>NW_027192713.1:300000-600000 GCF_949987515.2 Delphinus delphis
TGTTCTGTAATTTAGTTCCTGTGTAGCCAAGTTTACATTCCGTGTATTACTGATATCTTATGATGTTTCTTTTTCTGTGTGACTTATTTCAGTTAGAATCATCATACCTGAATCCACTCATTGTGCTGCTAAGGGCCTGATGACACAGATTTCATTGCTGAGTGATATTGCTTTGTAAGTAAATACCACAACTTCTTTATCCATTTTTCACTTTCTGCGATGTTGAACTTGTACTGTAAACGAGGTTCTTGTAAACAGAGGCGTCCCAAACTTTGGGGTGGCTGTGTCTTTTTGATTTTAATTTCCCTAAGCTATAGGACCATAAGTGGCAGTGCCCTAGGCTCTGTTGCTTTGTTTTTTAGATGTTTCAGGAAACACCATACATTTCTCCCGAGTGTCTGTTGGCAATTTACATCCCGCCCATCAGCATAACAAGGCTCCCAGTTCTCCATGGCCTGTCCTGCCTTTCTGGATTTTACACTTTTTTCAGATGGCCCTTTTGACCGGGGGAAGTGAGACTTCATTGTAGTGCAGATTTCCTTTGCAAGCTTGCTTGGTTGGCCAAAAAGGGCGTATGCGTTTTTTCCTGAATATATTCAGGAAAAAACGCATACGCCCTTTTTGGCCAAGTGCATCATTGTGGACGTTCTGCCTCTTTTCCTATGCTTTCAATGCAATTCCAGTCTACCTCCTGAAATCGGTTTTCTGCAATTCTGCCCCGCTTTCAAGTCCTCTTGGCAGCCTTACTTCAGTCTATTTTTGGACAATAGCTGTCATTTATAACTCTGCAGGTTTGTGAATTACAGTGCCCCTGAGCTCCTTTCTTCAACTCGCTTTCTTGTGACCTGGCCGCAACACCGCAGGATGGCTTCAGGCCCTAATCTGGTTCCGGCACGGCACGCTGAGCCTTTGGTTAATTCCTCTTCCTGGTGGGAAATGAGAGTTAAATTTGCCCGTCCAGACACGTCCAGGTAGTCTCTCATTGTTTCTCGCTATTCCTGTTCATCTTCCGCAGAAATTGCAAACTGGGCCAAACAGGAGGTTAAAGGGACTGACTCTCCAAGTGGGGAGAGTGTTAGTAAAGCGTCTGGAATGTTGCACCCGAGTACCAGGGGAGGAAAACTGAGACATATTTGAACACGTCTCCCGTTCACATGGTTGATCATACTCTGGGTTCCCCATGCATGTTTTAGCTGAAGGAAGAATACCTTAAACCTGGAGAGTTAAGACCCGTGTAATGGGTACCATGCAATATGACTTCAAAGGGTCTTCATTTGCTCACCGAACCTCTCCAATCCTATCATTGCTGCGTTTATGCCCCTGTACACATGCTTGATTCTCTTTCGGAGACATAGCAATCCATAGGTTTTAAGATACTTACTAGTCAGGTACATTCTTAGGCGTTTAATATGGGGTTTTGAGTCCATTTCGTTGAGCAAGGAGTAGCTCTTGTCTATTCCATATTTGGCTTAAGGAACATTATCTGTGCTCATTTCAATCTCTGGTTTTATGCAGCACCCCAACTCAACTTTCCCCTTAAGCAAGCATAAGTTGGTTTTCTAAATTTGAGACCCTGTTCTGTTTTGGAATGCAGTTCCTGTGTAGCCAAGTTTACATTCCGTGTATTACTGATATCTTATGATGTTTCTTTTTCTGTGTCACTTATTTCAGTTAGAATCATCGTACCTGAATCCACTCATTATGCTGCTACGGGCCTGATGACATAGATTTCATTGCTGAGTGATACTGCATTGTACGTAAGTACCACAAGTTCTTTATCCATTTTTCAATTTCTGTGATATTGAACTTGTACGGTAAACGAGGTTCTTGTAAACGGAGGCGTCCCAAACTTTGGGGTGGCTGTGTCTTTTTGATTTTAATTTCCCTAAGCTATAGGACCATAACTGGAAGTGCCCTAGGCTCTGATGCTTTGTTTTTTAGATGTTTCAGGAAACACCATACACTTCTCCTGAGTGTCTGTTGGCAATTTACATCCCGCCCATCAGCATAACAAGGCTCCCAGTTCTCCATGGCCTGTCCTGCCTTTCTGGAGTTTACACTTTTTTCAGATGGCCCTTTTGACCGGGGAGAAGTGAGACTTCATTGTAGTGCAGATTTCCTTTGCAAGCTTGCTTGGTTGGCCAAAAAGGGCGTATGCGTTTTTTCCTGAATATATTCAGGAAAAAACGCATACGCCCTTTTTGGCCAAGTGCATCATTGTGGACGTTCTGCCTCTTTTCCTATGCTTTCAATGCAATTCCAGTCTACCTCTTGAAATCGGTTTCCTGCAATTCTGCCCCACTTTCAAGTCCTCTTGGCAGCCTTACTTCAGTCTATTTTTGGACGATAGCTGTCATTTATAACTCTGCAGGTTTGTGAATTACAGTGCCCCTGAGCTCCTTTCTTCAACTCGCTTTCTTGTGACCTGGCCGCAACACCGCAGGATGTCTTCAGGCCCTAATCTGGTTCTGGCACGGCACGCTGAGCCTTTGGTTAATTCCTCTTCCTGGTGGGAAATGAGAGTTAAATTTGCCCGTCCAGACACCTCCAGCTAGTCTCTCATTGGTTCTCGCTATTCCTGTTCATCTTCCGCAGAAATTGCAAACTGGGCCAAACAGGAGGTTAAAGACACTGACTCTCCAAGTGGGGAGAGTGTTAGTAAAGCGTCTGGAATGTTGCACCCGAGTACCAGGGGAGGAAAACTGAGACATATTTGAACACGTCTCCCGATCACACGGTTGATCATACTCTAGGTTCCACATGCATGTTTTAGCTGAAGGAACAATACCTTACACCTGGGTAGTTGAAACCCGTGGAATGGGTACCATGCAATATGACTTCAAAGGGTCTTCATTTGCTCAGGAACCTCTCCAATCCTATCACTGCTGCGTTTATGCCCCTGTACACATGCTTGATTCTCTTTCGGAGACATAGCAATCCATAGGTTTTAAGATACTTACTAGTCAGGTACATTCTTAGGCGTTTAATATGCGGTGTTGAGTCCATTTCGTTGAGCAAGGAGTAGCTCTTGTCTATTCCATATTTGGCTTAAGGAACTTTATCTGTGCTCATTTCAATCTCTGGTTTTATGCAGCACTCCAGCTCACCTTTCCCCTTAAGCAAGCATAAGTTGGTTTTCTAAATTTGAGACCCTGTTCTGTTCTGTAATTTAGTTCCTGTGTAGCCAAGTTTACATTCCGTGTATTACTGATATCTTATGATGTTTCTTTTTCTGTGTGACTTATTTCAGTTAGAATCATCATACCTGAATCCACTCATTATGCTGCTACGGGCCTGATGACACAGATTTCATTGCTGAGTGATATTGCTTTGTAAGTAAATACCACAACTTCTTTATCCATTTTTCACTTTCTGCGATGTTGAACTTGTACTGTAAACGAGGTTCTTGTAAACAGAGGCGTCCCAAACTTTGGGGTGGCTGTGTCTTTTTGATTTTAATTTCCCTAAGCTATAGGACCATAAGTGGAAGTGCCCTAGCCACTGTTGCTTTGTTTTTTAGATGTTTCAGGAAACACCATACACTTCTCCCGAGTGGTTGTTGGCAATTTACATCCCGCCCAGCAGCATAACAAGGCTCCCAGTTCTCCATGGCCTGTCCTGCCTTTCTGGATTTTACACTTTTTTCAGATGGCCCTTTTGACCGGGGGGAAGTGAGACTTCATTGTAGTGCAGATTTCCTTTGCAAGCTTGCTTGGTTGGCCAAAAAGTGCGTATGCGTTTTTTCCTGCATATATTCAGGAAAAAACGCATACGCCCTTTTTGGCCAAGTGCATCATTGTGGACGTTCTGCCTCTTTTCCTATGCTTTCAATGCAATTCCAGTCTACCTCCTGAAATCGGTTTCCTGCAATTCTGCCCCGCTTTCAAGTCCTCTTGGCAGCCTTACTTCAGTCTATTTTTGGACGATAGCTGTCATTTATAACTCTGCAGGTTTGTGAATTACAGTGACCCTGAGCTCCTTTCTTCAACTCGCTTTCTTGTGACCTGGCCGCAACACCGCAGGATGGCTTCAGGCCCTAATCTGGTTCCGGCACGGCACGCTGAGCCTTTGGTTAATTCCTCCTCCTGGTGGGAAATGAGAGTTAAATTTGCCCATCCAGACACCTCCAGCTAGTCTTTCATTGGTTCTCGCTATTCCTGTTCATCTTCCACAGAAATTGCAAACTGGGCCAAACAGGAAGTTAAAGGGACTGACTCTCCAAGTGGGGAGAGTGTTAGTAAAGCGTCTGGAATGTTGCACCCGAGTACCAGGGTACGAAAACTGAGACATATTTGAACACGTCTCCCGATCACATGGTTGATCATACTCTAGGTTCCACATGCATGTTTTAGATGAAGGAACAATACCTTAAACCTGGGTAGTTGAAACCCGTGGAATGGGTACCATGCAATATGACTTCAAAGGGTCTTCATTTGCTCACGAAACTCTCCAATCCTATCACTGCTGCGTTTATGCCCCTGTACACATGCTTGATTCTCTTTCGGAGACATAGCAATCCATAGGTTTTAAGATACTTACTAGACAGGTACATTCTTAGGCGTTTAATATGCGGTGTTGAGTCCATTTCGTTGAGCAAGGAGTAGCTCTTGTCTATTCCATATTTGGCTTAAGGAACTTTATCTGTGCTCATTTCAATCTCTGGTTTTATGCAGCACCCCAACTCACCTTTACCCTTAAGCAAGCATAAGTTGGTTTTCTAAATTTGAGACCCTGTTCTGTTCTGTAATTCAGTTCCTGTGTAGCCAAGTTTACATTCCGTGTATTACTGATATCTTATGATGTTTCTTTTTCTGTGTGACTTATTTCAGTTAGAATCATCATACCTGAATCCACTCATTGTGCTGCTAAGGGCCTGATGACACAGATTTCATTGCTGAGTGATATTGCTTTGTAAGTAAATACCACAACTTCTTTATCCATTTTTCACTTTCTGTGATGTTGAACTTGTACTGTAAACGAGGTTCTTGTAAACAGAGCCGTTCCAAACTTTGGGGTGGCTGTGTCTTTTTGATTTTAAATTCCCTAAGCTATAGGACCATAAGTGGAAGTGCCCTAGCTTCTGTTGCTTTGTTTTTTAGATGTTTCAGGAAACACCATACACTTCTCCCAAGTGGTTGTTGGCAATTTACATCCCTCCCATCAGCATAACAAGGCTCCCAGGTCTCCATGGCCTGTCCTGCCTTTCTGGATTTTACACTTTTTTCAGATGGCCCTTTTGACCGGGGGGAAGTGAGACTTCATTGTAGTGCAGATTTCCTTTGCAAGCTTGCTTGGTTGGCCAAAAAGGGCGTATGCGTTTTTTCCTGAATATATTCAGGAAAAAACGCATACGCCCTTTTTGGCCAAGTGCATCATTGTGGACGTTCTGCCTCTTTTCCTATGCTTTCAATGCAATTCCAGTCTACCTCCTGAAATCGGTTTCCTGCAATTCTGCCCCGCTTTCAAGTCCTCTTGGCAGCCTTACTTCAGTCTAATTTTGGACGATAGCTGTCATTTATAACTCTGCAGGTTTGTGAATTACAGTGCCCCTGAGCTCCTTTCTTCAACTCGCTTTCTTGTGACCTGGCCGCAACACCACAGGATGGCTTCAGGCCCTAATCTGGTTCCGGCACGGCACGCTGAGCCTTTGGTTAATTCCTCTTCCTGGTTTGAAATGAGAGTTAAATTTGCCCGTCCAGACACCTCCAGCTAGTCTCTCATTGGTTCTCGCTATTCCTGTTCATCTTCCGCAGAAATTGCAAACTGGGCCAAACAGGAGGTTAAAGGGACTGACTCTCCAAGTGGGGAGAGTGTTAGTAAAGCGTCTGGAATGTTGCACCCGAGTACCAGGGGAGGAAAACTGAGACATATTTGAACACGTCTCCCGTTCACATGGTTGATCATACTCTGGGTTCCACATGCATGTTTTAGCTGAAGGAAGAATACCTTAAACCTGGAGAGTTAAGACCCGTGTAATGGGTACCATGCAATATGACTTCAAAGGGTCTTCATTTGCTCACCGAACCTCTCCAATCCTATCACTGCTGCGTTTATGCCCCTGTACACATGCTTGATTCTCTTTTGGAGACATAGCAATCCATAGGTTTTAAGATACTTACTAGTCAGGTACATTCTTAGGCGTTTAATATGGGGTTTTGAGTCCATTTCATTGAGCAAGGAGTAGCTCTTGTCTATTCCATATTTGGCTTAAGGAACTTTATCTGTGCTCATTTCAATCTCTGGTTTTATGCAGCACCCCAACTCACCTTTCCCCTTAAGCAAGCATAAGTTGGTTTTCTAAATTTGAGACCCTGTTCTGTTTTGGAATGCAGTTCCTGTGTAGCCAAGTTTACATTCCGTGTATTAGTGATATCTTATGATGTTTCTTTTTCTGTGTGACTTATTTCAGTTAGAATCATCGTAGCTGAATCCACTCATCATGCTGCTACGGGCCTGATGACATAGATTTCATTGCTGAGTGATACTGCATTGTACGTAAGTACCACAAGTTCTTTATCCAATTTTCACTTTCTGTGATATTGAACTTGTACGGTAAACGAGGTTCTTGTAAACGGAGGCGTCCCAAACTTTGGGGTGGCTGTGTCTTTTTGATTTTAATTTCCCTAAGCTATAGGACCATAAGTGGAAGTGCCCTAGGCTCTGATGCTTTGTTTTTTATATGTTTCAGGAAACACCATACACTTCTCCTGAGTGTCTGTTGGCAATTTACATCCCGCCCATCAGCATAACAAGGCTCCCAGTTCTCCATGGCCTGTCCTGCCTTTCTGGAGTTTACACTTTTTTCAGATGGCCCTTTTGACCGGGGAGAAGTGAGACTTCATTGTAGTGCAGATTTCTTTGCAAGTTTGCTTGGTTGGCCAAAAAGGGCGTATGCGTTTTTTCCTGAATATATTCAGGAAAAAACGCATACGCCCTTTTTTGCCAAGTGCATCATTGTGGACGTTCTGCTTCTTTTCCTATGCTTTCAATGCAATTCCAGTCTACCTCCTGAAATCGGTTTCCTGCAATTCTGCCCCGCTTTCAAGTCCTCTTGGCAGCCTTACTTCAGTCTATTTTTGGACGATAGCTGTCATTTATAACTCTGCAGGTTTGTGAATTACAGTGCCCCTGAGCTCCTTTCTTCAACTCGCTTTCTTGTGACCTGGCCGCAACACCGCAGGATGTCTTCAGGCCCTAATCTGGTTCTGGCACGGCACGATGAGCCTTTGGTTAATTCCTCTTCCTGGTGGGAAATGACAGTTAAATTTGCCCATCCAGACACCTCCAGCTAGTCTCTCATTGGTTCTCGCTATTCCTGTTCATCTTCCACAGAAATTGCAAACTGGGCCAAACAGGAGGTTAAAGGGACTGACTCTCCAAGTGGGGAGAGTGTTAGTAAAGCGTCTGGAATGTTGCACCCAAGTACAAGGGGAGGAAAACTGAGACATATTTGAACACGTCTCCCGATCACATGGTTGATCATACTCTAGGTTCCACATGCATGTTTTAGCTGAAGGAACAATACCATACACCTGGGTAGTTGAAACCCGTGGAATGGGTACCATGCAATATGACTTCAAAGGGTCTTCATTTGCTCAGGAACCTCTCCAATCCTATCACTGTTGCGTTTATGCCCCTGTACACATGCTTGATTCTCTTTCGGAGACATAGCAATCCATAGGTTTTAAGATACTTACTAGTCAGGTACATTCTTAGGCGTTTAATATGCGGTGTTGAGTCCATTTCGTTGAGCAAGGAGTAGCTCTTGTCTATTCCATATTTGGCTTAAGGAACTTTATCTGTGCTCATTTCAATCTCTGGTTTTATGCAGCACCCCAACTCACCTTTCCCCTTAAGCAAGCATAAGTTGGTTTTCTAAATTTGAGACCCTGTTCTGTTCTGTAATTCAGTTCCTGTGTAGCCAAGTTTACATTCCGTGTATTACTGATATCTTATGATGTTTCTTTTTCTGTGTGACTTATTTCAGTTAGAATCATCATACCTGAATCCACTCATTGTGCTGCTAAGGGCCTGATGACACAGATTTCATTGCTGAGTGATATTGCTTTGTAAGTAAATACCACAACTTCTTTATCCATTTTTCACTTTCTGCGATGTTGAACTTGTACTGTAAACGAGTTTCTTGTAAACAGAGCCGTTCCAAACTTTGGGGTGGCTGTGTCTTTTTGATTTTAATTTCCCTAAGCTATAGGACCATAAGTGGAAGTGCCCTAGGTTCTGTTGCTTTGTTTTTTAGATGTTTCAGGAAACACCATACACTTCTCCCAAGTGGTTGTTGGCAATTTACATCCCGCCCATCAGAATAACAAGGCTCCCAGTTCTCCATGGCCTGTCCTGCCTTTCTGGATTTTACACTTTTTTCAGATGGCCCTTTTGACCGGGGGGAAGTGAGACTTCATTGTAGTGCAGATTTCCTTTGCAAGCTTGCTTGGTTGGCCAAAAAGGGCGTATGCGTTTTTTCCTGAATATATTCAGGAAAAAACGCATACGCCCTTTTTGGCCAAGTGCATCATTGTGGACGTTCTGCCTCTTTTCCTATGCTTTCAATGCAATTCCAGTCTACCTCCTGAAATCGGTTTCCTGCAATTCTGCCCCGCTTTCAAGTCCTCTTGGCAGCCTTACTTCAGTATATTTTTGGACGATAGCTGTCATTTATAACTCTGCAGGTTTGTGAATTACAGTGCCCCTGAGCTCCTTTCTTCAACTCGCTTTCTTGTGACCTGGCCGCAACACCGCAGGATGTCTTCAGGCCCTAATCTGGTTCTGGCACGGCATGCTGAGCCTTTTGTTAATTCCTCCTCCTGGTGGGAAATGAGAGTTAAATTTGCCCATCCAGACACCTCCAGCTAGTCTTTCATTGGTTCTCGCTATTCCTGTTCATCTTCCACAGAAATTGCAAACTGGGCCAAACAGGAAGTTAAAGGGACTGACTCTCCAAGTGGGGAGAGTGTTAGTAAAGCGTCTGGAATGTTGCACCCGAGTACCAGGGTACGAAAACTGAGACATATTTGAACACGTCTCCCGATCACATGTTTGATCATACTCTAGGTTCCACATGCATGTTTTAGATGAAGGAAGAATACCTTAAACCTGGGTAGTTGAAAACCGTGGAATGGGTACCATGCAATATGACTTCAAAGGGTCTTCATTTGCTCACGAACCTCTCCAATCCTATCACTGCTGCGTTTATGCCCCTGTACACATGCTTGATTCTCTTTCGGAGACATAGCAATCCATAGGTTTTAAGATACTTACTAGTCAGCTACATTCTTAGGCGTTTAATATGCGGTGTTGAGTCCATTTCGTTGAGCAAGGAGTAGCTCTTGTCTATTCCATATTTGACTTAAGGAACTTTATCTGTGCTCATTTCAATCTCTGGTTTTATGCAGCACCCCAACTCACCTTTACCCTTAAGCAAGCATAAGTTGGTTTTCTAAATTTGAGACCCTGTTCTGTTCTGTAATTCAGTTCCTGTGTAGCCAAGTTTACATTCCGTGTATTACTGATATCTTATGATGTTTCTTTTTCTGTGTGACTTATTTCAGTTAGAATCATCATACCTGAATCCACTCATTGTGCTGCTAAGGGCCTGATGACACAGATTTCATTGCTGAGTGATACTGCATTGTACGTAAGTACCACAAGTTCTTTATCCATTTTTCACTTTCTGTGATATTGAACTTGTACGGTAAACGAGGTTCTTGTAAACGGAGGCGTCCCAAACTTTGGGGTGGCTGTGTCTTTTTTATTTTAATTTCCCTAAGCTATAGGACCATAAGCGGAAGTGCCCTAGGCTCTGTTGCTTTGTTTTTTAGATGTTTCAGGAAACACCATACACTTCTCCTGAGTGTCTGTTGGCAATTTACATCCCGCCCAGCAGCATAACAAGGCTGCCAGTTCTCCATGGCCTGTCCTGCCTTTTTGGATTTTACACTTTTTTCAGATGGCCCTTTTGACCAGGGAGAAGTGAGACTTCATTGTAGTGCAGATTTCCTTTGCAAGTTTGCTTGGTTGGCCAAAAAGGGCGTATGCATTTTTTCCTGAATATATTCAGGAAAAAACGCATACGCCCTTTTTGGCCAAGTGCATCATTGTGGACGTTCTGCCTCTTTTCCTATGCTTTCAATGCAATTCCAGTCTACCTCCTGAAATCGGTTTCCTGCAATTCTGCCCCGCTTTCAAGTCCTCTTGGCAGCCTTACTTCAGTCTATTTTTGGACGATAGCTGTCATTTATAACTCTGCAGGTTTGTGAATTACAGTGCCCCTGAGCTCCTTTCTTCAACTCGCTTTCTTGTGACCTGGCCGCAACACCGCAGGATGTCTTCAGGCCCTAATCTGGTTCCGGCACGGCACGCTGAGCCTTTGGTTAATTCCTCTTCCTGGTGGGAAATGAGAGTTAAATTTGCCCATCCAGACACCGCCAGCTATTCTTTCATTGGTTCTCGCTATTCCTGTTCATCTTCCACAGAAATTGCAAACTGGGCCAAACAGGAGGTTAAAGGGACTGACTCTCCAAGTCGGGAGAGTGTTAGTAAAGCGTCTGGAATGTTGCACCCGAGTACCAGGGTACGAAAACTGAGACATATTTGAACACGTCTCCCGATCACATGGTTGATCATACTCTAGGTTCCACATGCATGTTTTAGATGAAGGAAGAATACCTTAAATCTGGGTAGTTGAAACCCGTGGAATGGGTACCATGCAATATGACTTCAAAGGGTCTTCATTTGCTCACGAACCTCTCCAATCCTATCACTGCT
The DNA here is from genome assembly GCF_949987515.2 of Delphinus delphis. Classification (NCBI taxonomy): domain Eukaryota; kingdom Metazoa; phylum Chordata; class Mammalia; order Artiodactyla; family Delphinidae; genus Delphinus; species Delphinus delphis. Next base: position 310,783 of record NW_027192713.1, read on the forward strand.
GCATTTATGCCCCTGTACACATGCTTGATTCTCTTTCGGAGACATAGCAATCCATAGGTTTTAAGATACTTACTAGTCAGGTACATTCTTAGGCGTTTAATATGGGGTGTTGAGTCCATTTCGTTGAGCAAGGAGTAGCTCTTGTCTATTCCATATTTGGCTTAAGGAACTTTATCTGTGCTCATTTCAATCTCTGGTTTTATGCAGCACCCCAACTCACCTTTACCCTTAAGCAAGCATAAGTTGGTTTTCTAAATTTGAGACCCTGTTCTGTTCTGTAATTCAGTTCCTGTGTAGCCAAGTTTACATTCCGTGTATTACTGATATGTTATGATGTTTCTTTTTCTGTGTGACTTATTTCAGTTAGAATCATCATACCTGAATCCACTCATTGTGCTGCTAAGGGCCTGATGACACAGATTTCATTGCTGAGTGATATTGCTTTGTAAGTAAATACCACAACTTCTTTATCCATTTTTCACTTTCTGCGATGTTGAACTTGTACTGTAAACGAGGTTCTTGTAAACAGAGCCGTTCCAAACTTTGGGGTGGCTGTGTCTTTTTGATTTTAATTTCCCTAAGCTATAGGACCATAAGTGGAAGTGCCCTAGGTTCTGTTGCTTTGTTTTTTAGATGTTTCAGGAAACACCATATACTTCTCCCAAGTGGTTGTTGGCAATTTACATCCCGCCCATCTGCATAACAAGGCTCCCAATTCTCCATGGCCTGTCCTGCCTTTCTGGATTTTACACTTTTTTCAGATGGCCCTTTTGACCGGGGGGAAGTGAGACTTCATTGTAGTGCAGATTTCCTTTGCAAGCTTGCTTGGTTGGCCAAAAAGGGCGTATGCGTTTTTTCCTGAATATATTCAGGAAAAAACGCATACGCCCTTTTTGGCCAAGTGCATCATTGTGGACGTTCTGCCTCTTTTCCTATGCTTTCAATGCAATTCCAGTCTACCTCCTGAAATCGGTTCCCTGCAATTCTGCCCCACTTTCAAGTCCTCTTGGCAGCCTTACTTCAGTCTATTTTTGGACGATAGCTGTCATTTATAACTCTGCAGGTTTGTGAATTACAGTGCCCCTGAGCTCCTTTCTTCAACTCGCTTTCTTTTGAGCTGGCCGCAACACCGCAGGATGGCTTCAGGCCCTAATCTGGTTCCGGTACGGCATGCTGAGCCTTTGGTTATTTCCTCTTCCTGGTGGGAAATGAGAGTTAAATTTGCCCGTCCAGACACCTCCAGCTAGCCTCTCATTGGTTCTCGCTATTCCTGTTCATCTTCCGCAGAAATTGCAAACTGTGCCAAACAGGAGGTTAAAGGCGCTGACTCTCCAAGTGGGGAGAGTGTTAGTAAAGCGTCTGGAATGTTGCACCCGAGTACCAGGGGAGGAAAACTGAGACATATTTGAACACGTCTCCCGTTCACATGGTTGATCATACTCTGGGTTCCACATGCATGTTTTAGCTGAAGGAAGAATACCTTAAACCTGGGTATTTGAAACCCGTGGAATGGGTACCATGCAATATGACTTCAAAGGGTCTTCATTTGCTCACCGAACCTCTCCAATCCTATCACTGCTGCGTTTATGCCCCTGTACACATGCTTGATTCTCTTTCGGAGACATAGCAATCCATAGGTTTTAAGATACTTACTAGTCAGGTACATTCTTAGGCGTTTAATATGCGGTGTTGAGTCCATTTCGTTGAGCAAGGAGTAGCTCTTGTCTATTCCATATTTGGCTTAAGGAACTTTATCTGTGCTCATTTCAATCTCTGGTTTTATGCAGCACCCCAATTCACCTTTCCCCTTAAGCAAGCATAAGTTGGTTTTCTAAATTTGAGACCCTGTTCTGTTTTGGAATGCAGTTCCTGTGTAGCCAAGTTTACATTCCGTGTATTACTGATATCTTATGATGTTTCTTTTTCTGTGTGACTTATTTCAGTTAGAATCATCATACCTGAATCCACTCATTGTGCTGCCAAGGGCCTGATGACACAGATTTCATTGCTGAGTGATATTGCTTTGTAAGTAAATACCACAACTTTTTCATCCATTTTTCACTTTCTGCGATGTTGAACTTGTACTGTAAACGAGGTTCTTGTAAACAGAGCCGTTCGAAACTTTGGGGTGGCTGTGTCTTTTTTATTTTAAATTCCCTAAGCTATAGGACCATAAGTGGAAGTGCCCTAGGCTCTGTTGCTTTGTTTTTTAGATGTTTCAGGAAACACCATACACTTCTCCCGAGTGGTTGTTGGCAATTTACATCCCGCCCTTCAGCATAACAAGGCTCCCAGTTCTCCATGGCCTGTCCTGCCTTTCTGGATTTTACACTTTTTTCACATGGCCCTTTTGACTGGGGGGAAGTGAGACTTCATTGTAGTGCAGATTTCCTTTGCAAGCTTGCTTGGTTGGCCAAAAGGGGCGTATGCGTTTTTTTCTGAATATATTCAGAAAAAAACGCATACGCCCTTATTGGCCAAGTGCATCATTGTGGACGTTCTGCCTCTTTTCCTATGCTTTCAATGCAATTCCAGTCTACCTCCTGAAATCGGTTTCCTGCAATTCTGCCCCGCTTTCAAGTCCTCTTGGCAGCCTTACTTCAGTCTATTTTTGGACGATAGCTGTCATTTATAACTCTGCAGGTTTGTGAATTACAGTGCCCCTGAGCTCCTTTCTTCAACTTGCTTTCTTGTGACCTGGCCGCAACACCGCAGGATGGCTTCAGGCCCTAATCTGGTTCCGGCCCGGCACGATGAGCCTTTGGTTAATTCCTCTTCCTGGTGGGAAATGAGAGTTAAATTTGCCCGTTCAGACACCTCCAGCTAGTCTCTCATTGGTTCTCGCTATTCCTGTTCATCTTCCGCAGAAATTGCAAACTGGGCCAAACAGGAGGTTAAAGACACTGACTCTCCAAGTCGGGAGAGTGTTAGTAAAGTGTCTGGAATGTTGCACCCGAGTACCAGGGGAGGAAAACTGAGACATATTTGAACACGTCTCCCGTTCACATGGTTGATCATACTCTGGGTTCCACATGCATGTTTTAGCTGAAGGAAGAATACCTAAAACCTGGAGAGTTGAGACCCGTGTAATGGGTACCATGCAATATGACTTCAAAGGGTCTTCATTTGCCCACCGAACCTCTCCAATCCTATCACTGCTGCGTTTATGCCCCTGTACACACGCTTGATTCTCTTTTGGAGACATAGCAATCCATAGGTTTTAAGATACTTACTAGTCAGTTACATTCTTAGGCGTTTAATATGGGATGTTGAGTCCATTTCGTTGAGCAAGGAGTAGCTCTTGTCTATTCCATATTTGGCTTAAGGAACTTTATCTGTGCTCATTTCAATCTCTGGTTTTATGCAGCACGCCAACTCACCTTTCCCCTTAAGCAAGCATAAGTTGGTTTTCTAAATTTGAGACCCTGTTCTGTTTTGGAATGCAGTTCCTGTGTAGCCAAGTTTACATTCCGTGTATTAGTGATATCTTATGATGTTTCTTTTTCTGTGTGACTTATTTCAGTTAGAATCATCGTACCTGAATCCACTCATTATGCTGCTAAGGGCCTGATGACATAGATTTCATTGCTGAGTGATACTGCATTGTACGTAAGTACCTCAAGTTCTTTATCCATTTTTCACTTTCTGTGATATTGAACTTGTACGGTAAACGAGGTTCTTGTAAACGGAGGCGTCCCAAACTTTGGGGTGGCTGTGTCTTTTTGTTTTTAATTTCCCTAAGCTATAGGACCATAAGTGGAAGTGCCCTAGGCTCTGTTGCTTTGTTTTTTAGATGTTTCAGGAAACACCATACACTTCTCCCAAGTGTCTGTTGGCAATTTACATCCCGCCCATCAGCATAAGAAGGCTCCCAATTCTCAATGGCCTGTCCTGCCTTTCTGGATTTTACACTTTTTTCAGATGGCCCTTTTGACTGGGGGGAAGTGAGACTTCATTGTAGTGCAGATTTCCGTTGCAAGCTTGCTTGGTTGGCCAAAAAGGGCGTATGCGTTTTTTCCTGAATATATTCAGGAAAAAACGCATACGCCCTTTTTGGCCAAGTGCATCATTGTGGACGTTCTGCCTCTTTTCCTATGCTTTCAATGCAATTTCAGTCTACCTCCTGAAATCGGTTTCCTGCAATTCTGCCCCTCTTTCAAGTCCTCTTGGCAGCCTTACTTCAGTATATTTTTGGACGATAGCTGTCATTTATAACTCTGCAGGTTTGTGAATTACAGTGCCCCTGAGCTCCTTTCTACAACTCGCTTTCTTGTGAGCTGGCCGCAACACCACAGGATGGCTTCAGGCCCTAATCTGGTTCCGGCACGGCACGCTGAGCCTTTGGTTAATTCCTCTTCCTGGTGGGAAATGAGAGTTAAATTTGCCCGTCCAGACACCTCCAGCTAGTCTCTCATTGGTTCTCGCTATTCCTGTTCATCTTCCACAGAAATTGCAAACTGGGCCAAACAGGAGGTTAAAGGGACTGACTCTCCAAGTGGGGAGAGTGTTAGTAAAGCGTGTGGAATGTTGCACCCAAGTACCAGGGGAGGAAAACTGAGACATATTTGAACACGTCTCCCGTTCACACGGTTGATCATACTCTGGGTTCCACATGCATGTTTTAGCTGAAGGAAGAATACCTTAAACCTGGAGAGTTGAGACCCGTGTAATGGGTACCATGCAATATGACTTCAAAGGGTCTTCATTTGCTCACGAACCTCTCCAATCCTATCACTGCTGCGTTTATGCCCCTGTACACATGCTTGTTTCTCTTTCGGAGACATAGCAATCCATAGGTTTTAAGATACTTACTAGTCAGGTACATTCTTAGGCATTTAATATGCGGTGTTGAGTCCATTTCGTTGAGCAAGGAGTAGCTCTTGTCTATTCCATATTTGGCTTAAGGAACTTTATCTGTGCTCATTTCAATCTCTGGTTTTATGCAGCACCCCAACTCACCTTTCCCCTTAAGCAAGCATAAGTTGGTTTTCTAAATTTGAGACCCTGTTCTGTTCTGTAATTCAGTTCCTGTGTAGCCAAGTTTCCATTCCATGTATTACTGATATCTTATGATGTTTCTTTTTCTGTGTGACTTATTTCAGTTAGAATCATCGTACCTGAATCCACTCATTGTGCTGCTAAGGGCCTGATGACACAGATTTCATTGTTGAGTGATATTGCTTTGTAAGTAAATACCACAACTTCTTTATCCATTTTTCAATTTCTGCGATGTTGAACTTGTACTGTAAACGAGGTTCTTGTAAACAGAGCCGTTCCAAACTTTGGGGTGGCTGTGTCTTTTTGATTTTAAATTCCCTAAGCTATAGGACCATAAGTGGAAGTGCCCTAGGCTCTGTTGCTTTGTTTTTTAGATGTTTCAGGAAACACCATACACTTCTCCCGAGTGGTTGTTGGCAATTTACATCCCGCCCATCAGCATAACAAGGCTCCCAGTTCTCCATGGCCTGTCCTGCCTTTCTGGATTTTACACTTTTTTCAGATGGCCCTTTTGACCGGGGGGAAGTGAGACTTCATTGTAGTGCAGATTTCCTTTGCAAGCTTGCTGGGTTGGCCAAAAAGGGCGTATGCGTTTTTTCCTGAATATATTCAGGAAAAAACGCATACGCCCTTTTTGGCCAAGTGCATCATTGTGGACGTTCTGCCTCTTTTCCTATGCTTGCAATGCAATTCCAGTCTACCTCCTGAAATCGGTTTCCTGCAATTCTGCCCCGCTTTCAAGTCCTCTTGGCAGCCTTACTTCAGTCTATTTTTGGACGATAGCTGTCATTTATAACTCTGCAGGTTTGTGAATTACAGTGCCCCTGAGCTCCTTTCTTCAACTCGCTTTCTTGTGACCTGGCTGCAACACCGCAGGATGTCTTCAGGCCCTAATCTGGTTCTGGCACGGCACGCTGAGCCTTTGGTTAATTCCTCTTCCTGGTGGGAAATGAGAGTTAAATTTGCCCGTCCAGACACCTCCAGCTAGTCTCTCATTGGTTCTCGCTATTCCTGTTCATCTTCCACAGAAATTGCAAACTGGGCCAAACAGGAGGTTAAAGGGACTGACTCTCCAAGTGGGGAGAGTGTTAGTAAAGCGTCTGGAATGTTGCACTCGAGTACCAGGGTACAAAAACTGAGACATATTTGAACACGTCTCCTGATCACATGGTTGATCATACTCTAGGTCCCACATGCATGTTTTAGCTGAAGGAAGAATACCTTAAACCTGGGTAGTTGAAACCCGTGGAATGGGTACCATGCAATATGACTTCAAAGGGTCTTCATTTGCTCACCGAACCTCTCCAATCCTATCACTGCTGCGTTTATGCCCCTGTACACATGCTTGATTCTGTTTCGGAGACATAGCAATCCATAGGTTTTAAGATACTTACTAGTCAGGTACATTCTTAGGCGTTTAATATGCGGTGTTGAGTCCATTTCGTTGAGCAAGGAGTAGCTCTTGTCTATTCCATATTTGGCTTAAGGAACTTTATCTGTGCTCATTTCAATCTCTGGTTTTATGCAGCACCCCACCTCACCTTTCCCCTTAAGCAAGCATAAGTTGGTTTTCTAAATTTGAGACCCTGTTCTGTTCTGTAATTCAGTTCCTGTGTAGCCAAGTTTACATTCCGTGTATTACTGATATCTTATGATGTTTCTTTTTCTGTGTGACTTATTTCAGTTAGAATCATCGTACCTGAATCCACTCATTATGCTGCTAAGGGCCTGATGACATAGATTTCATTGCTGAGTGATACTGCATTGTACGTAAGTACCACAAGTTCTTTATCCATTTTTCACTTTCTGCGATGTTGAACTTCTACTGTAAACGACGTTCTTGTAAACAGAGCCGTTCGAAACTTTGGGGTGGCTGTGTCTTTTTGATTTTAAATTCCCTAAGCTATAGGACCATAAGTGGAAGTGCCCTAGGCTCTGTTGCTTTGTTTTTTAGATGTTTCAGGAAACACCATACACTTCTCCCGAGTGTTTGTTGGCAATTTACATCCCGCCCTTCAGCATAACAAGGCTCCCAGTTCTCCATGGCCTGTCCTGCCTTTCTGGATTTTACACTTTTTTCAGATGGCCCTTTTGACCGGGGGGAAGTGAGACTTCATTGTAGTGCAGATTTCCTTTGCAAGCTTGCTTGGTTGGCCAAAAAGGGCGTATGCGTTTTTTCCTGAATATATTCAGGAAAAAACGCATACGCCCTTTTTGGCCAAGTGCATCATTGTGGACGTTCTGCCTCTTTTCCTATGCTTTCAATGCAATTCCAGACTACCTCCTGAAATCGGTTTCCTGCAATTCTGCCCCGCTTTCAAGTCCTCTTGGCAGCCTTACTTCAGTCTATTTTTGGACGATAGCTGTCATTTATAACTCTGCAGGTTTGTGAATTACAGTGCCCCTGAGCTCCTTTCTTCAACTCGCTTTCTTTTGACCTGGCCGCAACACCGCAGGATGTCTTCAGGCCCTAATCTGGTTCTGGCACGGCACGCTGAGCCTTTGGTTAATTCCTCTTCCTGGTGGGAAATGAGAGTTAAATTTGCCCATCCAGACACCTCCAGCTAGTCTCTCATTGGTTCTCGCTATTCCTGTTCATCTTCCACAGAAATTGCAAACTGGGCCAAACAGGAGGTTAAAGGGACTGACTCTCCAAGTGGGGAGAGTGTTAGTAAAGCGTCTGGAATGTTGCACCCGAGTACCAGGGTACGAAAACTGAGACATATTTGAACACGTCTCCCGATCACATGGTTGATCATACTCTAGGTCCCACATGCATGTTTTAGCTGAAGGAAGAATACCTTAAACCTGGGTAGTTGAAACCCGTGGAATGGGTACCATGCAATATGACTTCAAAGGGTCTTCATTTGCTCACCGAACCTCTCCAATCCTATCACTGCTGCGTTTATGCCCCTGTACACATGCTTGATTCTCTTTCGGAGACATAGCAATCCATAGGTTTTAAGATACTTACTAGTCAGGTACATTCTTAGGCATTTAATATGCGGTGTTGAGTCCATTTCGTTGAGCAAGGAGTAGCTCTTGTCTATTCCATATTTGGCTTAAGGAACTTTATCTGTGCTCATTTCAATCTCTGGTTTTATGCAGCACCCCACCTCACCTTTCCCCTTAAGCAAGCATAAGTTGGTTTTCTAAATTTGAGACCCTGTTCTGTTCTGTAATTCAGTTCCTGTGTAGCCAAGTTTACATTCCGTGTATTAGTGATATCTTATGATGTTTCTTTTTCTGTGTGACTTATTTCAGTTAGAATCATCGTACCTGAATCCACTCATTATGCTGCTAAGGGCCTGATGACATAGATTTCATTGCTGAGTGATACTGCATTGTACGTAAGTACCACAAGTTCTTTATCCATTTTTCACTTTCTGCGATGTTGAACTTCTACTGTAAACGACGTTCTTGTAAACAGAGCCGTTCGAAACTTTGGGGTGGCTGTGTCTTTTTGATTTTAAATTCCCTAAGCTATAGGACCATAAGTGGAAGTGCCCTAGGCTCTGTTGCTTTGTTTTTTAGATGTTTCAGGAAACACCATACACTTCTCCCAAGTGTTTGTTGGCAATTTACATCCCGCCCTTCAGCATAACAAGGCTCCCAGTTCTCCATGGCCTGTCCTGCCTTTCTGGATTTTACACTTTTTTCAGATGGCCCTTTTGACCGGGGGGAAGTGAGACTTCATTGTAGTGCAGATTTCCTTTGCAAGCTTGCTTGGTTGGCCAAAAAGGGCGTATGCGTTTTTTCCTGAATATATTCAGGAAAAAACGCATACGCCCTTTTTGGCCAAGTGCATCATTGTGGACGTTCTGCCTCTTTTCCTATGCTTTCAATGCAATTCCAGACTACCTCCTGAAATCGGTTTCCTGCAATTCTGCCCCGCTTTCAAGTCCTCTTGGCAGCCTTACTTCAGTCTATTTTTGGACGATAGCTGTCATTTATAACTCTGCAGGTTTGTGAATTACAGTGCCCCTGAGCTCCTTTCTTCAACTCGCTTTCTTCTGACCTGGCCGCAACACCGCAGGATGTCTTCAGGCCCTAATCTGGTTCTGGCACGGCACGCTGAGCCTTTGGTTAATTCCTCTTCCTGGTGGGAAATGAGAGTTAAATTTGCCCATCCAGACACCTCCAGCTAGTCTCTCATTGGTTCTCGCTATTCCTGTTCATCTTCCACAGAAATTGCAAACTGGGCCAAACAGGAGGTTAAAGGGACTGACTCTCCAAGTGGGGAGAGTGTTAGTAAAGCGTCTGGAATGTTGCACCCGAGTACCAGGGTACGAAAACTGAGACATATTTGAACACGTCTCCCGATCACATGGTTGATCATACTCTAGGTCCCACATGCATGTTTTAGCTGAAGGAAGAATACCTTAAACCTGGAGAGTTGAGACCCGTGTAATGGGTACCATGCAATATGACTTCAAAGGGTCTTCATTTGCTCACGAACCTCTCCAATCCTATCACTGCTGCGTTTATGCCCCTGTACACATGCTTGATTCTCTTTTGGAGACATAGCAATCCATAGGTTTTAAGATACTTACTAGACAGGTACCTTCTTAGGCGTTTAATATGCGGTGTTGAGTCCATTTCGTTGAGCAAGGAGTAGCTCTTGTCTATTCCATATTTGGCTTAAGGAACTTTATCTGTGCTCATTTCAATCTCTGGTTTTATGCAGCACCCCAACTCACCTTTCCCCTTAAGCAAGCATAAGTTGGTTTTCTAAATTTGAGACCCTGTTCTGTTCTGTAATTCAGTTCCTGTGTAGCCAAGTTTACATTCCGTGTATTACTGATATCTTATGATGTTTCTTTTTCTGTGTGACTTATTTCAGTTAGAATCATCATACCTGAATCCACTCATTGTGCTGCTAAGGGCCTGATGACACAGATTTCATTGCTGAGTGATATTGCTTTGTAAGTATATACCACAACTTCTTTATCCATTTTTCACTTTCTGCGATGTTGAACTTGTACTGTAAACGAGGTTCTTGTAAACAGAGCCGTTCCAAACTTTGGGGTGGCTGTGTCTTTTTGATTTTAATTTCCCTAAGCTATAGGACCATAAGTGGAAGTGCCCTAGGTTCTGTTGCTTTGTTTTTTAGATGTTTCAGGAAACACCATACACTTCTCCCGAGTGGTTGTTGGCAATTTACATCCCGCCCATCAGCATAACAAGGCTCCCAGTTCTCCATGGCCTGTCCTGCCTTTCTGGATTTTACACTTTTTTCAGATGGCCCTTTTGACCGGGGGGAAGTGAGACTTCATTGTAGTGCAGATTTCCTTTGCAAGCTTGCTTGGTTGGCCAAAACGGGCGTATGCGTTTTTTCCTGAATATATTCAGGAAAAAACGCATACGCCCTTTTTGGCCAAGTGCATCATTGTGGACGTTCTGCCTCTTTTCCTATGCTTTCAATGCAATTCCAGTCTACCTCCTGAAATCGGTTTCCTGCAATTCTGCCCCGCTTTCAAGTCCTCTTGGCAGCCTTACTTCAGTCTATTTTTGGACGATAGCTGTCATTTATAACTCTGCAGGTTTGTGAATTACAGTGCCCCTGAGCTCCTTTCTTCAACTCGCTTTCTTGTGAGCTGGCCGCAACACCGCAGGATGGCTTCAGGCCCTAATCTGGTTCCGGCACGGCACGCTGAGCCTTTGGTTATTTCCTCTTCCTGGTGGGAAATGAGAGTTAAATTTGCCCGTCCAGACACCTCCAGCTAGCCTCTCATTGGTTCTCGCTATTCCTGTTCATCTTCCGCAGAAATTGCAAACTGGGCCAAACAGGAGGTTAAAGGCGCTGACTTTTCAAGTGGGGAGAGTCTTAGTAAAGCGTCTGGAATGTTGCACCCGAGTACCAGGGGAGGAAAACTGAGACATATTTGAACACGTCTCCCGTTCACATGGTTGATCATACTTGGGTTCCACATGCATGTTTTAGCTGAAGGAAGAATACCTAAAACCTGGGTAGTTGAAACCCGTGGAATGGGTACCATGCAATATGACGTCAAAGGGTCTTCATTTGCTCACTGAACATCTCCAATCCTATCACTGCTGCGTTTATGCCCCTGTACACATGCTTGATTCTGTTTCGGAGACATAGCAATCCATAGGTTTTAAGATACTTACTAGTCAGGTACATTCTTAGGCGTTTAATATGCGGTGTTGAGTCCATTTCGTTGAGCAAGGAGTAGCTCTTGTCTATTCCATATTTGGCTTAAGGAACTTTATCTGTGCTCATTGCAATCTCTGGTTTTATGCAGCACCCCAACTCACCTTTCCCCTTAAGCAAGCATAAGTTGGTTTTCTAAATTTGAGACCCTGTTCTGTTCTGTAATTCAGTTCCTGTGTAGCCAAGTTTCCATTCCGTGTATTACTGATATCTTATGATGTTTCTTTTTCTGTGTGACTTATTTCAGTTAGAATCATCGTACCTGAATCCACTCATTGTGCTGCTAAGGGCCTGATGACACAGATTTCATTGCTGAGTGATATTGCTTTGTAAGTAAATACCACAACTTCTTTATCCATTTTTCAATTTCTGCGATGTTGAACTTGTACTGTAAACGAGGTTCTTGTAAACAGAGCCGTTCGAAACTTTGGGGTGGCTGTGTCTTTTTGATTTTAAATTCCCTAAGCTATAGGACCATAAGTGGAAGTGCCCTAGCCACTGTTGCTTTGTTTTTTAGATGTTTCAGGAAACACCATACACTTCTCCCGAGTGGTTGTTGGCAATTTACATCCCGCCCATCAGCATAACAAGGCTCCCAGTTCTCCATGGCCTGTCCTGCCTTTCTGGATTTTACACTTTTTTCAGATGGCCCTTTTGACCGGGGGGAAGTGAGACTTCATTGTACTGCAGATTTCCTTTGCAAGCTTGCTTGGTTGGCCAAAAAGGGCGCATGCGTTTTTTCCTGAATATATTCAGGGAAAAACGCATACGCCCTTTTTGGCCAAGTGCATCATTGTGGACGTTCTGCCTCTTTTCCTATGCTTTCAATGCAATTCCAGTCTACCTCCTGAAATCGGTTTCCTGCAATTCTGCCCCGCTTTCAAGTCCTCTTGGCAGCCTTACTTCAGTCTATTTTTGGACGATAGCTGTCATTTATAACTCTGCAGGTTTGTGAATTACAGTGCCCCTGAGCTCCTTTCTTCAACTCGCTTTCTTGTGACCTGGCCGCAACACCGCAGGATGGCTTCAGGCCCTAATCTGGTTCCGGCACGGCACGCTGAGCCTTTGGTTATTTCCTCTTCCTGGTGGGAAATGAGAGTTAAATTTGCCCGTCCAGACACCTCCAGCTAGTCTCTCATTGGTTCTCGCTATTCCTGTTCATCTTCCGCAGAAATTGCAAACTGGGCCAAACAGGAGGTTAAAGGCGCTGACTTTCCAAGTGGGGAGAGTGTTAGTAAAGCGTCTGCAATGTTGCACCCGAGTACCAGGGGAGGAAAACTGAGACATATTTGAACACGTCTCCCGTTCACATGGTTGATCATACTTGGGTTCCACATGCATGTTTTAGCTGAAGGAAGAATACCTTAAACCTGTGTATTTGAAACCCGTGGAATGGGTACCATGCAATATGACTTCAAAGGGTCTTCATTTGCTCACTGAACCTCTCCAATCCTATCACTGCTGCGTTTATGCCCCTGTACACATGCTTGATTCTGTTTCGGAGACATAGCAATCCATAGGTTTTAAGATACTTACTAGTCAGGTACATTCTTAGGCGTTTAATATGCGGTGTTGAGTCCATTTCGTTGAGCAAGGAGTAGCTCTTGTCTATTCCATATTTGGCTTAAGGAACTTTATCTGTGCTCATTTCAATCTCTGGTTTTATGCAGCACCCCAACTCACCTTTCCCCTTAAGCAAGCATAAGTTGGTTTTCTAAATTTGAGACCCTGTTCTGTTCTGTAATTCAGTTCCTGTGTAGCCAAGTTTACATTCCGTGTATTACTGATATCTTATGATGTTTCTTTTTCTGTGTGACTTATTTCAGTTAGAATCATCATACCTGAATCCACTCATTGTGCTGCTAAGGGCCTGATGACACAGATTTCATTGCTGAGTGATATTGCTTTGTAAGTAAATACCACAACTTCTTTATCCATTTTTCACTTTCTGCGATGTTGAACTTGTACTGTAAACGAGGTTCTTGTAAACAGAGCCGTTCGAAACTTTGGGGTGGCTGTGTCTTTTTGATTTTAAATTCCCTAAGCTATAGGACCATAAGTGGAAGTGCCCTAGGCTCTGTTGCTTTGTTTTTTAGATGTTTCAGGAAACACCATACACTTCTCCCGAGTGGTTGTTGGCAATTTACATCCCGCCCATCAGCATAACAAGGCTCCCAGTTCTCCATGGCCTGTCCTGCCTTTCTGGATTTTACACTTTTTTCAGATGGCCCTTTTGACCGGGGGGAAGTGAGACTTCATTGTAGTGCAGATTTCCTTTGCAAGCTTGCTTGGTTGGCCAAAAAGGGCGTATGCGTTTTTTCCTGAATATAGTCAGGAAAAAACGCATACGCCCTTTTTGGCCAAGTGCATCATTGTGGACGTTCTGCCTCTTTTCCTATGCTTTCAATGCAATTCCAGTCTACCTCCTGAAATTGGTTTCCTGCAATTCTGCCCCGCTTTCAAGTCCTCTTGGCAGCCTTACTTCAGTATATTTTTGGACGATAGCTGTCATTTATAACTCTGCAGGTTTGTGAATTACAGTGCCCCTGAGCTCCTTTCTTCAACTCGCTTTCTTGTGACCTGGCCGCAACACCGCAGGATGTCTTCAGGCCCTAATCTGGTTCTGGCACGGCATGCTGAGCCTTTGGTTAATTCCTCTTCCTGGTGGGAAATGAGAGTTAAATTTGCCCATCCAGACACCTCCAGCTAGTCTCTCATTGGTTCTCGCTATTCCTGTTCATCTTCCACAGAAATTGCAAACTGGGCCAAACAGGAGGTTAAAGGGACTGACTCTCCAAGTGGGGAGAGTGTTAGTAAAGCGTCTGGAATGTTGCACCCGAGTACCAGGGGAGGAAAACTGAGACATATTTGAACACGTCTCCCGATCACATGGTTGATCATACTCTAGGTTCCACATGCATGTTTTAGCTGAAGGAAGAATACCTTAAACCTGGGTAGTTGAAACCCGTGGAATGGGTACCATGCAATATGACATCAAAGGGTCTTCATTTGCTCACCGAACCTCTCCAATCCTATCACTGCTGCGTTTATGCCCCTGTACACATGCTTGATTCTCTTTCGGAGACATAGCAATCCATAGGTTTTAAGATACTTACTAGTCAGGTACATTCTTAGGCATTTAATATGCGGTGTTGAGTCCATTTCGTTGAGCAAGGAGTAGCTCTTGTCTATTCCATATTTGGCTTAAGGAACTTTATCTGTGCTCATTTCAATCTCTGGTTTTATGCAGCACCCCAACTCACCTTTACCCTTAAGCAAGCATAAGTTGGTTTTCTAAATTTGAGACCCTGTTCTGTTCTGTAATTCAGTTCCTGTGTAGCCAAGTTTACATTCCGTGTATTAGTGATATCTTATGATGTTTCTTTTTCTGTGTGACTTATTTCAGTTAGAATCATCGTACCTGAATCCACTCATTATGCTGCTACGGGCCTGATGACATAGATTTCATTGCTGAGTGATACTGCATTGTACGTAAGTACCACAAGTTCTTTATCCATTTTTCACTTTCTGCGATGTTGAACTTGTACTGTAAATGAGGTTCTTGTAAACAGAGCCGTTCCAAACTTTGGGGTGGCTGTGTCTTTTTGATTTTAATTTCCCTAAGCTATAGGACAATAAGTGGAAGTGCCCTAGGCTCTGTTGCTTTGTTTTTTAAATGTTTCAGGAAACACCATACACTTCTCCCGAGTGGTTGTTGGCAATTTACATCCCGCCCTTCAGCATAACAAGGCTCCCAGTTCTCCATGGCCTGTCCTGCCTTTCTGGATTTTACACTTTTTTCAGATGGCCCTTTTGACCGGGGGGAAGTGAGACTTCATTGTAGTGCAGATTTCCTTTGCAAGCTTGCTTGGTTGGCCAAAAAGGGCGTATGCGTTTTTTCCTGAATATATTCAGGAAAAAACGCATACGCCCTTTTTGGCCAAGTGCATCATTGTGGACGTTCTGCCTCTTTTCCTATGCTTTCAATGCAATTCCAGTCTACCTCCTGAAATCGGTTTCCTGCAATTCTGCCCCGCTTTCAAGTCCTCTTGGCAGCCTTACTTCAGTCTATTTTTGGACGATAGCTGTCATTTATAACTCTGCAGGTTTGTGAATTACAGTGCCCCTGAGCTCCTTTCTTCAACTCGCTTTCTTGTGAGCTGGCCGCAACACCGCAGGATGGCTTCAGGCCCTAATCTGGTTCCGGCACGGCACGCTGAGCCTTTGGTTATTTCCTCTTCCTGGTGGGAAATGAGAGTTAAATTTGCCCGTCCAGACACCTCCAGCTAGCCTCTCATTGGTTCTCGCTATTCCTGTTCATCTTCCGCAGAAATTGCAAACTGGGCCAAACAGGAGGTTAAAGGCGCTGACTTTCCAAGTGGGGAGAGTGTTAGTAAAGCGTCTGGAATGTTGCACCCGAGTACCAGGGGAGGAAAACTGAGACATATTTGAACACGTCTCCCGTTCACATGGTTGATCATACTTGGGTTCCACATGCATGATTTAGCTGAAGGAAGAATACCTAAAACCTGGGTAGTTGAAACCCGTGGAATGGGTACCATGCAATATGACTTCAAAGGGTCTTCATTTGCTCACCGAACCTCTCCAATCCTATCACTGCTGCGTTTATGCCCCTGTACACATGCTTGATTCTGTTTCGGAGACATAGCAATCCATAGGTTTTAAGATACTTACTAGTCAGGTACATTCTTAGGCGTTTAATATGCGGTGTTGAGTCCATTTCGTTGAGCAAGGAGTAGCTCTTGTCTATTCCATATTTGGCTTAAGGAACTTTATCTGTGCTCATTTCAATCTCTGGTTTTATGCAGCAACCCAACTCACCTTTCCCCTTAAGCAAGCATAAGTTGGTTTTCTAAATTTGAGACCCTGTTCTGTTCTGTAATTCAGTTCCTGTGTAGCCAAGTTTACATTCCGTGTATTACTGATATCTTATGATGTTTCTTTTTCTGTGTGACTTATTTCAGTTAGAATCATCATACCTGAATCCGCTCATTGTGCTGCTAAGGGCCTGATGACACAGATTTCATTGCTGAGTGATATTGCTTTGTAAGTAAATACAACAACTTTTTTATCCATTTTTCACTTTCTGCGATGTTGAACTTGTACTGTAAACGAGGTTCTTGTAAACAGAGCCATTCGAAACTTTGGGGTGGCTGTGTCTTTTTGATTTTAAATTCCCTAAGCTATAGGACCATAAGTGGAAGTGCCCTAGGCTCTGTTGCTTTGTTTTTTAGATGTTTCAGGAAACACCATACACTTCTCCCGAGTGGTTGTTGGCAATTTACATCCCGCCCTTCAGCATAACAAGGCTCCCAGTTCTCCATGGCCTGTCCTGCCTTTCTGGATTTTACACTTTTTTCAGATGGCC
The DNA here is from genome assembly GCF_949987515.2 of Delphinus delphis. NCBI lineage: Eukaryota > Metazoa > Chordata > Mammalia > Artiodactyla > Delphinidae > Delphinus > Delphinus delphis. Next base: position 327,345 of record NW_027192713.1, read on the forward strand.
CTTTTGACCGGGGGGAAGTGAGACTTCATTGTAGTGCAGATTTCCTTTGCAAGCTTGCTTGGTTGGCCAAAAAGGGCGTATGGGTTTTTTCCTGAATATATTCAGGAAAAAACGCATACGCCCTTTTTGGCCAAGTGCATCATTGTGGACGTTCTGCCTCTTTTCCTATGCTTTCAATGCAATTCCAGTCTACCTCCTGAAATCGGTTTCCTGCAATTCTGCCCCGCTTTCAAGTCCTCTTGGCAGCCTTACTTCAGTCTATTTTTGGACGATAGCTGTCATTTATAACTCTGCAGGTTTGTGAATTACAGTGCCCCTGAGCTCCTTTCTTCAACTCGCTTTCTTGTGACCTGGCCGCAACACCGCAGGATGGCTTCAGGCCCTAATCTGGTTCCGGCACGGCACGCTGAGCCTTTGGTTATTTCCTCTTCCTGGTGGGAAATGAGAGTTAAATTTGCCCGTCCAGACACCTCCAGCTAGCCTCTCATTGGTTCTCGCTATTCCTGTTCATCTTCCGCAGAAATTGCAAACTGGGCCAAACAGGAGGTTAAAGGCACTGACTCTCCAAGTGGGGAGAGTGTTAGTAAAGCGTCTGGAATGTTGCACCCGAGTACCAGGGGAGGAAAACTGAGACATATTTGAACACGTCTCCCGTTCACATGGTTGATCATACTTGGGTTCCACATGCATGTTTTAGCTGAAGGAAGAATACCTAAAACCTGGGTAGTTGAAACCCGTGGAATGGGTACCATGCAATATGACTTCAAAGGGTCTTCATTTGCTCACCGAACCTCTCCAATCCTATCACTGCTGCGTTTATGTCCCTGTACACATGCTTGATTCTCTTTCGGAGACATAGCAATCCATAGGTTTTAAGATACTTACTAGTCAGGTACATTCTTAGGCATTTAATATGCGGTGTTGAGTCCATTTCGTTGAGCAAGGAGTAGCTCTTGTCTATTCCATATTTGGCTTAAGGAACTTTATCTGTGCTCATTTCAATCTCTGGTTTTATGCAGCACCCCAACTCACCTTTCCCCTTAAGCAAGCATAAGTTGTTTTTCTAAATTTGAGACCCTGTTCTGTTCTGTAATTCAGTTCCTGTGTAGCCAAGTTTACATTCCGTGTATTACTGATATCTTATGATGTTTCTTTTTCTGTGTGACTTATTTCAGTTAGAATCATCGTATCTGAATCCACTCATTGTGCTGCTAAGGGCCTGATGACACAGATTTCATTGCTGAGTGATATTGCTTTGTAAGTAAATACCACAACTTCTTTATCCATTTTTCACTTTCTGCGATGTTGAACTTGTACTGTAAACGAGGTTCTTGTAAACAGAGCCGTTCCAAACGTTGGGGTGGCTGTGTCTTTTTGATTTTAATTTCCCTAAGCTATAGGACCATAAGTGGAAATGCCCTAGGTTCTGTTGCTTTGTTTTTTAGATGTTTCAGGAAACACCATACACTTCTCCTGAGTGTCTGTTGGCAATTTACATCCCGCCCATCAGCATAACAAGTCTCCCAGTTCTCAATGGCCTGTTGCCTTTCTGGATTTTACACTTTTTTCAGATGGCCCTTTTGACCGGGGGGAAGTGAGACTTCATTGTAGTGCAGATTTCCTTTGCAAGCTTGCTTGGTTGGCCAAAAAGGGCGTATGCGTTTTTTCCTGAATATATTCAGGAAAAAACGCATACGCCCTTTTTGGCCAAGTGCATCATTGTGGACGTTCTGCCTCTTTTCCTATGCTTTCAATGCAATTCCAGTCTACCTCCTGAAATCGGTTTCCTGCAATTCTGCCCCACTTTCAAGTCCTCTTGGCAGCCTTACTTCAGTCTATTTTTGGACGATAGCTGTCATTTATAACTCTGCAGGTTTGTGAATTGCAGTGCCCCTGAGCTCCTTTCTTCAACTCGCTTTCTTGTGACCTGGCCACAACACCGCAGGATGGCTTCAGGCCCTAATCTGGTTCCGGCCCGGCATGCTGAGCTTTTGGTTAATTCCTCTTCCTGGTGGGAAATGAGAGTTAAATTTGCCCGTCCAGACACCTCCAGCTAGCCTCTCATTGGTTCTCGCTATTCCTGTTCATCTTCCGCAGAAATTGCAAACTGGGCCAAACAGGAGGTTAAAGGGACTGACTCTCCAAGTCGGGAGAGTGTTAGTAAAGCGTATGGAATGTTGCACCCGAGTACCAGGGGAGGAAAACTGAGACATATTTGAACACGTCTCCCGATCACATGGTTGATCATACTCTGGGTTCCACATGCATGTTTTAGCTGAAGGAAGAATACCTTAAACCTGGAGAGTTGAGACCCGTGTAATGGGTACCATGCAATATGACTTCAAAGGGTCTTCATTTGCTCACCGAACCTCTCCAATCCTATCACTGCTGCGTTTATGCCCCTGTACACACGCTTGATTCTCTTTTGGAGACCTAGCAATCCATAGGTTTTAAGATACTTACTAGTCAGGTACATTCTTAGGCGTTTAATATGGGGTGTTGAGTCCATTTCGTTGAGCAAGGAGTAGCTCTTGTCTATTACATATTTGGCTTAAGGAACTTTATCTGTGCTCATTTCAATCTCTGGTTTTATGCAGCACCCCAACTCACCTTTCCCCTTAAGCAAGCATAAGTTGGTTTTCTAAATTTGAGACCCTGTTCTGTTTTGGAATGCAGTTCCTGTGTAGCCAAGTTTACATTCCGTGTATTAGTGATATCTTATGATGTTTCTTTTTCTGTGTGACTTATTTCAGTTAGAATCATCATACCTGAATCCACTCATTGTGCTGCTAAGGGCCTGATGACACAGATTTCATTGCTGAGTGATATTGCTTTGTAAGTAAATACCACAACTTCTTTATCCATTTTTCAATTTCTGTGATGTTGAACTTGTACTGTAAACGAGGTTCTTGTAAACAGAGCCGTTCCAAACTTTGGGGTGGCTGTGTCTTTTTGATTTTAAATTCCCTAAGCTATAGGACCATAAGTGGAAGTGCCCTAGGCTCTGTTGCTTTGTTTTTTAGATGTTTCAGGAAACACCATACACTTCTCCCGAGTGGTTGTTGGCAATTTACAACCCGCCCATCAGCATAACAAGGCTCCCAGTTCTCCATGGCCTGTCCTGCCTTTCTGGATTTTACACTTTTTTCAGATGGCCCTTTTGACCGGGGGGAAGTGAGACTTCATTGTAGTGCAGATTTCCTTTGCAAGCTTGCTTGGTTGGCCAAAAAGGGCGTATGCGTTTTTTCCTGAATATATTCAGGAAAAAACGCATACGCCCTTTTTGGCCAAGTGCATCATTGTGGACGTTCTGCCTCTTTTCCTATGCTTTCAATGCAATTCCAGTCTACCTCCTGAAATCGGTTTCCTGCAATTCTGCCCCGCTTTCAAGTCCTCTTGGCAGCCTTACTTCAGTCTATTTTTGGACGATAGCTGTCATTTATAACTCTGCAGGTTTGTGAATTACAGTGCCCCTGAGCTCCTTTCTTCAACTCGCTTTCTTGTGACCTGGCCGCAACACCGCAGGATGTCTTCAGGCCCTAATCTGGTTCTGGCACGGCACGCTGAGCCTTTGGTTAATTCCTCTTCCTGGTCGGAAATGAGAGTTAAATTTGCCCATCCAGACACCTCCAGCTAGTCTTTCATTAGTTCTCGCTATTCCTGTTCATCTTCCACAGAAATTGCAAACTGGGCCAAACAGGAAGTTAAAGGGATTGACTCTCCAAGTGGGGAGAGTGTTAGTAAAGCGTCTGGAATGTTGCACCCGAGTAGCAGGGTACGAAAACTGAGACATATTTGATCACGTCTCCCGATCACATGGTTGATCATACTCTAGGTTCCACATGCATGTTTTAGATGAAGGAAGAATACCTTAAACCTGGGTAGTTGAAACCCGTGGAATGGGTACCATGCAATATGACTTCAAAGGGTCTTCATTTGCTCACGAACCTCTCCAATCCTATCACTGCTGCGTTTATGCCCCTGTACACATGCTTGATTCTCTTTCGGAGACATAGCAATCCATAGGTTTTAAGATACTTACTAGTCAGGTGCATTCTTAGGCGTTTAATATGGGTTTTGTGTCCATTTCGTTGAGCAAGGAGTAGCTCTTGTCTATTCCATATTTGGCTTAAGGAACTTTATCTGTGCTCATTTCAATCTCTGGTTTTATGCAGCACCCCAACTCACCTTTCCCCTTAAGCAAGCATAAGTTGGTTTTCTAAATTTGAGACCCTGTTCTGTTTTGGAATGCAGTTCCTGTGTAGCCAAGTTTACATTCCGTGTATTAGTGATATCTTATGATGTTTCTTTTTCTGTGTGACTTATTTCAGTTAGAATCATCGTACCTGAATCCACTCATTATGCTGCTACGGGCCTGATGACATAGATTTCATTGCTGAGTGATACTGCATTGTACGTAAGTACCACAAGTTCTTTATCCATTTTTCACTTTCTGTGATATTGAACTTGTACGGTAAACGAGGTTCTTGTAAACGGAGGCGTCCCAAACTTTGGGGTGGCTGTGTCTTTGTTTTTAATTTCCCTAAGCTATAGGACCATAAGCGGAAGTGCCCTAGGCTCTGTTGCTTTGTTTTTTAGATGTTTCAGGAAACACCATACACTTCTCCTGAGTGTCTGTTGGCAATTTACATCCCGCCCATCAGCATAACAAGGCTCCCAGTTCTCCATGGCCTGTCCTGCCTTTCTGGATTTTACACTTTTTTCAGATGGCCCTTTTGACAGGGGAGAAGTGAGACTTCATTGTAGTGCAGATTTCCTTTGCAAGCTTGCTTGGTTGGCCAAAAAGGGCGTATGCGTTTTTTCCTGAATATATTCAGGAAAAAACGCATACGCCCTTTTTGGCCAAGTGCATCATTGTGGACGTTCTGCCTCTTTTCCTATGCTTTCAATGCAATTCCAGTCTACCTCCTGAAATCGGTTTCCTGCAATTCTGCCCCGCTTTCAAGTCCTCTTGGCAGCCTTACTTCAGTCTATTTTTGGACGATAGCTGTCATTTATAACTCTGCAGGTTTGTGAATTGCAGTGCCCCTGAGCTCCTTTCTTCAACTCGCTTTCTTGTGACCTGGCCACAACACCGCAGGATGGCTTCAGGCCCTAATCTGGTTCCGGCCCGGCATGCTGAGCCTTTGGTTAATTCCTCTTCCTGGTGGGAAATGAGAGTTAAATTTGCCCGTCCAGACACCTCCAGCTAGCCTCTCATTGGTTCTCGCTATTCCTGTTCATCTTCCGCAGAAATTGCAAACTGGGCCAAACAGGAGGTTAAAGGGACTGACTCTCCAAGTCGGGAGAGTGTTAGTAAAGCGTCTGGAATGTTGCACCCGAGTACCAGGGTACGAAAACTGAGACATATTTGAACACGTCTCCCGATCACATGGTTGATCATACTCTAGGTTCCACATGCATGTTTTAGCTGAAGGAAGAATACCTTAAACCTGGGTAGTTGAAACCCGTGGAATGGGTACCATGCAATATGACTTCAAAGGGTCTTCATTTGCTCACCGAACCTCTCCAATCCTATCACTGCTGCGTTTATGCCCCTGTACACATGCTTGATTCTCTTTCGGAGACATAGCAATCCATAGGTTTTAAGATACTTACTAGTCAGGTACATTCTTAGGCATTTAATATGCGGTGTTGAGTCCATTTCGTTGAGCAAGGAGTAGCTCTTGTCTATTCCATATTTGGCTTAAGGAACTTTATCTGTGCTCATTTCAATCTCTGGTTTTATGCAGCACCCCAACTCACCTTTCCCCTTAAGCAAGCATAAGTTGGTTTTCTAAATTTGAGACCCTGTTCTGTTCTGTAATTCAGTTCCTGTGTAGCCAAGTTTACATTCCGTGTATTAGTGATATCTTATGATGTTTCTTTTTCTGTGTGACTTATTTCAGTTAGAATCATCGTACCTGAATCCACTCATTATGCTGCTACGGGCCTGATGACATAGATTTCATTGCTGAGTGATACTGCATTGTACGTAAGTACCACAAGTTCTTTATCCATTTTTCACTTTCTGCGATGTTGAACTTGTACTGTAAACGAGGTTCTTGTAAACAGAGCCGTTCCAAACTTTGGGGTGGCTGTGTCTTTTTGATTTTAATTTCCCTAAGCTATAGGACAATAAGTGGAAGTGCCCTAGGCTCTGTTGCTTTGTTTTTTAAATGTTTCAGGAAACACCATACACTTCTCCCGAGTGGTTGTTGGCAATTTACATCCCGGCCATCAGCATAACAAGGCTCCCAGTTCTCCATGGCCTGTCCTGCCTTTCTGGATTTTACACTTTTTTCAGATGGCCCTTTTGACCGGGGGGAAGTGAGACTTCATTGTAGTGCAGATTTCCTTTGCAAGCTTGCTTGGTTGGCCAAAAAGGGCGTATGCGTTTTTTCCTGAATATATTCAGGAAAAAACGCATACGCCCTTTTTGGCCAAGTGCATCATTGTGGACGTTCTGCCTCTTTTCCTATGCTTTCAATGCAATTCCAGTCTACCTCCTGAAATCGGTTTCCTGCAATTCTGCCCCGCTTTCAAGTCCTCTTGGCAGCCTTACTTCAGTCTATTTTTGGACGATAGCTGTCATTTATAACTCTGCAGGTTTGTGAATTGCAGTGCCCCTGAGCTCCTTTCTTCAACTCGCTTTCTTGTGACCTGGCCACAACACCGCAGGATGGCTTCAGGCCCTAATCTGGTTCCGGCCCGGCATGCTGAGCCTTTGGTTAATTCCTCTTCCTGGTGGGAAATGAGAGTTAAATTTGCCCGTCCAGACACCTCCAGCTAGCCTCTCATTGGTTCTCGCTATTCCTGTTCATCTTCCGCAGAAATTGCAAACTGGGCCAAACAGGAGGTTAAAGGGACTGACTCTCCAAGTCGGGAGAGTGTTAGTAAAGCGTCTGGAATGTTGCACCCGAGTACCAGGGTACGAAAACTGAGACATATTTGAACACGTCTCCCGATCACATGGTTGATCATACTCTAGGTTCCACATGCATGTTTTAGCTGAAGGAAGAATACCTTAAACCTGGGTAGTTGAAACCCGTGGAATGGGTACCATGCAATATGACTTCAAAGGGTCTTCATTTGCTCACCGAACCTCTCCAATCCTATCACTGCTGCGTTTATGCCCCTGTACACATGCTTGATTCTCTTTCGGAGACATAGCAATCCATAGGTTTTAAGATACTTACTAGTCAGGTACATTCTTAGGCATTTAATATGCGGTGTTGAGTCCATTTCGTTGAGCAAGGAGTAGCTCTTGTCTATTCCATATTTGGCTTAAGGAACTTTATCTGTGCTCATTTCAATCTCTGGTTTTATGCAGCACCCCAACTCACCTTTACCCTTAAGCAAGCATAAGTTGGTTTTCTAAATTTGAGACCCTGTTCTGTTCTGTAATTCAGTTCCTGTGTAGCCAAGTTTACATTCCGTGTATTACTGATATCTTATGATGTTTCTTTTTCTGTGTGACTTATTTCAGTTAGAATCATCGTACCTGAATCCACTCATTATGCTGCTACGGGCCTGATGACATAGATTTCATTGCTGAGTGATACTGCATTGTACGTAAGTACCACAAGTTCTTTATCCATTTTTCACTTTCTGCGATGTTGAACTTGTACTGTAAACGAGGTTCTTGTAAACAGAGCCGTTCCAAACTTTGGGGTGGCTGTGTCTTTTTGATTTTAATTTCCCTAAGCTATAGGACAATAAGTGGAAGTGCCCTAGGCTCTGTTGCTTTGTTTTTTAAATGTTTCAGGAAACACCATACACTTCTCCCGAGTGGTTGTTGGCAATTTACATCCCGGCCATCAGCATAACAAGGCTCCCAGTTCTCCATGGCCTGTCCTGCCTTTCTGGATTTTACACTTTTTTCAGATGGCCCTTTTGACCGGGGGGAAGTGAGACTTCATTGTAGTGCAGATTTCCTTTGCAAGCTTGCTTGGTTGGCCAAAAAGGGCGTATGCGTTTTTTCCTGAATATAGTCAGGAAAAAACGCATACGCCCTTTTTGGCCAAGTGCATCATTGTGGACGTTCTGCCTCTTTTCCTATGCTTTCAATGCAATTCCAGTCTACCTCCTGAAATCGGTTTCCTGCAATTCTGCCCCGCTTTCAAGTCCTCTTGGCAGCCTTACTTCAGTCTATTTTTGGACGATAGCTGTCATTTATAACTCTGCAGGTTTGTGAATTACAGTGCCCCTGAGCTCCTTTCTTCAACTCGCTTTCTTGTGAGCTGGCCGCAACACCGCAGGATGGCTTCAGGCCCTAATCTGGTTCCGGCACGGCACGCTGAGCCTTTGGTTATTTCCTCTTCCTGGTGGGAAATGAGAGTTAAATTTGCCCGTCCAGACACCTCCAGCTAGCCTCTCATTGGTTCTCGCTATTCCTGTTCATCTTCCGCAGAAATTGCAAACTGGGCCAAACAGGAGGTTAAAGGCGCTGACTTTCCAAGTGGGGAGAGTGTTAGTAAAGCGTCTGGAATGTTGCACCCGAGTACCAGGGGAGGAAAACTGAGACATATTTGAACACGTCTCCCGTTCACATGGTTGATCATACTTGGGTTCCACATGCATGTTTTAGCTGAAGGAAGAATACCTAAAACCTGGGTAGTTGAAACCCGTGGAATGGGTACCATGCAATATGACTTCAAAGGGTCTTCATTTGCTCACCGAACCTCTCCAATCCTATCACTGCTGTGTTTATGCCCCTGTACACATGCTTGATTCTCTTTCGGAGACATAGCAATCCATAGGTTTTAAGATACTTACTAGTCAGGTACATTCTTAGGCGTTTAATATGCGGTGTTGAGTCCATTTCGTTGAGCAAGGAGTAGCTCTTGTCTATTCCATATTTGGCTTAAGGAACTTTATCTGTGCTCATTTCAATCTCTGGTTTTATGCAGCACCCCAACTCACCTTTCCCCTTAAGCAAGCATAAGTTGGTTTTCTGAATTTGAGACCCTGTTCTGTTCTGTAATTCAGTTCCTGTGTAGCCAAGTTTACATTCCGTGTATTACTGATATCTTATGATGTTTCTTTTTCTGTGTGACTTATTTCAGTTAGAATCATCATACCTGAATCCACTCATTGTGCTGCTAAGGGCCTGATGACACAGATTTCATTGCTGAGTGATATTGCTTTGTAAGTAAATACAACAACTTTTTTATCCATTTTTCACTTTCTGCGATGTTGAACTTGTACTGTAAACGAGGTTCTTGTAAACAGAGCCATTCGAAACTTTGGGGTGGCTGTGTCTTTTTGATTTTAAATTCCCTAAGCTATAGGACCATAAGTGGAAGTGCCCTAGGCTCTGTTGCTTTGTTTTTTAGATGTTTCAGGAAACACCATACACTTCTCCCGAGTGGTTGTTGGCAATTTACATCCCGCCCTTCAGCATAACAAGGCTCCCAGTTCTCCATGGCCTGTCCTGCCTTTCTGGATTTTACACTTTTTTCAGATGGCCCTTTTGACCGGGGGGAAGTGAGACTTCATTGTAGTGCAGATTTCCTTTGCAAGCTTGCTTGGTTGGCCAAAAAGGGCGTATGCGTTTTTTCCTGAATATATTCAGGAAAAAACGCATACGCCCTTTTTGGCCAAGTGCATCATTGTGGACGTTCTGCCTCTTTTCCTATGCTTTCAATGCAATTCCAGTCTACCTCCTGAAATCGGTTTCCTGCAATTCTGCCCCGCTTTCAAGTCCTCTTGGCAGCCTTACTTCAGTCTATTTTTGGACGATAGCTGTCATTTATAACTCTGCAGGTTTGTGAATTACAGTGCCCCTGAGCTCCTTTCTTCAACTCGCTTTCTTGTGAGCTGGCCGCAACACCGCAGGATGGCTTCAGGCCCTAATCTGGTTCCGGCACGGCACGCTGAGCCTTTGGTTATTTCCTCTTCCTGGTGGGAAATGAGAGTTAAATTTGCCCGTCCAGACACCTCCAGCTAGCCTCTCATTGGTTCTCGCTATTCCTGTTCATCTTCCGCAGAAATTGCAAACTGGGCCAAACAGGAGGTTAAAGGCACTGACTCTCCAAGTCGGGAGAGTGTTAGTAAAGCGTCTGGAATGTTGCACCCGAGTACCAGGGGAGGAAAACTGAGACATATTTGAACACGTCTCCCGTTCACATGGTTGATCATACTTGGGTTCCACATGCATGTTTTAGCTGAAGGAAGAATACCTAAAACCTGGGTAGTTGAAACCCGTGGAATGGGTACCATGCAATATGACTTCAAAGGGTCTTCATTTGCTCACCGAACCTCTCCAATCCTATCACTGCTGCGTTTATGTCCCTGTACACATGCTTGATTCTCTTTCGGAGACATAGCAATCCATAGGTTTTAAGATACTTACTAGTCAGGTACATTCTTAGGCATTTAATATGCGGTGTTGAGTCCATTTCGTTGAGCAAGGAGTAGCTCTTGTCTATTCCATATTTGGCTTAAGGAACTTTATCTGTGCTCATTTCAATCTCTGGTTTTATGCAGCACCCCAACTCACCTTTACCCTTAAGCAAGCATAAGTTGTTTTTCTAAATTTGAGACCCTGTTCTGTTCTGTAATTCAGTTCCTGTGTAGCCAAGTTTACATTCCGTGTATTACTGATATCTTATGATGTTTCTTTTTCTGTGTGACTTATTTCAGTTAGAATCATCGTATCTGAATCCACTCATTGTGCTGCTAAGGGCCTGATGACACAGATTTCATTGCTGAGTGATATTGCTTTGTAAGTAAATACCACAACTTCTTTATCCATTTTTCACTTTCTGCGATGTTGAACTTGTACTGTAAACGAGGTTCTTGTAAACAGAGCCGTTCCAAACGTTGGGGTGGCTGTGTCTTTTTGATTTTAATTTCCCTAAGCTATAGGACCATAAGTGGAAATGCCCTAGGTTCTGTTGCTTTGTTTTTTAGATGTTTCAGGAAACACCATACACTTCTCCTGAGTGTCTGTTGGCAATTTACATCCCGCCCATCAGCATAACAAGGCTCCCAGTTCTCAATGGCCTGTTGCCTTTCTGGATTTTACACTTTTTTCAGATGGCCCTTTTGACCGGGGGGAAGTGAGACTTCATTGTAGTGCAGATTTCCTTTGCAAGCTTGCTTGGTTGGCCAAAAAGGGCGTATGCGTTTTTTCCTGAATATATTCAGGAAAAAACGCATACGCCCTTTTTGGCCAAGTGCATCATTGTGGACGTTCTGCCTCTTTTCCTATGCTTTCAATGCAATTCCAGTCTACCTCCTGAAATCGGTTTCCTGCAATTCTGCCCCGCTTTCAAGTCCTCTTGGCAGCCTTACTTCAGTCTATTTTTGGACGATAGCTGTCATTTATAACTCTGCAGGTTTGTGAATTACAGTGCCCCTGAGCTCCTTTCTTCAACTCGCTTTCTTGTGACCTGGCCGCAACACCGCAGGATGTCTTCAGGCCCTAATCTGGTTCTGGCACGGCACGCTGAGCCTTTGGTTAATTCCTCTTCCTGGTCGGAAATGAGAGTTAAATTTGCCCATCCAGACACCTCCAGCTAGTCTATCATTAGTTCTCGCTATTCCTGTTCATCTTCCACAGAAATTGCAAACTGGGCCAAACAGGAAGTTAAAGGGATTGACTCTCCAAGTGGGGAGAGTGTTAGTAAAGCGTCTGGAATGTTGCACCCGAGTAGCAGGGTACGAAAACTGAGACATATTTGATCACGTCTCCCGATCACATGGTTGATCATACTCTAGGTCCCACATGCATGTTTTAGCTGAAGGAAGAATACCTTAAACCTGGGTAGTTGAAACCCGTGGAATGGGTACCATGCAATATGACTTCAAAGGGTCTTCATTTGCTCACCGAACCTCTCCAATCCTATCACTGCTGCGTTTATGCCCCTGTACACATGCTTGATTCTCTTTCGGAGACATAGCAATCCATAGGTTTTAAGATACTTACTAGTCAGGTACATTCTTAGGCGTTTAATATGGGGTGTTGAGTCCATTTCGTTGAGCAAGGAGTAGCTCTTGTCTATTCCATATTTGGCTTAAGGAACTTTATCTGTGCTCATTTCAATCTCTGGTTTTATGCAGCACCCCAACTCACCTTTACCCTTAAGCAAGCATAAGTTGGTTTTCTAAATTTGAGACCCTGTTCTGTTCTGTAATTCAGTTCCTGTGTAGGCAAATTTACATTCCGTGTATTACTGATATCTTATGATGTTTCTTTTTCTGTGTGACTTATTTCAGTTAGAATCATCATACCTGAATCCACTCATTGTGCTGCTAAGGGCCTGATGACACAGATTTCATTGCTGAGTGATATTGCTTTGTAAGTAAATACCACAACTTCTTTATCCATTTTTCACTTTCTGCGATGTTGAACTTGTACTGTAAACGAGGTTCTTGTAAACAGAGCCGTTCCAAACTTTGGGGTGGCTGTGTCTTTTTGATTTTAATTTCCCTAAGCTATAGGACCATAAGTGGAAGTGCCCTAGGTTCTGTTGCTTTGTTTTTTAGATGTTTCAGGAAACACCATACACTTCTCCCGAGTGGTTGTTGGCAATTTACATCCCGCCCATCAGCATAACAAGGCTCCCAGTTCTCCATGGCCTGTCCTGCCTTTCTGGATTTTACACTTTTTTCAGATAGCCCTTTTGACCGGGGGGAAGTGAGACTTCATTGTAGTGCAGATTTCCTTTGCAAGCTTGCTTGGTTGGCCAAAAAGGGCGTATGCGTTTTTTCCTGAATATATTCAGGAAAAAACGCATACGCCCTTTTTAGCCAAGTGCATCATTGTGGACGTTCTGCCTCTTTTCCTATGCTTGCAATGCAATTCCAGTCTACCTCCTGAAATCGGTTTCCTGCAATTCTGCCCCGCTTTCAAGTCCTCTTGGCAGCCTTACTTCAGTCTATTTTTGGACGATAGCTGTCATTTATAACTCTGCAGGTTTGTGAATTACAGTGCCCCTTAGCTCCTTTCTTCAACTTGCTTTCTTGTGACCTGGCCGCAACACCACAGGATGGCTTCAGGCCCTAATCTGGTTCCGGCACGGCACGCTGAGCCTTTGGTTAATTCCTCTTCCTGGTGGGAAATGAGAGTTAAATTTGCCCATCCAGACACCTCCAGCTAGCCTCTCATTGGTTCTCGCTATTCCTGTTCATCTTCCGCAGAAATTGCAAACTGGGCCAAACAGGAGGTTAAAGGGACTGACTCTCCAAGTCGGGAGAGTGTTATTAAAGTGTCTGGAATGTTGCACCCGAGTACCAGGGGAGGAAAACTGAGACATATTTGAACACGTCTCCCGTTCACATGGTTGATCATACTTGGGTTCCACATGCATGTTTTAGCTGAAGGAAGAATACCTTAAACCTGGAGAGTTAAGACCCGTGTAATGGGTACCATGCAATATGACTTCAAAGGGTCTTCATTTGCTCACCGAACCTCTCCAATCCTATCACTGCTGCGTTTATGCCCCTGTACACATGCTTGATTCTCTTTCGGAGACATAGCAATCCATAGGTTTTAAGATACTTACTAGTCAGGTACATTCTTAGGCGTTTAATATGGGGTGTTGAGTCCATTTCGTTGAGCAAGGAGTAGCTCTTGTCTATTCCATATTTGGCTTAAGGAACTTTATCTGTGCTCATTTCAATCTCTGGTTTTATGCAGCACCCCTACTCACCTTTACCCTTAAGCAAGCATAAGTTGGTTTTCTAAATTTGAGTCCCTGTTCTGTTCTGTAATTCAGTTCCTGTGTAGCCAAGTTTCCATTCCGTGTATTAGTGATATCTTATGATGTTTCTTTTTCTGTGTGAGTTATTTCAGTTAGAATCATCATACCTGAATCCACTCATTGTGCTTCTAAGGGCCTGGTGACATAGATTTCATTGCTGAGTGATATTGCTTTGTAAGTAAATACCGCAACTTCTTTATCCATTTTTCACTTTCTGAGATGTTGAACTTGTACTGAAAACGAGGTTCTTGTAAACAGAGCCGTTCCAAACTTTGGGGTGGCTGTGTCTTTTTGATTTTAATTTCCCTAAGCTATAGGACCATAAGTGGAAGTGCCCTAGGCTCTGTTGCTTTGTTTTTTAGATGTTTCAGGAAACACCATACACTTCTCCCGAGTGTCTGTTGGCAATTTACATCCCGCCCATCAGCATAACAAGGCTCCCAGTTCTCCATGGCCTGTCCTGCCTTTCTGGATTTTACACTTTTTTCAGATGGCCCTTTTGACTGGGGGGAAGTGAGACTTCATTGTAGTGCAGATTTCCTTTGCAAGCTTGCTTGGTTGGCCAAAAAGGGCATATGCGTTTTTTCCTGAATATATTCAGGAAAAAACGCATACGCCCTTTTTGGCCAAGTGCATCACTGTGGACGTTCTGCCTCTTTTCCTATGCTTTCAATGCAATTCCAGTCTACCTCCTGAAATCGGTTTCCTGCAATTCTGCCCCGCTTTCAAGTCCTCTTGGCAGCCTTACTTCAGTGTATTTTTGGACGATAGCTGTCATTTATAACTCTACAGGTTTGTGAATTACAGTGCCCCTGAGCTCCTTTCTTCACCTCGCTTTCTTGTGAGCTGGCCGCAACACCGCAGGATGGCTTCAGGCCCTAATCTGGTTCCGGCACGGCACACTGAGCCTTTGGTTATTTCCTCTTCCTGGTGGGAAATGAGAGTTAAATTTCCCCGTCCAGACACCTCCAGCTAGTCTCTCATTGGTTCTCCCTATTCCTGTTCATCTTCCGCAGAAATTGCAAACTGGGCCAAACACGAGGTTAAAGGCACTGACTCTCCAAGTGGGGAGAGTGTTCGTTAAGCGTCTGGAATGTTGCACCCGAGTACCAGGGGACCAAAAGTGAGACATATTTGAACATGTCTCCCGATCACACAGTTGATCATACTCTGGGTTCCACATGCATGTTTTAGCTGAAGGAAGAATACCTTATACCTGGGTAGTTGAAACCCGTGGAATGGGTACCATGCAATATGACTTCAAAGGGTCTTCATTTGCTCACCGAACCTCTCCAATCCTATCACTGCTGTGTTTATGCCCTGGTACATGCGCTTGATTCTCTTTCGGAGACATAGCAATCCATAGGTTTTAAGATACTTACTAGTCAGGTACATTCTTAGGCATTTAATATGGGGTGTTGGGTCCATTTCGTTGAGCAAGGAGTAGCTCTTGTGTATTCCATATTTGGCTTAAGGAACGTTATCTGTGCTCATTTGAATCTCTGGTTTTATGCAGCACCCCAACTCACCTTTACCCTTAAGCAAGCATAAGTTGGTTTTCTAAATTTGAGACCCTGTTCTGTTCTGTAATTCAGTTCCTGTGTAGCCAAGTTTCCATTCCGTGTATTACTGATATCTTATGATGTTTCTTTTTCTGTGTGACTTATTTCAGTTAGAATCATCGTACCTGAATCCACTCATTATGCTGCTACGGGCTTGATGACATAGATTTCATTGCTGAGTGATACTGCATTGTACATAAGTACCACAAGTTCTTTATCCATTTTTCACTTTCTGCGATATTGAACTTGTACGGTAAATGAGGTTCTTGTAAACAGAGGTGTCCCAAACTTTGGGGTGGCTGTGTCTTTTTGATTTTAATTTCCCTAAGCTATAGGACCATAAGTGGAAGTGCCCTAGGCTCTGTTGCTTTGTTTTTTAGATGTTTCAGGAAACACCATACACTTCTCCCGAGTGGTTGTTGGCAATTTACAACCCGCCCATCAGCATAACAAGGCTCCCAGTTCTCCATGGCCTGTCCTGCCTTTCTGGATTTTACACTTTTTTCAGATGGCCCTTTTGACCGGGGGGAAGTGAGACTTCATTGTAGTGCAGATTTCCTTTGCAAGCTTGCTTGGTTGGCCAAAAAGGGCGTATGCGTTTTTTCCTGAATATATTCAGGAAAAAACGCATACGCCCTTTTTGGCCAAGTGCATCATTGTGGACGTTCTGCCTCTTTTCCTATGCTTTCAATGCAATTCCAGTCTACCTCCTGAAATCGGTTTCCTGCAATTCTGCCCCGCTTTCAAGTCCTCTTGGCAGCCTTACTTCAGTCTATTTTTGGACGATAGCTGTCATTTATAACTCTGCAGGTTTGTGAATTACAGTGCCCCTGAGCTCCTTTCTTCAACTCGCTTTCTTGTGACCTGGCCGCAACACCGCAGGATGTCTTCAGGCCCTAATCTGGTTCTGGCACGGCACGCTAAGCCTTTGGTTATTTCCTCTTCCTGGTCGGAAATGAGAGTTAAATTTGCCCATCCAGACACCTCCAGCTAGTCTTTCATTAGTTCTCGCTATTCCTGTTCATCTTCCACAGAAATTGCAAACTGGGCCAAACAGGAAGTTAAAGGGATTGACTCTCCAAGTGGGGAGAGTGTTAGTAAAGCGTCTGGAATGTTGCACCCGAGTAGCAGGGTACGAAAACTGAGACATATTTGATCACGTCTCCCGATCACATGGTTGATCATACTCTAGGTTCCACATGCATGTTTTAGATGAAGGAAGAATACCTTAAACCTGGGTAGTTGAAACCCGTGGAATGGGTACCATGCAATATGACTTCAAAGGGTCTTCATTTGCTCACGAACCTCTCCAATCCTATCACTGCTGCGTTTATGCCCCTGTACACATGCTTGATTCTCTTTCGGAGACATAGCAATCCATAGGTTTTAAGATACTTACTAGTCAGGTGCATTCTTAGGCGTTTAATATGGGTTTTGTGTCCATTTCGTTGAGCAAGGAGTAGCTCTTGTCTATTCCATATTTGGCTTAAGGAACTTTATCTGTGCTCATTTCAATCTCTGGTTTTATGCAGCAACCCAACTCAACTTTCCCCTTAAGCAAGCATAAGTTGGTTTTCTAAATTTGAGACCCTGTTCTGTTTTGGAATGCAGTTCCTGTGTAGCCAAGTTTACATTCCGTGTATTAGTGATATCTTATGATGTTTCTTTTTTTGCGTGACTTATTTCAGTTAGAATCATCGTACCTTAATACACTCATTATGCTGCTAAGGGCCTGATGACACAGATTTCATTGCTGAGTGATATTGCTTTGTACGTAAATACCACAACTTCTTTATCCATTTTTCACTTTCTGCGATGTTGAACTTGTACTGTAAACGAGGTTCTTGTAAACAGAGCCATTCCAAACTTTGGGGTGGCTGTGTCTTTTTGATTTTAATTTCCCTAAGCTATAGGACCATAAGTGGAAGTGCCCTAGGTTCTGTTGCTTTGTTTTTTAGATGTTTCAGGAAACACCATACACTTCTCCCGAGTGGTTGTTGGCAATTTACATCCCGCCCATCAGCATAACAAGGCTCCCAGTTCTCCATGGCCTGTCCTGCCTTTCTGGATTTTACACTTTTTTCAGATGGCCCTTTTGACCGGGGGGAAGTGAGACTTCATTGTAGTGCAGATTTCCTTTGCAAGCTTGCTTGGTTGGCCAAAAAGGGCGTATGCGTTTTTTCCTGAATATATTCAGGAAAAAACGCATACGCCCTTTTTGGCCAAGTGCATCATTGTGGACGTTCTGCCTCTTTTCCTATGCTTTCAATGCAATTCCAGTCTACCTCCTGAAATCGGTTTCCTGCAATTCTGCCCCGCTTTCAAGTCCTCTTGGCAGCCTTACTTCAGTCTATTTTTGGACGATAGCTGTCATTTATAACTCTGCAGGTTTGTGAATTACAGTGCCCCTGAGCTCCTTTCTACAACTCGCTTTCTTGTGAGCTGGCCGCAACACCGCAGGATGGCTTCAGCCGCTAATCTGTTTCCGGCACGGCACGCTGAGCCTTTGGTTAATTCCTCTTCCTGGTGGGAAATGAGAGTTAAATTTGCCCGTCCAGACACCTCCAGCTAGTCTCTCATTGGTTCTCGCTATTCCTGTTCATCTTCCGCAGAAATTGCAAACTGGGCCAAACAGGAGGTTAAAGGGACTGACTCTCCAAGTCGGGAGAGTGTTAGTAAAGCGTCTGGAATGTTGCACCCGAGTACCAGGGGAGGAAAACTGAGACATATTTGAACACGTCTCCCGTTCACATGGTTGATCATACTCTGGGTTCCACATGCATGTTTTAGCTGAAGGAAGAATACCTTAAACCTGGGTAGTTGAAACCCGTGGAATGGGTACCATGCAATATGACTTCAAAGGGTCTTCATTTGCTCACCGAACCTCTCCAATCCTATCACTGCTGCGTTTATGCCCCTGTACACATGCTTGATTCTCTTTTGGAGACCTAGCAATCCATAGGTTTTAAGATACTTACTAGTCAGGTACATTCTTAGGCATTTAATATGCGGTGTTGAGTCCATTTCGTTGAGCAAGGAGTAGCTCTTGTCTATTCCATATTTGGCTTAAGGAACCTTATCTGTGCTCATTTCGATCTCTGGTTATGCAGCACCCCAATTCACCTTTCCCCTTAAGCAAGCATAAGTTGGTTTTCTAAATTTGAGACCCTGTTCTGTTTTGGAATGCAGTTCCTGTGTAGCCAAGTTTACATTCCGTGTATTACTGATATCTTATGATGTTTCTTTTTCTGTGTGACTTATTTCAGTTAGAATCATCGTACCTGAATCCACTCATTATGCTGCTACGGGCCTGATGACATAGATTTCATTGCTGAGTGATACTGCATTGTACGTAAGTACCACAAGTTCTTTATCCATTTTTCACTTTCTGTGATATTGAACTTGTACGGTAAACGAGGTTCTTGTAAACGGAGGCGTCCCAAACTTTGGGGTGGCTGTGTCTTTTTGATTTTAATTTCCCTAAGCTATAGGACCATAAGTGGAAGTGCCCTAGGCTCTGTTGCTTTGTTTTTTAGATGTTTCAGGAAACACCATACACTTCTCCCGAGTGTTTGTTGGCAATTTACATCCCGCCCATCAGCATAACAAGGCTCCCAGTTCTCCATGGCCTGTCCTGCCTTTCTGGATTTTACACTTTTTTCAGATGGCCCTTTTGACCGGGGGGAAGTGAGACTTCATTGTAGTGCAGATTTCCTTTGCAAGCCTGCTTGGTTGGCCAAAAAGGGCGTATGCGTTTTTTCCTGAATATATTCAGGAAAAAACGCATACGCCCTTTTTGGCCAAGTGCATCATTGTGGACGTTCTGCCTCTTTTCCTATGCTTTCAATGCAATTCCAGTCTACCTCCTGAAATCGGTTTCCTGCAATTCTGCCCCGCTTTCAAGTCCTCTTGGCAGCCTTACTTCAGTCTATTTTTGGACGATAGCTGTCATTTATAACTCTGCAGGTTTGTGAATTGCAGTGCCCCTGAGCTCCTTTCTTCAACTCGCTTTCTTGTGACCTGGCCACAACACCGCAGGATGGCTTCAGGCCCTAATCTGGTTCCGGCCCGGCATGCTGAGCCTTTGTTTAATTCCTCTTCCTGGTGGGAAATGAGAGTTAAATTTGCCCGTCCAGACACCTCCAGCTAGCCTCTCATTGGTTCTCACTATTCCTGTTCATCTTCCGCAGAAATTGCAAACTGGGCCAAACAGGAGGTTAAAGGGACTGACTCTCCAAGTCGGGAGAGTGTTAGTAAAGCGTCTGGAATGTTGCACCCGAGTACCAGGGGAGGAAAACTGAGACATATTTGAACACGTCTCCCGATCACATGGTTGATCATACTCTGGGTTCCACATGCATGTTTTAGCTGAAGGAAGAATACCTTAAACCTGGAGAGTTGAGACCCGTGTAATGGGTACCATGCAATATGACTTCAAAGGGTCTTCATTTGCTCACCGAACCTCTCCAATCCTATCACTGCTGCGTTTGTGCCCCTGTACACACGCTTGATTCTCTTTTGGAGACATAGCAGTCCATAGGTTTTAAGATACTTACTAGTCAGGTACATTCTTAGGCGTTTAATATGGGGTTTTGAGTCCATTTCGTTGAGCAAGGAGTAGCTCTTGTCTATTCCATATTTGGCTTAAGGAACTTTATCTGTGCTCATTTCAATCTCTGGTTTTATGCAGCAACCCAACTCACCTTTCCCCTTAAGCAAGCATAAGTTGGTTTTCTAAATTTGAGACCCTGTTCTGTTTTGGAATGCAGTTCCTGTGTAGCCAAGTTTACATTCCGTGTATTAGTGATATCTTATGATGTTTCTTTTTTTGCGTGACTTATTTCAGTTAGAATCATCGTACCTTAATACACTCATTATGCTGCTAAGGGCCTGATGACACAGATTTCATTGCTGAGTGATATTGCTTTGTACGTAAATACCACAACTTCTTTATCCATTTTTCAATTTCTGCGATGTTGAACTTGTACTGTAAACGAGGTTCTTGTAAACAGAGCCGTTCCAAACTTTGGGGTGGCTGTGTCTTTTTGATTTTAATTTCCCTAAGCTATAGGACCATAAGTGGAAGTGCCCTAGGTTCTGTTGCTTTGTTTTTTAGATGTTTCAGGAAACACCATACACTTCTCCCGAGTGGTTGTTGGCAATTTACATCCCGCCCATCAGCATAACAAGGCTCCCAGTTCTCCATGGCCTGTCCTGCCTTTCTGGATTTTACACTTTTTTCAGATGGCCCTTTTGACCGGGGGGAAGTGAGACTTCATTGTAGTGCAGATTTCCTTTGCAAGCTTGCTTGGTTGGCCAAAAAGGGCGCATGCGTTTTTTCCTGAATATATTCAGGAAAAAACGCATACGCCCTTTTTGGCCAAGTGCATCATTGTGGACGTTCTGCCTCTTTTCCTATGCTTTCAATGCAATTCCAGTCTACCTCCTGAAATCAGTTTCCTGCAATTCTGCCCAGCTTTCAAGTCCTCTTGGCAGCCTTACTTCAGTCTATTTTTGGACGATAGCTGTCATTTATAACTCTGCAGGTTTGTGAATTACAGTGACCCTGAGCTGCTTTCTTCAACTCGCTTTCTTTTGAGCTGGCCGCAACACCGCAGGATGGCTTCAGGCCCTAATCTGTTTCCGGCCCGGCATGCTGAGCCTTTGGTTATTTCCTCTTCCTGGTGGGACATGAGAGTTAAATTTGCCCGTCCAGACACCTCCAGCTAGTCTCTCATTGGTTCTCGCTATTCCTGTTCATCTTCCGCAGAAATTGCAAACTGGGCAAAACAGGAGGTTAAAGGCGCTGACTCTCCAAGTGGGGAGAGTGTTAGTAAAGTGTCTGGAATGTTGCACCCGAGTACCAGGGGAGGAAAACTGAGACATATTTGAACACGTCTCCCGTTCACATGGTTGATCATACTTGGGTTCCACATGCATGTTTTAGCTGAAGGAAGAATACCTTAAACCTGGGTATTTGAAACCCGTGGAATGGGTACCATGCAATATGACTTCAAAGGGTCTTCATTTGCTCACCGAACCTCTCCAATCCTATCACTGCTGCGTTTATGCCCCTGTACACATGCTTGATTCTCTTTCGGAGACATAGCAATCCATAGGTTTTAAGATACTTACTAGTCAGGTACATTCTTAGGCGTTTAATATGCGGTGTTGAGTCCATTTCGTTGAGCAAGGAGTAGCTCTTGTCTATTCCATATTTGGCTTAAGGAACTTTATCTGTGCTCATTTCAATCTCTGGTTTTATGCAGCACCCCAACTCACCTTTACCCTTAAGCAAGCATAAGTTGGTTTTCTAAATTTGAGACCCTGTTCTGTTCTGTAATTCAGTTCCTGTGTAGCCAAGTTTACATTCCGTGTATTACTGATATCTTATGATGTTTCTTTTTCTGTGTGACTTATTTCAGTTAGAATCATCATACCTGAATCCACTCATTGTGCTGCTAAGGACCTGATGACACAGATTTCATTGCTGAGTGATATTGCTTTGTAAGTAAATACCACAACTTTTTTATCCATTTTTCACTTTCTGCGATGTTGAACTTGTACTGTAAACGAGGTTCTTGTAAACAGAGCCGTTCCAAACTTTGGGGTGGCTGTGTCTTTTTGATTTTAAATTCCCTAAGCTATAGGACAATAAGTGGAAGTGCCCTAGGCTCTGTTGCTTTGTTTTTTAGATGTTTCAGGAAACACCATACACTTCTCCCGAGTGGTTGTTGGCAATTTACATCCCACCCTTCAGCATAACAAGGCTCCCAGTTCTCCATGGCCTGTCCTGCCTTTCTGGATTTTACACTTTTTTCAGATGGCCCTTTTGACCGGGGGGAAGTGAGACTTCATTGTAGTGCAGATTTTCTTTGCAAGCTTGCTTGGTTGGCCAAAAAGGGCGTATGCGTTTTTTCCTGAATATATTCAGGAAAAAACGCATACGCCCTTATTGGCCAAGTGCATCATTGTGGACGTTCTGCCTCTTTTCCTATGCTTTCAATGCAATTCCAGTCTACCTCCTGAAATCAGTTTCCTGCAATTCTGCCCCGCTTTCAAGTCCTCTTGGCAGCCTTACTTCAGTCTATTTTTGGACGATAGCTGTCATTTATAACTCTGCAGGTTTGTGAATTACAGTGCCCCTGAGCTGCTTTCTTCAACTCGCTTTCTTTTGAGCTGGCCGCAACACCGCAGGATGGCTTCAGGCCCTAATCTGGTTCCGGCCCGGCATGCTGAGCCTTTGGTTATTTCCTCTTCCTGGTGGGAAATGAGAGTTAAATTTGCCCGTCCAGACACCTCCAGCTAGCCTCTCATTGGTTCTCGCTATTCCTGTTCATCTTCCGCAGAAATTGCAAACTGGGCCAAACAGGAGGTTAAAGGGACTGACTCTCCAAGTGGGGAGAGTGTTAGTAAAGCGTCTGGAATGTTGCACCCGAGTACCAGGGGAGGAAAACTGAGACATATTTGAACACGTCTCCCGTTCACATGGTTGATCATACTCTGGGTTCCACATGCATGTTTTAGCTGAAGGAAGAATACCTTAAACCTTGAGAGTTAAGACCTGTGTAATGGGTACCATGCAATATGACTTCAAAGGGTCTTCATTTGCTCACCGAACCTCTCCAATCCTATCACTGCTGCGTTTATGCCCCTGTACAATTGCTTGATTCTCTTTTGGAGACATAGCAATCCATAGGTTTTAAGATACTTACTAGTCAGGTACATTCTTAGGCGTTTAATATGGGGTTTTGAGTCCATTTCGTTGAGCAAGGAGTAGCTCTTGTCTATTCCATATTTGGCTTAAGGAACTTTATCTGTGCTCATTTCAATCTCTGGTTTTATGCAGCACCCCAACTCACCTTTCCCCTTAAGCAAGCATAAGTTGGTTTTCTAAATTTGAGAACCTGTTCTGTTTTGGAATGCAGTTCCTGTGTAGCCAGGTTTACATTCCGTGTATTACTGATATCTTATGATGTTTCTTTTTCTGTGTGACTTATTTCAGGTAGAATCATCGTACCTGAATCCACTCATTATGCTGCTACGGGCCTGATGACATAGATTTCATTGCTGAGTGATACTGCATTGTACGTAAGTACCTCAAGTTCTTTATCCATTTTTCACTTTCTGTGATATTGAACTTGTACGGTAAACGAGGTTCTTGTAAACGGAGGCGTCCCAAACTTTGGGGTGGCTGTGTCTTTTTGATTTTAATTTCCCTAAGCTATAGGACCATAAGTGGAAGTGCCCTAGGCTCTGATGCTTTGTTTTTTAGATGTTTCAGGAAACACCATACACTTCTCCTGAGTGTCTGTTGGCAATTTACATCCCGCCCATCAGCATAACAAGGCTCCCAGTTCTCCATGGCCTGTCCTGCCTTTCTGGAGTTTACACTTTTTTCAGATGGCCCTTTTGACCGGGGAGAAGTGAGACTTCATTGTAGTGCAGATTTCCTTTGCAAGTTTGCTTGGTTGGCCAAAAAGGGCGTATGCGTTTTTTCCTGAATATATTCAGGAAAAAACGCATACGCCCTTTTTGGCCAAGTGCATCATTGTGGACGTTCTGCCTCTTTTCCTATGCTTTCAATGCAATTCCAGTCTACCTCCTGAAATCGGTTTCCTGCAATTCTGCCCCGCTTTCAAGTCCTCTTGGCAGCCTTACTTCAGTCTATTTTTGGACGATAGCTGTCATTTATAACTCTGCAGGTTTGTGAATTGCAGTGCCCCTGAGCTCCTTTCTTCAACTCGCTTTCTTGTGACCTGGCTGCAACACCGCAGGATGTCTTCAGGCCCTAATCTGGTTCTGGCACGGCATGCTGAGCCTTTGGTTAATTCCTATTCCTGGTGGGAAATGAGAGTTAAATTTGCCCGTCCAGACACCTCCAGCTAGCCTCTCATTGGTTCTCGCTATTCCTGTTCGTCTTCCGCAGAAATTGCAAACTGGGCCAAACAGGAGGTTAAAGGGACTGACTCTCCAAGTGGGGAGAGTGTTAGTAAAGCGTCTGGAATGTTGCACCCGAGTACCAGGGTACGAAAACTGAGACATATTTGAACACGTCTCCCGTTCACATGGTTGATCATACTTGGGTTCCACATGCATGTTTTAGCTGAAGGAAGAATACCTTAAACCTGGAGAGTTAAGACCCGTGTAATGGGTACCATGCAATATGACTTCAAAGGGTCTTCATTTGCTCACCGAACCTCTCCAAACCTATCACTGCTGCGTTTATGCCCCTGTACACACGCTTGATTCTCTTTCGGAGACATAGCAATCCATAGGTTTTAAGATATTTACTAGTCAGGTACATACTTAGGCGTTTAATATGGGGTGTTGAGTCCATTTCGTTGAGCAAGGAGTAGCTCTTGTCTATTCCATATTTGGCTTAAGGAACTTTATCTGTGCTCATTTCAATCTCTGGTTTTATGCAGCACCCCTACTCACCTTTACCCTTAAGCAAGCATAAGTTGGTTTTCTAAATTTGAGTCCCTGTTCTGTTCTGTAATTCAGTTCCTGTGTAGCCAAGTTTCCATTCCGTGTATTACTGATATCTTATGATGTTTCTATTTCTGTGTGACTTATTTCAGTTAGAATCATCATACCTGAATCCACTCATTGTGCTGCTAAGGGCCTGGTGACATAGATTTCATTGCTGAGTGATATTGCTTTGTAAGTAAATACCGCAACTTCTTTATCCATTTTTCACTTTCTGAGATGTTGAACTTGTACTGAAAACGAGGTTCTTGTAAACAGAGCCGTTCCAAACTTTGGGGTGGCTGTGTCTTTTTTATTTTAATTTCCCTAAGCTATAGGACCATAAGTGGAAGTGCCCTAGGCTCTGTTGCTTTGTTTTTTAGATGTTTCAGGAAACACCATACACTTCTCCGGAGTGTCTGTTGGCAATTTACATCCCGCCCATCAGCATAACAAGGCTCCCAGTTCTCCATGGCCTGTCCTGCCTTTCTGGATTTTACACTTTTTTCAGATGGCCCTTTTGACCGGGGGGAAGTGAGACTTCATTGTAGTGCAGATTTCCTTTGCAAGCTTGCTTGGTTGGCCAAAAAGGGCGTATGCGTTTTTTCCTGAATATATTCAGGAAAAAACGCATACGCCCTTTTTGGCCAAGTGCATCATTGTGGACGTTCTGCCTCTTTTCCTATGCTTTCAATGCAATTCCAGTCTACCTCCTGAAATCGGTTTCCTGCAATTCTGCCCCGCTTTCAAGTCCTCTTGGCAGCCTTACTTCAGTCTATTTTTGGACGATAGCTGTCATTTATAACTCTGCAGGTTTGTGAATTGCAGTGCCCCTGAGCTCCTTTCTTCAACTCGCTTTCTTGTGACCTGGCCACAACACCGCAGGATGGCTTCAGGCCCTAATCTGGTTCCGGCCCGGCATGCTGAGCCTTTGTTTAATTCCTCTTCCTGGTGGGAAATGAGAGTTAAATTTGCCCGTCCAGACACCTCCAGCTAGCCTCTCATTGGTTCTCACTATTCCTGTTCATCTTCCGCAGAAATTGCAAACTGGGCCAAACAGGAGGTTAAAGGGACTGACTCTCCAAGTGGGGAGAGTGTTAGTAAAGCGTCTGGAATGTTGCACCCGAGTACCAGGGGAGGAAAACTGAGACATATTTGAACACGTCTCCCGATCACATGGTTGATCATACTCTGGGTTCCACATGCATGTTTTAGCTGAAGGAAGAATACCTTAAACCTGGGTAGTTGAAACCCGTGGAATGGGTCCCATGCAATATGACTTCAAAGGGTCTTCATTTGCTCACCGAACCTCTCCAATCCTATCACTGCTGCGTTTGTGCCCCTGTACACACGCTTGATTCTCTTTTGGAGACATAGCAGTCCATAGGTTTTAAGATACTTACTAGTCAGGTACATTCTTAGGCGTTTAAGATGGGGTTTTGAGTCCATTTCGTTGAGCAAGGAGTAGCTCTTGTCTATTCCATATTTGGCTTAAGGAACTTTATCTGTGCTCATTTCAATCTCTGGTTTTATGCAGCAACCCAACTCACCTTTCCCCTTAAGCAAGCATAAGTTGGTTTTCTAAATTTGAGACCCTGTTCTGTTTTGGAATGCAGTTCCTGTGTAGCCAAGTTTACATTCCGTGTATTAGTGATATCTTATGATGTTTCTTTTTTTGCGTGACTTATTTCAGTTAGAATCATCGTACCTTAATACACTCATTATGCTGCTAAGGGCCTGATGACACAGATTTCATTGCTGAGTGATATTGCTTTGTACGTAAATACCACAACTTCTTTATCCATTTTTCAATTTCTGCGATGTTGAACTTGTACTGTAAACGAGGTTCTTGTAAACAGAGCCGTTCCAAACTTTGGGGTGGCTGTGTCTTTTTGATTTTAATTTCCCTAAGCTATAGGACCATAAGTGGAAGTGCCCTAGGTTCTGTTGCTTTGTTTTTTAGATGTTTCAGGAAACACCATACACTTCTCCCGAGTGGTTGTTGGCAATTTACATCCCGCCCATCAGCATAACAAGGCTCCCAGTTCTCCATGGCCTGTCCTGCCTTTCTGGATTTTACACTTTTTTCAGATGGCCCTTTTGACCGGGGGGAAGTGAGACTTCATTGTAGTGCAGATTTCCTTTGCAAGCTTGCTTGGTTGGCCAAAAAGGGCGCATGCGTTTTTTCCTGAATATATTCAGGAAAAAACGCATACGCCCTTTTTGGCCAAGTGCATCATTGTGGACGTTCTGCCTCTTTTCCTATGCTTTCAATGCAATTCCAGTCTACCTCCTGAAATCAGTTTCCTGCAATTCTGCCCAGCTTTCAAGTCCTCTTGGCAGCCTTACTTCAGTCTATTTTTGGACGATAGCTGTCATTTATAACTCTGCAGGTTTGTGAATTACAGTGACCCTGAGCTGCTTTCTTCAACTCGCTTTCTTTTGAGCTGGCCGCAACACCGCAGGATGGCTTCAGGCCCTAATCTGGTTCCGGCCCGGCATGCTGAGCCTTTGGTTATTTCCTCTTCCTGGTGGGAAATGAGAGTTAAATTTGCCCGTCCAGACACCTCCAGCTAGTCTCTCATTGGTTCTCGCTATTCCTGTTCATCTTCCGCAGAAATTGCAAACTGGGCAAAACAGGAGGTTAAAGGCGCTGACTCTCCAAGTGGGGAGAGTGTTAGTAAAGTGTCTGGAATGTTGCACCCGAGTACCAGGGGAGGAAAACTGAGACATATTTGAACACGTCTCCCGTTCACATGGTTGATCATACTTGGGTTCCACATGCATGTTTTAGCTGAAGGAAGAATACCTTAAACCTGGGTATTTGAAACCCGTGGAATGGGTACCATGCAATATGACTTCAAAGGGTCTTCATTTGCTCACCGAACCTCTCCAATCCTATCACTGCTGCGTTTATGCCCCTGTACACATGCTTGATTCTCTTTCGGAGACATAGCAATCCATAGGTTTTAAGATACTTACTAGTCAGGTACATTCTTAGGCGTTTAATATGCGGTGTTGAGTCCATTTCGTTGAGCAAGGAGTAGCTCTTGTCTATTCCATATTTGGCTTAAGGAACTTTATCTGTGCTCATTTCAATCTCTGGTTTTATGCAGCACCCCAACTCACCTTTACCCTTAAGCAAGCATAAGTTGGTTTTCTAAATTTGAGACCCTGTTCTGTTCTGTAATTCAGTTCCTGTGTAGCCAAGTTTACATTCCGTGTATTACTGATATGTTATGATGTTTCTTTTTCTGTGTGACTTATTTCAGTTAGAATCATCATACCTGAATCCACTCATTGTGCTGCTAAGGACCTGATGACACAGATTTCATTGCTGAGTGATATTGCTTTGTAAGTAAATACCACAACTTTTTTATCCATTTTTCACTTTCTGCGATGTTGAACTTGTACTGTAAACGAGGTTCTTGTAAACAGAGCCGTTCCAAACTTTGGGGTGGCTGTGTCTTTTTGATTTTAAATTCCCTAAGCTATAGGACAATAAGTGGAAGTGCCCTAGGCTCTGTTGCTTTGTTTTTTAGATGTTTCAGGAAACACCATACACTTCTCCCGAGTGGTTGTTGGCAATTTACATCCCACCCTTCAGCATAACAAGGCTCCCAGTTCTCCATGGCCTGTCCTGCCTTTCTGGATTTTACACTTTTTTCAGATGGCCCTTTTGACCGGGGGGAAGTGAGACTTCATTGTAGTGCAGATTTTCTTTGCAAGCTTGCTTGGTTGGCCAAAAAGGGCGTATGCGTTTTTTCCTGAATATATTCAGGAAAAAACGCATACGCCCTTATTGGCCAAGTGCATCATTGTGGACGTTCTGCCTCTTTTCCTATGCTTTCAATGCAATTCCAGTCTACCTCCTGAAATCAGTTTCCTGCAATTCTGCCCCGCTTTCAAGTCCTCTTGGCAGCCTTACTTCAGTCTATTTTTGGACGATAGCTGTCATTTATAACTCTGCAGGTTTGTGAATTACAGTGCCCCTGAGCTGCTTTCTTCAACTCGCTTTCTTTTGAGCTGGCCGCAACACCGCAGGATGGCTTCAGGCCCTAATCTGGTTCCGGCCCGGCATGCTGAGCCTTTGGTTATTTCCTCTTCCTGGTGGGAAATGAGAGTTAAATTTGCCCGTCCAGACACCTCCAGCTAGCCTCTCATTGGTTCTCGCTATTCCTGTTCATCTTCCGCAGAAATTGCAAACTGGGCCAAACAGGAGGTTAAAGGGACTGACTCTCCAAGTGGGGAGAGTGTTAGTAAAGCGTCTGGAATGTTGCACCCGAGTACCAGGGGAGGAAAACTGAGACATATTTGAACACGTCTCCCGTTCACATGGTTGATCATACTCTGGGTTCCACATGCATGTTTTAGCTGAAGGAAGAATACCTTAAACCTTGAGAGTTAAGACCTGTGTAATGGGTACCATGCAATATGACTTCAAAGGGTCTTCATTTGCTCACCGAACCTCTCCAATCCTATCACTGCTGCGTTTATGCCCCTGTACAATTGCTTGATTCTCTTTTGGAGACATAGCAATCCATAGGTTTTAAGATACTTACTAGTCAGGTACATTCTTAGACGTTTAATATGGGGTTTTGAGTCCATTTCGTTGAGCAAGGAGTAGCTCTTGTCTATTCCATATTTGGCTTAAGGAACTTTATCTGTGCTCATTTCAATCTCTGGTTTTATGCAGCACCCCAACTCACCTTTCCCCTTAAGCAAGCATAAGTTGGTTTTCTAAATTTGAGAACCTGTTCTGTTTTGGAATGCAGTTCCTGTGTAGCCAGGTTTACATTCCGTGTATTACTGATATCTTATGATGTTTCTTTTTCTGTGTGACTTATTTCAGGTAGAATCATCGTACCTGAATCCACTCATTATGCTGCTACGGGCCTGATGACATAGATTTCATTGCTGAGTGATACTGCATTGTACGTAAGTACCTCAAGTTCTTTATCCATTTTTCACTTTCTGTGATATTGAACTTGTACGGTAAACGAGGTTCTTGTAAACGGAGGCGTCCCAAACTTTGGGGTGGCTGTGTCTTTTTGATTTTAATTTCCCTAAGCTATAGGACCATAAGTGGAAGTGCCCTAGGCTCTGATGCTTTGTTTTTTACATGTTTCAGGAAACACCATACACTTCTCCTGAGTGTCTGTTGGCAATTTACATCCCGCCCATCAGCATAACAAGGCTCCCAGTTCTCCATGGCCTGTCCTGCCTTTCTGGAGTTTACACTTTTTTCAGATGGCCCTTTTGACCGGGGAGAAGTGAGACTTCATTGTAGTGCAGATTTCCTTTGCAAGTTTGCTTGGTTGGCCAAAAAGGGCGTATGCGTTTTTTCCTGAATATATTCAGGAAAAAACGCATACGCCCTTTTTGGCCAAGTGCATCATTGTGGACGTTCTGCCTCTTTTCCTATGCTTTCAATGCAATTCCAGTCTACCTCCTGAAATCGGTTTCCTGCAATTCTGCCCCGCTTTCAAGTCCTCTTGGCAGCCTTACTTCAGTCTATTTTTGGACGATAGCTGTCATTTATAACTCTGCAGGTTTGTGAATTGCAGTGCCCCTGAGCTCCTTTCTTCAACTCGCTTTCTTGTGACCTGGCTGCAACACCGCAGGATGTCTTCAGGCCCTAATCTGGTTCTGGCACGGCATGCTGAGCCTTTGGTTAATTCCTATTCCTGGTGGGAAATGAGAGTTAAATTTGCCCGTCCAGACACCTCCAGCTAGCCTCTCATTGGTTCTCGCTATTCCTGTTCATCTTCCGCAGAAATTGCAAACTGGGCCAAACAGGAGGTTAAAGGGACTGACTCTCCAAGTGGGGAGAGTGTTAGTAAAGCGTCTGGAATGTTGCACCCGAGTACCAGGGTACGAAAACTGAGACATATTTGAACACGTCTCCCGTTCACATGGTTGATCATACTTGGGTTCCACATGCATGTTTTAGCTGAAGGAAGAATACCTTAAACCTGGAGAGTTAAGACCCGTGTAATGGGTACCATGCAATATGACTTCAAAGGGTCTTCATTTGCTCACCGAACCTCTCCAAACCTATCACTGCTGCGTTTATGCCCCTGTACACACGCTTGATTCTCTTTCGGAGACATAGCAATCCATAGGTTTTAAGATATTTACTAGTCAGGTACATACTTAGGCGTTTAATATGGGGTGTTGAGTCCATTTCGTTGAGCAAGGAGTAGCTCTTGTCTATTCCATATTTGGCTTAAGGAACTTTATCTGTGCTCATTTCAATCTCTGGTTTTATGCAGCACCCCTACTCACCTTTACCCTTAAGCAAGCATAAGTTGGTTTTCTAAATTTGAGTCCCTGTTCTGTTCTGTAATTCAGTTCCTGTGTAGCCAAGTTTCCATTCCGTGTATTACTGATATCTTATGATGTTTCTATTTCTGTGTGACTTATTTCAGTTAGAATCATCATACCTGAATCCACTCATTGTGCTGCTAAGGGCCTGGTGACATAGATTTCATTGCTGAGTGATATTGCTTTGTAAGTAAATACCGCAACTTCTTTATCCATTTTTCACTTTCTGAGATGTTGAACTTGTACTGAAAACGAGGTTCTTGTAAACAGAGCCGTTCCAAACTTTGGGGTGGCTGTGTCTTTTTGATTTTAATTTCCCTAAGCTATAGGACCATAAGTGGAAGTGCCCTAGGCTCTGTTGCTTTGTTTTTTAGATGTTTCAGGAAACACCATACACTTCTCCGGAGTGTCTGTTGGCAATTTACATCCCGCCCATCAGCATAACAAGGCTCCCAGTTCTCCATGGCCTGTCCTGCCTTTCTGGATTTTACACTTTTTTCAGATGGCCCTTTTGACCGGGGGGAAGTGAGACTTCATTGTAGTGCAGATTTCCTTTGCAAGCTTGCTTGGTTGGCCAAAAAGGGCGTATGCGTTTTTTCCTGAATATATTCAGGAAAAAACGCATACGCCCTTTTTGGCCAAGTGCATCATTGTGGACGTTCTGCCTCTTTTCCTATGCTTTCAATGCAATTCCAGTCTACCTCCTGAAATCGGTTTCCTGCAATTCTGCCCCGCTTTCAAGTCCTCTTGGCAGCCTTACTTCAGTCTATTTTTGGACGATAGCTGTCATTTATAACTCTGCAGGTTTGTGAATTGCAGTGCCCCTGAGCTCGTTTCTTCAACTCGCTTTCTTGTGACCTGGCCGCAACACCGCAGGATGTCTTCAGGCCCTAATCTGGTTCTGGCACGGCACGCCGAGCCTTTGGTTAATTCCTCTTCCTGGTGGGAAATGAGAGTTAAATTTGCCCGTCCAGACACCTCCAGCTAGCCTCTCATTGGTTCTCGCTATTCCTGTTCATCTTCCGCAGAAATTGCAAACTGGGCCAAACAGGAGATTAAAGGCACTGACTCTCCAAGTGGGGTGAGTGTTCGTTAAGCATCTGGAATGTTGCACCCGAGTACCAGGGGACCAAAAGTGAGACATATTTGAACATGTCTCCCGATCACACAGTTGATCATACTCTGGGTTCCACATGCATGTTTTAGCTGAAGGAAGAATACCTTAAACCTGGAGAGTTGAGACCCGTGGAATGGGTACCATGCAATATGACTTCAAAGGGTCTTCATTTGCTCACCGAACCTCTCCAATCCTATCACTGCTGCGTTTATGCCCCGGTACATACGCTTGATTCTCTTTCGGAGACATAGCAATCCATAGGTTTTAAGATACTTACTAGTCAGGTACATTCTTAGGCGTTTAATATGGGGTGTTGGGTCCATTTCGTTGAGCAAGGAGTAGCTCTTGTCTATTCCATATTTGGCTTAAGGAACGTTATCTGTGCTCATTTGAATCTCTGGTTTTATGCAGCACCCCAACTCACCTTTACCCTTAAGCAAGCATAAGTTGGTTTTCTAAATTTGATACCCTGTTCTGTTCTGTAATTCAGTTCCTGTGTAGCCAAGTTTACATTCCGTGTATTAGTGATATCTTATGATGTTTCTTTTTCTGTGTGACTTATTTCAGTTAGAATCATCGTACCTGAATCCACTCATTATGCTGCTAAGGGCCTGATGACATAGATTTCATTGCTGAGTGATACTGCATTGTACGTAAGTACCTCAAGTTCTTTATCCATTTTTCACTTTCTGTGATATTGAACTTGTACGGTAAACGAGGTTCTTGTAAACGGAGGCGTCCCAAACTTTGGGGTGGCTGTGTCTTTTTGAATTTAATTTCCCTAAGCTATAGGACCATAAGTGGAAGTGCCCTAGGCTCTGTTGCTTTGTTTTTTAGATGTTTCAGGAAACACCATACACTTCTCCAGAGTGGCTGTTGGCAATTTACATCCCGCCCATCAGCATAAGAAGGCTCCCAGTTCTCCATGGCCTGTCGTGCCTTTATGGATTTTACACTTTTTTCAGATGGCCCTTTTGACCAGGTGGAGGTGAGACTTCATTGTAGTGCAGATTTCCTTTGCAAGCTTGCTTGGTTGGCCAAAAAGGGCGTATGCGTTTTTTCCTGAATATATTCAGGAAAAAACGCATACGCCCTTTTTGGCCAAGTGCATCATTGTGGACGTTCTGCCTCTTTTCCTATGCTTTCAGTGCAATTTCAGTCTACCTCCTGAAATCGGTTTCCTGCAATTCTGCCCCGCTTTCAAGTCCTCTTGGCAGCTTACTTCAGTATATTTTTGGACGATAGCTGTCATTTATAACTCTGCAGGTTTGTGAATTACAGTGCCCCTGAGCTCCTTTCTACAACTCGCTTTCTTGTGAGCTGGCCGCAACACCGCAGGATGGCTTCAGGCCCTAATCTGGTTCCGGCACGGCACGCTGAGCCTTTGGTTAATTCCTCTTCCTGGTGGGAAATGAGAGTTAAATTTGCCCGTCCAGACACCTCCAGCTAGTCTCTCATTGGTTCTCGCTATTCCTGTTCATCTTCCGCAGAAATTGCAAACTGGGCCAAACAGGAGGTTAAAGGGACTGACTCTCCAAGTCGGGAGAGTGTTAGTAAAGCGTCTGGAATGTTGCACCCGAGTACCAGGGGAGGAAAACTGAGACATATTTGAACACGTCTCCCGTTCACACGGTTGATCATACTCTGGGTTCCACATGCATGTTTTAGCTGAAGGAAGAATACCTTAAACCTGGAGAGTTAAGACCCGTGTAATGGGTACCATGCAATATGACTTCAAAGGGTCTTCATTTGCTCACCGAACCTCTCCAATCCTATCACTGCTGCGTTTATGCCCCTGTACACATGCTTGATTCTCTTTCGGAGACATAGCGATCCATAGGTTTTAAGATACTTACTAGTCAGGTACATTCTTAGGCGTTTAATATGCGGTGTTGAGTCCATTTCGTTGAGCAAGGAGTAGCTCTTGTCTATTCCATATTTGACTTAAGGAACTTTATCTGTGCTCATTTCAATCTCTGGTTTTATGCAGCACCCCAACTCACCTTTACCCTTAAGCAAGCATAAGTTGGTTTTCTAAATTTGAGACCCTGTTCTGTTCTGTAATTCAGTTCCTGTGTAGCCAAGTTTACATTCCGTGTATTACTGATATCTTATGATGTTTCTTTTTCTGCGTGACTTATTTCAGTTAGAATCATCATACCTGAATCCACTCATTGTGCTGCTAAGGGTCTGATGACACAGATTTCATTGCTGAGTGATATTGCTTTGTAAGTAAATACCACAACTTCTTTATCCATTTTTCACTTTCTGTGATGTTGAACTTGTACTGTAAACGAGGTTCTTGTAAACAGAGCCGTTCCAAACTTTGGGGTGGCTGTGTCTTTTTGATTTTAATTTCCCTAAGCTATAGGACCATAAGTGGAAGTGCCCTAGGTTCTGTTGCTTTGTTTTTTAGATGTTTCAGGAAACACCATACACTTCTCCCGAGTGGTTGTTGGCAATTTACATCCCGCCCATCAGCATAACAAGGCTCCCAGTTCTCCATGGCCTGTCCTGCCTTTCTGGATTTTACACTTTTTTCAGATGGCCCTTTTGACCGGGGGGAAGTGAGACTTCATTGTAGTGCAGATTTCCTTTGCAAGCTTGCTTGGTTGGCCAAAAAGGGCGTATGCGTTTTTTCCTGAATATATTCAGGAAAAAACGCATACGCCCTTTTTGGCCAAGTGCATCATTGTGGACGTTCTGCCTCTTTTCCTATGCTTTCAATGCAATTCCAGTCTACCTCCTGAAATCGGTTTCCTGCAATTCTGCCCCGCTTTCAAGTCCTCTTGGCAGCCTTACTTCAGTCTATTTTTGGACGATAGCTGTCATTTATAACTCTGCAGGTTTGTGAATTACAGTGCCCCTGAGCTCCTTTCTTCAACTCGCTTTCTTGTGAGCTGGCCGCAACACCGCAGGATGGCTTCAGGCCCTAATCTGGTTCCGGTACGGCACGCTGAGCCTTTGGTTATTTCCTCTTCCTGGTGGGAAATGAGAGTTAAATTTGCCCGTCCAGACACCTCCAGCTAGTTTCTCATTGGTTCTCGCTATTCCTGTTCATCTTCCGCAGAAATTGCAAACTGGGCCAAACAGGAGGTTAAAGGCGCTGACTCTCCAAGTGGGGAGAGTGTTAGTAAAGCGTCTGGAATGTTGCACCCGAGTACCAGGGGAGGAAAACTGAGACATATTTGAACACGTCTCCCGATCACATGGTTGATCATACTCTGGGTTCCACATGCATGTTTTAGCTGAAGGAAGAATACCTAAAACCTGGGTAGTTGAAACCCGTGGAATGGGTACCATGCAATATGACTTCAAAGGGTCTTCATTTGCTCACCGAACCTCTCCAATCCTATCACTGCTGCGTTTATGCCCCTGTACACATGCTTGATTCTCTTTCGGAGACATAGCAATCCATAGGTTTTAAGATACTTACTAGTCAGGTACATTCTTAGGCGTTTAATATGCGGTGTTGAGTCCATTTCGTTGAGCAAGGAGTAGCTCCTGTCTATTCCATATTTGACTTAAGGAACTTTATCTGTGCTCATTTCAATCTCTGGTTTTATGTAGCACCCCAACTCACCTTTACCCTTAAGCAAGCATAAGTTGGTTTTCTAAATTTGAGACCCTGTTCTGTTCTGTAATTCAGTTCCTGTGTAGCCAAGTTTACATTCCGTGTATTACTGATATCTTATGATGTTTCTTTTTCTGTGTGACTTATTTCAGTTAGAATCATCATACCTGAATCCACTCATTGTGCTGCTAAGGGCCTGATGACACAGATTTCATTGCTGAGTGATATTGCTTTGTAAGTAAATACCACAACTTCTTTATCCATTTTTCACTTTCTGCGATGTTGAACTTGTACTGTAAACGAGGTTCTTGTAAACAGAGCCGTCCCAAACATTGGGGTGGCTGTGTCTTTTTGATTTTAATTTCCCTAAGCTATAGGACCATAAGTGGAAGTGCCCTAGGTTCTGTTGCTTTGTTTTTTAGATGTTTCAGGAAACACCATACACTTCTCCCGAGTGGTTGTTGGCAATTTACATCCCGCCCATCAGCATAACAAGGCTCCCAGTTCTCCATGGCCTGTCCTGCCTTTCTGGATTTTACACTTTTTTCAGATGGCCCTTTTGACCTGGGGGAAGTGAGACTTCATTGTAGTGCAGATTTCCTTTGCAAGTTTGCTTGGTTGGCCAAAAAGGGCGTATGCGTTTTTTCCTGAATATATTCAGGAAAAAACGCATACGCCCTTTTTGGCCAAGTGCATCATTGTGGACGTTCTGCCTCTTTTCCTATGCTTTCAATGCAATTCCAGTCTACCTCCTGAAATCGGTTTCCTGCAATTCTGCCCCGCTTTCAAGTCCTCTTGGCAGCCTTACTTCAGTATATTTTTGGACAATAGCTGTCATTTATAACTCTGCAGGTTTGTGAATTACAGTGCCCCTGAGCTCCTTTCTTCAACTCGCTTTCTTGTGACCTGGCCGCAACACCGCAGGATGTCTTCAGGCCCTAATCTGGTTCTGGCATGGCACGGTGAGCCTTTGGTTAATTCCTCTTCCTGGTGGGAAATGAGAGTTAAATTTGCCCATCCAGACACCTCCAGCTAGTCTCTCATTGGTTCTCGCTATTCCTGTTAATCTTCCGCAGAAATTGCAAACTGGGCCAAACAGGAGGTTAAAGGGACTGACTCTCCAAGTGCGGAGAGTGTTAGTAAAGCGTCTGGAATGTTGCACCCGAGTACCAGGGGAGGAAAACTGAGACATATTTGAACACGTCTCCCGTTCACATGGTTGATCATACTTGGGTTCCACATGCATGTTTTAGCTGAAGGAAGAATACCTTAAACCTGGGTAGTTGAAACCCGTGGAATGGGTACCATGCAATATGACTTCAAAGGGTCTTCATTTGCTCACCGAACCTCTCCAATCCTATCACTGCTGCGTTTATGCCCCTGTACACATGCTTGATTCTCTTTCGGAGACATAGCGATCCATAGGTTTTAAGATACTTACTAGTCAGGTACATTCTTAGGCGTTTAATATGCGGTGTTGAGTCCATTTCGTTGAGCAAGGAGTAGCTCTTGTCTATTCCATATTTGACTTAAGGAACTTTATCTGTGCTCATTTCAATCTCTGGTTTTATGCAGCACCCCAACTCACCTTTCCCCTTAAGCAAGCATAAGTTGGTTTTCTAAATTTGAGACCCTGTTCTGTTCTGTAATTCAGTTCCTGTGTAGCCAAGTTTACATTCCATGTATTACTGATATCTTATGATGTTTCTTTTTCTGCGTGACTTATTTCAGTTAGAATCATCATACCTGAATCCACTCATTGTGCTGCTAAGGGTCTGATGACACAGATTTCATTGCTGAGTGATATTGCTTTGTAAGTAAATACCACAACTTCTTTATCCATTTTTCACTTTCTGCGATGTTGAACTTGTACTGTAAACGAGGTTCTTGTAAACAGAGCCGTTCCAAACTTTGGGGTGGCTGTGTCTTTTTGATTTTAATTTCCCTAAGCTATAGGACCATAAGTGGAAGTGCCCTAGGTTCTGTTGCTTTGTTTTTTAGATGTTTCAGGAAACACCATACACTTCTCCCGAGTGGTTGTTGGCAATTTACATCCCGCCCATCAGCATAACAAGGCTCCCAGTTCTCCATGGCCTGTCCTGCCTTTCTGGATTTTACACTTTTTTCAGATGGCCCTTTTGACCTGGGGGAAGTGAGACTTCATTGTAGTGCAGATTTCCTTTGCAAGCTTGCTTGGTTGGCCAAAAAGGGCGTATGCGTTTTTTCCTGAATATATTCAGGAAAAAACGCATACGCCCTTTTTGGCCAAGTGCATCATTGTGGACGTTCTGCCTCTTTTCCTATGCTTTCAATGCAATTCCAGTCTACCTCCTGAAATCGGTTTCCTGCAATTCTGCCCCGCTTTGAAGTCCTCTTGGCAGCCTTACTTCAGTCTATTTTTGGACGATAGCTGTCATTTATAACTCTGCAGGTTTGTGAATTACAGTGCCCCTGAGCTCCTTTCTTCAACTCGCTTTCTTGTGAGCTGGCCGCAACACCGCAGGATGGCTTCAGGCCCTAATCTGGTTCCGGTACGGCACGCTGAGCCTTTGGTTCTTTCCTCTTCCTGGTGGGAAATGAGAGTTAAATTTGCCCGTCCAGACACCTCCAGCTAGGCTCTCATTGGTTCTCGCTATTCCTGTTCATCTTCCGCAGAAATTGCAAACTGGGCCAAACAGGAGGTTAAAGGCGCTGACTCTCCAAGTGGGGAGAGTGTTAGTAAAGCGTCTGGAATGTTGCACCCGAGTACCAGGGGAGGAAAACTGAGACATATTTGAACACGTCTCCCGATCACATGGTTGATCATACTCTGGGTTCCACATGCATGTTTTAGCTGAAGGAAGAATACCTAAAACCTGGGTAGTTGAAACCCGTGGAATGGGTACCATGCAATGTGACTTCAAAGGGTCTTCATTTGCTCACCGAACCTCTCCAATCCTATCACTGCTGCGTTTATGCCCCTGTACACATGCTTGATTCTCTTTCGGAGACATAGCAATCCATAGGTTTTAAGATACTTACTAGTCAGGTACATTCTTAGGCGTTTAATATGCGGTGTTGAGTCCATTTCGTTGAGCAAGGAGTAGCTCTTGTCTATTCCATATTTGACTTAAGGAACTTTATCTGTTCTCATTTCAATCTCTGGTTTTATGTAGCACCCCAACTCACCTTTACCCTTAAGCAAGCATAAGTTGGTTTTCTAAATTTGAGACCCTGTTCTGTTCTGTAATTCAGTTCCTGTGTAGCCAAGTTTACATTCCGTGTATTAGTGATATCTTATGATGTTTCTTTTTCTGTGTGACTTATTTCAGTTAGAATCATCGTACCTGAATCCACTCATTATGCTGCTAAGGGCCTGATGACATAGATTTCATTGCTGAGTGATACTGCATTGTACGTAAGTACCTCAAGTTCTTTATCCATTTTTCACTTTCTGTGATATTGAACTTGTATGGTAAACGAGGTTCTTGTAAACGGAGGCGTCCCAAACTTTGGGGTGGCTGTGTCTTTTTGATTTTAATTTCCCTAAGCTATAGGACCATAAGTGGAAGTGCCCTAGGCTCTGTTGCTTTGTTTTTTAGATGTTTCAGGAAACACCATACACTTCTCCAGAGTGGCTGTTGGCAATTTACATCCCGCCCATCAGCATAAGAAGGCTCCCAGTTCTCCATGGCCTGTCGTGCCTTTATGGATTTTACACTTTTTTCAGATGGCCCTTTTGACCAGGTGGAGGTGAGACTTCATTGTAGTGCAGATTTCCTTTGCAAGCTTGCTTGGTTGGCCAAAAAGGGCGTATGCGTTTTTTCCTGAATATATTCAGGAAAAAACGCATACGCCCTTTTTGGCCAAGTGCATCATTGTGGACGTTCTGCCTCTTTTCCTATGCTTTCAGTGCAATTTCAGTCTACCTCCTGAAATCGGTTTCCTGCAATTCTGCCCCGCTTTCAAGTCCTCTTGGCAGCTTACTTCAGTATATTTTTGGACGATAGCTGTCATTTATAACTCTGCAGGTTTGTGAATTACAGTGCCCCTGAGCTCCTTTCTACAACTCGCTTTCTTGTGAGCTGGCCGCAACACCGCAGGATGGCTTCAGGCCCTAATCTGGTTCCGGCACGGCACGCTGAGCCTTTGGTTAATTCCTCTTCCTGGTGGGAAATGAGAGTTAAATTTGCCCGTCCAGACACCTCCAGCTAGTCTCTCATTGGTTCTCGCTATTCCTGTTCATCTTCCGCAGAAATTGCAAACTGGGCCAAACAGGAGGTTAAAGGGACTGACTCTCCAAGTCGGGAGAGTGTTAGTAAAGCGTCTGGAATGTTGCACCCGAGTACCAGGGGAGGAAAACTGAGACATATTTGAACACGTCTCCCGTTCACACGGTTGATCATACTCTGGGTTCCACATGCATGTTTTAGCTGAAGGAAGAATACCTTAAACCTGGAGAGTTAAGACCCGTGTAATGGGTACCATGCAATATGACTTCAAAGGGTCTTCATTTGCTCACCGAACCTCTCCAATCCTATCACTGCTGCGTTTATGCCCCTGTACACATGCTTGATTCTCTTTCGGAGACATAGCGATCCATAGGTTTTAAGATACTTACTAGTCAGGTACATTCTTAGGCGTTTAATATGCGGTGTTGAGTCCATTTCGTTGAGCAAGGAGTAGCTCTTGTCTATTCCATATTTGACTTAAGGAACTTTATCTGTGCTCATTTCAATCTCTGGTTTTATGCAGCACCCCAACTCACCTTTACCCTTAAGCAAGCATAAGTTGGTTTTCTAAATTTGAGACCCTGTTCTGTTCTGTAATTCAGTTCCTGTGTAGCCAAGTTTACATTCCGTGTATTACTGATATCTTATGATGTTTCTTTTTCTGCGTGACTTATTTCAGTTAGAATCATCATACCTGAATCCACTCATTGTGCTGCTAAGGGTCTGATGACACAGATTTCATTGCTGAGTGATATTGCTTTGTAAGTAAATACCACAACTTCTTTATCCATTTTTCACTTTCTGTGATGTTGAACTTGTACTGTAAACGAGGTTCTTGTAAACAGAGCCGTTCCAAACTTTGGGGTGGCTGTGTCTTTTTGATTTTAATTTCCCTAAGCTATAGGACCATAAGTGGAAGTGCCCTAGGTTCTGTTGCTTTGTTTTTTAGATGTTTCAGGAAACACCATACACTTCTCCCGAGTGGTTGTTGGCAATTTACATCCCGCCCATCAGCATAACAAGGCTCCCAGTTCTCCATGGCCTGTCCTGCCTTTCTGGATTTTACACTTTTTTCAGATGGCCCTTTTGACCGGGGGGAAGTGAGACTTCATTGTAGTGCAGATTTCCTTTGCAAGCTTGCTTGGTTGGCCAAAAAGGGCGTATGCGTTTTTTCCTGAATATATTCAGGAAAAAACGCATACGCCCTTTTTGGCCAAGTGCATCATTGTGGACGTTCTGCCTCTTTTCCTATGCTTTCAATGCAATTCCAGTCTACCTCCTGAAATCGGTTTCCTGCAATTCTGCCCCGCTTTCAAGTCCTCTTGGCAGCCTTACTTCAGTCTATTTTTGGACGATAGCTGTCATTTATAACTCTGCAGGTTTGTGAATTACAGTGCCCCTGAGCTCCTTTCTTCAACTCGCTTTCTTGTGAGCTGGCCGCAACACCGCAGGATGGCTTCAGGCCCTAATCTGGTTCCGGTACGGCACGCTGAGCCTTTGGTTATTTCCTCTTCCTGGTGGGAAATGAGAGTTAAATTTGCCCGTCCAGACACCTCCAGCTAGTTTCTCATTGGTTCTCGCTATTCCTGTTCATCTTCCGCAGAAATTGCAAACTGGGCCAAACAGGAGGTTAAAGGCGCTGACTCTCCAAGTGGGGAGAGTGTTAGTAAAGCGTCTGGAATGTTGCACCTGAGTACCAGGGGAGGAAAACTGAGACATATTTGAACACGTCTCCCGATCACATGGTTGATCATACTCTGGGTTCCACATGCATGTTTTAGCTGAAGGAAGAATACCTAAAACCTGGGTAGTTGAAACCCGTGGAATGGGTACCATGCAATATGACTTCAAAGGGTCTTCATTTGCTCACCGAACCTCTCCAATCCTATCACTGCTGTGTTTATGCCCCTGTACACATGCTTGATTCTCTTTCGGAGACATAGCAATCCATAGGT
Source organism: Delphinus delphis (assembly GCF_949987515.2). Lineage (NCBI taxonomy): Eukaryota > Metazoa > Chordata > Mammalia > Artiodactyla > Delphinidae > Delphinus > Delphinus delphis. The sequence continues at coordinate 369,274 of NW_027192713.1, forward strand.
TTTAAGATATTTACTAGTCAGGTACATTCTTAGGCGTTTAATATGCGGTGTTGAGTCCATTTCGTTGAGCAAGGAGTAGCTCCTGTCTATTCCATATTTGACTTAAGGAACTTTATCTGTGCTCATTTCAATCTCTGGTTTTATGTAGCACCCCAACTCACCTTTACCCTTAAGCAAGCATAAGTTGGTTTTCTAAATTTGAGACCCTGTTCTGTTCTGTAATTCAGTTCCTGTGTAGCCAAGTTTACATTCCGTGTATTACTGATATCTTATGATGTTTCTTTTTCTGTGTGACTTATTTCAGTTAGAATCATCATACCTGAATCCACTCATTGTGCTGCTAAGGGCCTGATGACACAGATTTCATTGCTGAGTGATATTGCTTTGTAAGTAAATACCACAACTTCTTTATCCATTTTTCACTTTCTGCGATGTTGAACTTGTACTGTAAACGAGGTTCTTGTAAACAGAGCCGTTCCAAACTTTGGGGTGGCTGTGTCTTTTTGATTTTAATTTCCCTAAGTTATAGGACCATAAGTGGAAGTGCCCTAGGTTCTGTTGCTTTGTTTTTTAGATGTTTCAGGAAACACCATACACTTCTCCCAAGTAGTTGTTGGCAATTTACATCCCGCCCATCAGCATAACAAGGCTCCCAGTTCTCCATGGCCTGTCCTGCCTTTCTGGATTTTACACTTTTTTCAGATGGCCCTTTTGACCGGGGAGAAGTGAGACTTCATTGTAGTGCAGATTTCCTTTGCAAGCTTGCTTGGTTGACCAAAAAGGGCGTATGCGTTTTTTCCTGAATATATTCAGGAAAAAACGCATACGCCCTTTTTGGCCAAGTGCATCATTGTGGACGTTCTGCCTCTTTTCCTATGCTTTCAATGCAATTCCAGTCTACCTCCTGAAATCGGTTTCCTGCAATGCTGCCCCGCTTTCAAGTCCTCTTGGCAGCCTTACTTCAGTCTATTTTTGGACGATAGCTGTCATTTATAACTCTGCAGGTTTGTGAATTACAGTGCCCCTGAGCTCCTTTCTACAACTCGCTTTCTTGTGACCTGGCCGCAACACCGCAGGATGGCTTCAGGCCCTAATCTGGTTCTGGCACGGCACGCTGAGCCTTTGGTTAATTCCTCTTCCTGGTGGGAAATGAGAGTTAAATTTGCCCGTCCAGACACCTCCAGCTAGTCTCTCATTGGTTCTCGCTATTCCTGTTCATCTTCCGCAGAAATTGCAAACTGGGCCAAACAGGAGGTTAAAGGGACTGACTCTCCAAGTCGGGAGAGTGTTAGTAAAGCGTCTGGAATGTTGCACCCGAGTACAAGGGTACGAAAACTGAGACATATTTGAACACGTCTCCCGATCACATGGTTGATCATACTCTGGGTTCCACATGCATGTTTTAGCTGAAGGAAGAATACCTTAAACCTGGGTAGTTGAAACCCGTGGAATGGGTACCATGCATTATGACTTCAATGGGTCTTCATTTCCTCACCGAACCTCTCCAATCCTATCACTGCTGCGTTTATGCCCCTGTACACACGCTTGATTCTCTTTCGGAGACATAGCAATCCATAGGTTTTAAGATACTTACTAGTCAGGTACATTCTTAGGCGTTTAATATGCGGTGTTGAGTCCATTTCGTTGAGCAAGGAGTAGCTCTTGTCTATTCCATATTTGGCTTAAGGAACTTTATCTGTGCTTATTTCAATCTCTGGTTTTTTGCAGCACCCCAACTCACCTTTACCCTTAAGCAAGCATAAGTTGGTTTTCTAAATTTGAGACCCTGTTCTGTTCTGTAATTCAGTTCCTGTGTAGCCAAGTTTACATTCCGTGTATTACTGATATCTTATGATGTTTCTTTTTCTGTGTGACTTATTTCAGTTAGAATCATCATACCTGAATCCACTCATTGTGCTGCTAAGGGCCTGATGACATAGATTTCATTGCTGAGTGATATTGCTTTGTAAGTGAATACCACAACTTCTTTATCCATTTTTCACTTTCTGCGATGTTGAACTTGTATTGTAAACGAGGTTCTTGTAAACAGAGGCGTCCCAAACTTTGGGGTGGCTGTGTCTTTTTGATTTTAATTTCCCTAAGCTAGAGGACCATAAGTGGAAGTGCCCTAGGTTCTGTTGCTTTGTTTTTTAGATGTTTCAGGAAACACCATACACTTCTCCCAAGTGTCTGTTGGCAATTTACATCCAGCCCATCAGCATAACAAGGCTCCCAGTTCTCAATGGCCTGTCCTGCCTTTCTGGATTTTACACTTTTTTCAGATGGCCCTTTTGACCGGGGGGAAGTGAGACTTCATTGTAGTGCACATTTCCTTCGCAAGCTTGCTGGGTTGGCCAAAAAGGGCGTATGCGTTTTTTGCTGAATATATTCAGGAAAAAACGCATACGCCCTTTTTGGCCAAGTGCATCATTGTGGACGTTCTGCCTCTTTTCCTATGCTTTCAATGCAATTCCAGTCTACCTCCTGAAATCGGTTTCCTGCAATTCTGCCCCGCTTTCAAGTCCTCTTGGCAGCCTTACTTCAGTCTATTTTTGGACGATAGCTGTCATTTATAACTCTGCAGGTTTGTGAATTACAGTGCCCCTGAGCTCCTTTCTTCAACTCGCTTTCTTGTGACCTGGCCGCAACACCGCAGGATGGCTTCAGGCCCTAATCTGGTTCCGGCCCGGCACGCTGAGCCTTTGGTTAATTCCTCTTCCTGGTGGAAAATGAGAGTTAAATTTGCCCTTTCAGACACCTCCAGCTAGCCTCTCATTGGTTCTCGCTATTCCTGTTCATCTTCCGCAGAAATTGCAAACTGGGCCAAACAGGAGGTTAAAGGGACTGACTCTCCAAGTCGGGAGAGTGTTAGTAAAGCGTCTGGAATGTTGCACCCGAGTACCAGGGGAGGAAAACTGAGACATATTTGAACACGTCTCCCGTTCACATGGTTGATCATACTCTGGGTTCCACATGCATGTTTTAGCTGAAGGAAGAATACCTAAAACCTGGAGAGTTGAGAGCCGTGTAATGGGTACCATGCAATATGACTTCAAAGGGTCTTCATTTGCTCACCGAACCTCTCCAATCCTATCACTGCTGCGTTTATGCCCCTGGACACACGCTTGATTCTCTTTTGGAGACATAGCAATCCATAGGTTTTAAGATACTTACTAGTCAGGTACATTCTTAGACGTTTAATATGGGGTGTTGAGTCCATTTCGTTGAGCAAGGAGTAGCTCTTGTCTATTCCATATTTGGCTTAAGGAACTTTATCTGTGCTCATTTCAATCTCTGGTTTTATGCAGCACCCCAACTCACCTTTCCCCTTAAGCAAGCATAAGTTGGTTTTCTAAATTTGAGACCCTGTTCTGTTTTGGAATGCAGTTCCTGTGTAGCCAAGTTTACATTCCGTGTATTACTGATATCTTATGATGTTTCTTTTTCTGTGTGACTTATTTCAGTTAGAATCATCGTACCTGAATCCACTCATTATGCTGCTAAGGGCCTGATGACATAGATTTCATTGCTGAGTGATACTGCATTGTACGTAAGTACCTCAAGTTCTTTATCCATTTTTCACTTTCTGTGATATTGAACTTGTACGGTAAACGAGGTTCTTGTAAACGGAGGCGTCCCAAACTTTGGGGTGGCTGTGTCTTTTTGATTTTAATTTCCCTAAGCTATAGGACCATAAGTGGAAGTGCCCTAGGCTCTGTTGCTTTGTTTTTTAGATGTTTCAGGAAACACCATACACTTCTCCAGAGTGGCTGTTGGCAATTTACATCCCGCCCATCAGCATAAGAAGGCTCCCAGTTCTCCATGGCCTGTCGTGCCTTTATGGATTTTACACTTTTTTCAGATGGCCCTTTTGACCAGGTGGAAGTGAGACTTCATTGTAGTGCAGATTTCCTTTGCAAGCTTGCTTGGTTGGCCAAAAAGGGCGTATGCGTTTTTTCCTGAATATATTCAGGAAAAAACGCATACGCCCTTTTTGGCCAAGTGCATCATTGTGGACGTTCTGCCTCTTTTCCTATGCTTTCAATGCAATTCCAGTCTACCTCCTGAAATCGGTTTCCTGCATTTCTGCCCCGCTTTCAAGTCCTCTTGGCAGCCTTACTTCAGTCTATTTTTGGACGATAGCTGTCATTTATAACTCTGCAGGTTTGTGAATTACAGTGCCCCTGAGCTCCTTTCTTCAACTCGCTTTCATGTGACATGGCCGCAACACCGCAGGATGGCTTCAGGCCCTAATCTGGTTCCGGCCCGGCACGCTGAGCCTTTGGTTGATTCCTCTTCCTGGTGGAAAATGAGAGTTAAATTTGCCCTTTCAGACACCTCCAGCTAGGCTCTCATTGGTTCTCGCTATTCCTGTTCATCTTCCGCAGAAATTGCAAACTGGGCCAAACAGGAGGTTAAAGGGACTGACTCTCCAAGTCGGGAGAGTGTTAGTAAAGCGTCTGGAATGTTGCACCCGAGTACCAGGGGAGGAAAACTGAGACATATTTGAACACGTCTCCCGTTCACACGGTTGATCATACTCTGGGTTCCACATGCATGTTTTAGCTGAAGGAAGAATACCTTAAACCTGGAGAGTTAAGACCCGTGTAATGGGTACCATGCAATATGACTTCAAAGGGTCTTCATTTGCTCACCGAACCTCTCCAATCCTATCACTGCTGCGTTTATGCCCCTGTACACATGCTTGATTCTCTTTCGGAGACATAGCGATCCATAGGTTTTAAGATACTTACTAGTCAGGTACATTCTTAGGCGTTTAATATGCGGTGCTGAGTCCATTTCGTTGAGCAAGGAGTAGCTCTTGTCTATTCCATATTTGACTTAAGGAACTTTATCAGTGCTCATTTCAATCTCTGGTTTTATGCAGCACCCCAACTCACCTTTACCCTTAAGCAAGCATAAGTTGGTTTTCTAAATTTGAGACCCTGTTCTGTTCTGTAATTCAGTTCCTGTGTAGCCAAGTTTACATTCCGTGTATTACTGATATCTTATGATGTTTCTTTTTCTGCGTGACTTATTTCAGTTAGAATCATCATACCTGAATCCACTCATTGTGCTGCTAAGGGCCTGATGACACAGATTTCATTGCTGAGTGATATTGCTTTGTAAGTAAATACCACAACTTCTTTATCCATTTTTCATTTTCTGTGATGTTGAACTTGTACTGTAAACGAGGTTCTTGTAAACAGAGCCGTTCCAAACTTTGGGGTGGCTGTGTCTTTTTGATTTTAATTTCCCTAAGCTATAGGACCATAAGTGGAAGTGCCCTAGGTTCTGTTGCTTTGTTTTTTAGATGTTTCAGGAAACACCATACACTTCTCCCGAGTGGTTGTTGGCAATTTACATCCCGCCCATCAGCATAACAAGGCTCCCAGTTCTCCATGGCCTGTCCTGCCTTTCTGGATTTTACACTTTTTTCAGATGGCCCTTTTGACCGGGGGGAAGTGAGACTTCATTGTAGTGCAGATTTCCTTTGCAAGCTTGCTTGGTTGGCCAAAAAGGGCGTATGCGTTTTTTCCTGAATATATTCAGGAAAAAACGCATACGCCCTTTTTGGCCAAGTGCATCATTGTGGACGTTCTGCCTCTTTTCCTATGCTTTCAATGCAATTCCAGTCTACCTCCTGAAATCGGTTTCCTGCAATTCTGCCCCGCTTTCAAGTCCTCTTTGCAGCCTTACTTCAGTCTATTTTTGGACGATAGCTGTCATTTATAACTCTGCAGGTTTGTGAATTACAGTGCCCCTGAGCTCCTTTCTTCAACTCGCTTTCTTGTGAGCTGGCCGCAACACCGCAGGATGGCTTCAGGCCCTAATCTGGTTCCGGTACGGCATGCTGAGCCTTTGGTTATTTCCTCTTCCTGGTGGGAAATGAGAGTTAAATTTGCCCGTCCAGACACCTCCAGCTAGCCTCTCATTGGTTCTCGCTATTCCTGTTCATCTTCCGCAGAAATTGCAAACTGGGCCAAACAGGAGGTTAAAGGCGCTGACTCTCCAAGTGGGGAGAGTGTTAGTAAAGCGTCTGGAATGTTGCACCCGAGTACCAGGGGAGGAAAACTGAGACATATTTGAACACGTCTCCCGATCACATGGTTGATCATACTCTAGGTTCCACATGCATGTTTTAGCTGAAGGAAGAATACCTTAAACCTGGGTAGTTGAAACCCGTGGAATGGGTACCATGCAATATGACTTCAAAGGGTCTTCATTTGCTCACCGAACCTCTCCAATCCTATCACTGCTGCGTTTATGCCCCTGTACTTATGCTTGATTCTCTTTCGGAGACATAGCAATCCATACGTTTTAAGATACTTACTAGTCAGGTACATTCTTAGGCGTTTAATATGGGGTGTTGAGTCCATTTCGTTGAGCAAGGAGTAGCTCTTGTCTATTCCATATTTGGCTTAAGGAACTTTATCTGTGCTCATTTCAATCTCTGGTTTTATGCAGCACCCCAACTCACCTTTCCCCTTAAGCAAGCATAAGTTGGTTTCCTAAATTTGAGACCCTGTTCTGTTTTGGAATGCAGTTCCTGTGTAGCCAAGTTTACATTCCGTGTATTACTGATATCTTATGATGTTTCTTTTTCTGTGTGACTTATTTCAGTTAGAATCATCATACCTGAATCCACTCATTGTGCTGCTAAGGGCCTGATGACACAGATTTCATTGCTGAGTGATATTGCTTTGTAAGTAAATACCACAACTTCTTTATCCATTTTTCAATTTCTGCGATGTTGAACTTGTACTGTAAACGAGGTTCTTGTAAACAGAGCCGTTCCAAACTTTGGGGTGGCTGTGTCTTTTTGATTTTAAATTCCCTAAGCTATAGGACCATAAGTGGAAGTGCCCTAGGCTCTGTTGCTTTGTTTTTTAGATGTTTCAGGAAACACCATACACTTCTCCCGAGTGGTTGTTGGCAATTTACATCCCGCCCATCAGCATAACAAGGCTCCCAGTTCTCCATGGCCTGTCCTGCCTTTCTGGATTTTAACTTTTTTCAGATGGCCCTTTTGACCGGGGGGAATTGAGACTTCATTGTAGTGCAGATTTCCTTTGCAAGCTTGCTTGGTTGGCCAAAAAGGGCGTATGCGTTTTTTCCTGAATATATTCAGGAAAAAACGCATACGCCCTTTTTGGCCAAGTGCATCATTGTGGACGTTCTGCCTCTTTTCCTATGCTTTCAATGCAATTCCAGTCTACCTCCTGAAATCGGTTTCCTGCAATTCTGCCCCGCTTTCAAGTCCTCTTGGCAGCCTTACTTCAGTCTATTTTTGGACAATAGCTGTCATTTATAACTCTGCAGGTTTGTGAATTACAGTGCCCCTGAGCTCCTTTCTTCAACTCGCTTTCTTGTGACCTGGCCGCAACACCGCAGGATGTCTTCAGGCCCTAATCTGGTTCTGGCACGGCACGCTGAGCCTTTGGTTAATTCCTCTTCCTGGTGGGAAATGAGAGTTAAATTTGCCCGTCCAGACACCTCCAGCTAGTCTCTCATTGGTTCTCGCTATTCCTGTTCATCTTCCACAGAAATTGCAAACTGGGCCAAACAGGAGGTTAAAGGGACTGACTCTCCAAGTGGGGAGAGTGTTAGTAAAGCGTCTGGAATGTTGCACCCGAGTACCAGGGTACGAAAACTGAGACATATTTGAACACGTCTCCTGATCACATGGTTGATCATACTCTAGGTTCCACATGCATGATTTAGCTGAAGGAAGAATACCTTAAACCTGGGTAGTTGAAACCCGTGGAATGGGTACCATGCAATATGACTTCAAAGGGTCTTCATTTGCTCACCGAACCTCTCCAATCCTATCACTGCTGCGTTTATGCCCCTGTACACATGCTTGATTCTCTTTCGGAGACATAGCAATCCATAGGTTTTAAGATACTTACTAGTCAGGTACATTCTTAGGCATTTAATATGCGGTGTTGAGTCCATTTCGTTGAGCAAGGAGTAGCTCTTGTCTATTCCATATTTGGCTTAAGGAACTTTATCTGTGCTCATTTCAATCTCTGGTTTTATGCAGTACCCCAAGTCACCTTTCCCGTTAAGCAAGCATAAGTTGGTTTTCTAAATTTGAGACCCAGTTCTGTTCTGTAATTCAGTTCCTGTATAGCCAAGTTTACATTCCGTGTATTAGTGATATCTTATGATGTTTCTTTTTCTGTGTGACTTATTTCAGTTAGAATCATCGTACCTGAATCCACTCATTATGCTGCTAAGGGCCTGATGACATAGATTTCATTGCTGAGTGATACTGCATTGTACGTAAGTACCACAAGTTCTTTATCCATTTTTCACTTTCTGCGATGTTGAACTTGTACTGTAAACGAGGTTCTTGTAAACAGAGCCGTTCGAAACTTTGGGGTGGCTGTGTCTTTTTGATTTTAAATTCCCTAAGCTATAGGACCATAAGTGGAAGTGCCCTAGGCTCTGTTGCTTTGTTTTTTAGATGTTTCAGGAAACACCATACACTTCTCCCGAGTGTTTGTTGGCAATTTACATCCCGCCCTTCAGCATAACAAGGCTCCCATTTCTCCATGGCCTGTCCTGCCTTTCTGGATTTTACACTTTTTTCAGATGGCCCTTTTGACCGGGGGGAAGTGAGACTTCATTGTAGTGCAGATTTCCTTTGCAAGCTTGCTTGGTTGGCCAAAAAGGGCGTATGCGTTTTTTCCTGAATATATTCAGGAAAAAACGCATACGCCCTTTTTGGCCAAGTGCATCATTGTGGACGTTCTGCCTCTTTTCCTATGCTTTCAATGCAATTCCAGTCTACCTCCTGAAATCGGTTTCCTGCAATTCTGCCCCGCATTCAAGTCCTCTTGGCAGCCTTACTTCAGTCTATTTTTGGACGATAGCTGTCATTTATAACTCTGCAGGTTTGTGAATTACAGTGCCCCTGAGCTCCTTTCTTCAACTCGCTTTCTTGTGAGCTGGCCGCAACACCGCAGGATGGCTTCAGGCCCTAATCTGGTTCCGGCACGGCACGCTGAGCCTTTGGTTATTTCCTCTTCCTGGTGGGAAATGAGAGTTAAATTTGCCCGTCCAGACACCTCCAGCTAGCCTCTCATTGGTTCTCGCTATTCCTGTTAATCTTCCGCAGAAATTGCAAACTGGGCCAAACAGGAGGTTAAAGGCGCTGACTTTCCAAGTGGGGAGAGTGTTAGTAAAGCGTCTGGAATGTTGCACCCGAGTACCAGGGGAGGAAAACTGAGACATATTTGAACACGTCTCCCGTTCACATGGTTGATCATACTTGGGTTCCACATGCATGTTTTAGCTGAAGGAAGAATACCTAAAACCTGGGTAGTTGAAACCCGTGGAATGGGTACCATGCAATATGACTTCAAAGGGTTTTCATTTGCTCACCGAACCTCTCCAATCCTATCACTGCTGCGTTTATGCCCCTGTACACATGCTTGATTCTGTTTCGGAGACATAGCAATCCATAGGTTTTAAGATACTTACTAGTCAGGTACATTCTTAGGCGTTTAATATGCGGTATTGAGTCCATTTCGTTGAGCAAGGAGTAGCTCTTGTCTATTCCATATTTGGCTTAAGGAACTTTATCTGTGCTCATTTCAATCTCTGGTTTTATGCAGCACCCCAACTCACCTTTCCCCTTAAGCAAGCATAAGTTGGTTTTCTAAATTTGAGACCCTGTTCTGTTCTGTAATACAGTTCCTGTGTAGCCAAGTTTACATTCCGTGTATTACTGATATCTTATGATGTTTCTTTTCCTGTGTGACTTATTTCAGTTAGAATCATCATACCTGAATCCACTCATTGTGCTGCTAAGGGCCTGATGACACAGATTTCATTGCTGAGTGATATTGCTTTGTAAGTAAATACCACAACTTCTTTATCCATTTTTCAATTTCTGCGATGTTGAACTTGTACTGTAAACGAGGTTCTTGTAAACAGAGCCGTTCCAAACTTTGGGGTGGCTGTGTCTCTTTGATTTTAAATTCCCTAAGCTATAGTACCATAAGTGGAAGTGCCCTAGGCTCTATTGCTTTGTTTTTTAGATGTTTCAGGAAACACCATACACTTCTCCCGAGTGTCTGTTGGCAATTTACATCCCGCCCATCAGCATAACAAGGCTCCCAGTTCTCCATGGCCTGTCCTGCCTTTCTGGATTTTACACTTTTTTCAGATGGCCCTTTTGACCGGGGGGAAGTGAGACTTCATTGTAGTGCAGATTTCCTTTGCAAGCTTGCTTGGTTGGCCAAAAAGGGCGTATGCGTTTTTTCCTGAATATATTCAGGAAAAAACGCATACGCCCTTTTTGGCCAAGTGCATCATTGTGGACGTTCTGCCTCTTTTCCTATGCTTTCAATGCAATTCCAGTCTACCTCCTGAAATCGGTTTCCTGCAATTCTGCCCCGCTTTCAAGTCCTCTTGGCAGCCTTACTTCATTATATTTTTGGACGATAGCTGTCATTTATAACTCTGCAGGTTTGTGAATTACAGTGCCCCTGAGCTCCTTTCTTCAACTCGCTTTCTTGTGAGCTGGCCGCAACACCGCAGGATGACTTCAGGCCCTAATCTGGTTCTGGCACGGCACGCTGAGCCTTTGGTTAATTCCTCTTCCTGGTGGGAAATGAGAGTTAAATTTGCCCATCCAGACACCTCCAGCTAGTCTCTCATTGGTTCTCGCTATTCCTGTTAATCTTCCACAGAAATTGCAAACTGGGCCAAACAGGAGGTTAAAGGGACTGACTCTCCAAGTGGGGAGAGTGTTAGTAAAGCGTCTGGAATGTTGCACCCGAGTACCAGGGTACGAAAACTGAGACATATTTGAACACGTCTCCCGATCACATGGTTGATCATACTCTAGGTCCCACATGCATGTTTTAGCTGAAGGAAGAATACCTTAAACCTGGGTAGTTGAAACCCGTGGAATGGGTACCATGCAATATGACTTCAAAGGGTCTTCATTTGCTCACCGAACCTCTCCAATCCTATCACTGCTGCGTTTATGCCCCTGTACACATGCTTGATTCTCTTTCGGAGACATAGCAATCCATAGGTTTTAAGATACTTACTAGTCAGGTACATTCTTAGGCATTTAATATGCGGTGTTGAGTCCATTTCGTTGAGCAAGGAGTAGCTCTTGTCTATTCCATATTTGGCTTAAGGAACTTTATCTGTGCTCATTTCAATCTCTGGTTTTATGCAGCACCCCAACTCACCTTTACCCTTAAGCAAGCATAAGTTGGTTTTCTAAATTTGAGACCCTGTTCTGTTCTGTAATTCAGTTCCTGTGTAGCCAAGTTTACATTCCGTGTATTAGTGATATCTTATGATGTTTCTTTTTCTGTGTGACTTATTTCAGTTAGAATCATCGTACCTGAATCCACTCATTATGCTGCTATGGGCCTGATGACATAGATTTCATTGCTGAGTGATACTGCATTGTACGAAAGTACCACAAGTTCTTTATCCATTTTTCACTTTCTGCGATGTTGAACTTGTACTGTAAACGAGGTTCTTGTAAACAGAGCCGTTCCAAACTTTGGGGTGGCTGTGTCTTTTTGAATTTAATTTCCCTAAGCTATAGGACCATAAGTGGAAGTGCCCTAGGCTCTGTTGCTTTGTTTTTTAGATGTTTCAGGAAACACCATACACTTCTCCCGAGTGGTTGTTGGCAATTTACATCCCGCCCATCAGCATAACAAGGCTCCCAGTTCTCCATGGCCTGTCCTGCCTTTCTGGATTTTAACTTTTTTCAGATGGCCCTTTTGACCGGGGGGAATTGAGACTTCATTGTAGTGCAGATTTCCTTTGCAAGCTTGCTTGGTTGGCCAAAAAGGGCGTATGCGTTTTTTCCTGAATATATTCAGGAAAAAACGCATACGCCCTTTTTGGCCAAGTGCATCATTGTGGACGTTCTGCCTCTTTTCCTATGCTTTCAATGCAATTCCAGTCTACCTCCTGAAATCGGTTTCCTGCAATTCTGCCCCGCTTTCAAGTCCTCTTGGCAGCCTTACTTCAGTCTATTTTTGGACAATAGCTGTCATTTATAACTCTGCAGGTTTGTGAATTACAGTGCCCCTGAGCTCCTTTCTTCAACTCGCTTTCTTGTGACCTGGCCGCAACACCGCAGGATGTCTTCAGGCCCTAATCTGGTTCTGGCACGGCACGCTGAGCCTTTGGTTAATTCCTCTTCCTGGTGGGAAATGAGAGTTAAATTTGCCCGTCCAGACACCTCCAGCTAGTCTCTCATTGGTTCTCGCTATTCCTGTTCATCTTCCACAGAAATTGCAAACTGGGCCAAACAGGAGGTTAAAGGGACTGACTCTCCAAGTGGGGAGAGTGTTAGTAAAGCGTCTGGAATGTTGCACCCGAGTACCAGGGTACGAAAACTGAGACATATTTGAACACGTCTCCTGATCACATGGTTGATCATACTCTAGGTTCCACATGCATGATTTAGCTGAAGGAAGAATACCTTAAACCTGGGTAGTTGAAACCCGTGGAATGGGTACCATGCAATATGACTTCAAAGGGTCTTCATTTGCTCACCGAACCTCTCCAATCCTATCACTGCTGCGTTTATGCCCCTGTACACATGCTTGATTCTCTTTCGGAGACATAGCAATCCATAGGTTTTAAGATACTTACTAGTCAGGTACATTCTTAGGCATTTAATATGCGGTGTTGAGTCCATTTCGTTGAGCAAGGAGTAGCTCTTGTCTATTCCATATTTGGCTTAAGGAACTTTATCTGTGCTCATTTCAATCTCTGGTTTTATGCAGTACCCCAAGTCACCTTTCCCGTTAAGCAAGCATAAGTTGGTTTTCTAAATTTGAGACCCAGTTCTGTTCTGTAATTCAGTTCCTGTATAGCCAAGTTTACATTCCGTGTATTAGTGATATCTTATGATGTTTCTTTTTCTGTGTGACTTATTTCAGTTAGAATCATCGTACCTGAATCCACTCATTATGCTGCTAAGGGCCTGATGACATAGATTTCATTGCTGAGTGATACTGCATTGTACGTAAGTACCACAAGTTCTTTATCCATTTTTCACTTTCTGCGATGTTGAACTTGTACTGTAAACGAGGTTCTTGTAAACAGAGCCGTTCGAAACTTTGGGGTGGCTGTGTCTTTTTGATTTTAAATTCCCTAAGCTATAGGACCATAAGTGGAAGTGCCCTAGGCTCTGTTGCTTTGTTTTTTAGATGTTTCAGGAAACACCATACACTTCTCCCGAGTGTTTGTTGGCAATTTACATCCCGCCCTTCAGCATAACAAGGCTCCCATTTCTCCATGGCCTGTCCTGCCTTTCTGGATTTTACACTTTTTTCAGATGGCCCTTTTGACCGGGGGGAAGTGAGACTTCATTGTAGTGCAGATTTCCTTTGCAAGCTTGCTTGGTTGGCCAAAAAGGGCGTATGCGTTTTTTCCTGAATATATTCAGGAAAAAACGCATACGCCCTTTTTGGCCAAGTGCATCATTGTGGACGTTCTGCCTCTTTTCCTATGCTTTCAATGCAATTCCAGTCTACCTCCTGAAATCGGTTTCCTGCAATTCTGCCCCGCATTCAAGTCCTCTTGGCAGCCTTACTTCAGTCTATTTTTGGACGATAGCTGTCATTTATAACTCTGCAGGTTTGTGAATTACAGTGCCCCTGAGCTCCTTTCTTCAACTCGCTTTCTTGTGAGCTGGCCGCAACACCGCAGGATGGCTTCAGGCCCTAATCTGGTTCCGGCACGGCACGCTGAGCCTTTGGTTATTTCCTCTTCCTGGTGGGAAATGAGAGTTAAATTTGCCCGTCCAGACACCTCCAGCTAGCCTCTCATTGGTTCTCGCTATTCCTGTTAATCTTCCGCAGAAATTGCAAACTGGGCCAAACAGGAGGTTAAAGGCGCTGACTTTCCAAGTGGGGAGAGTGTTAGTAAAGCGTCTGGAATGTTGCACCCGAGTACCAGGGGAGGAAAACTGAGACATATTTGAACACGTCTCCCGTTCACATGGTTGATCATACTTGGGTTCCACATGCATGTTTTAGCTGAAGGAAGAATACCTAAAACCTGGGTAGTTGAAACCCGTGGAATGGGTACCATGCAATATGACTTCAAAGGGTTTTCATTTGCTCACCGAACCTCTCCAATCCTATCACTGCTGCGTTTATGCCCCTGTACACATGCTTGATTCTGTTTCGGAGACATAGCAATCCATAGGTTTTAAGATACTTACTAGTCAGGTACATTCTTAGGCGTTTAATATGCGGTATTGAGTCCATTTCGTTGAGCAAGGAGTAGCTCTTGTCTATTCCATATTTGGCTTAAGGAACTTTATCTGTGCTCATTTCAATCTCTGGTTTTATGCAGCACCCCAACTCACCTTTCCCCTTAAGCAAGCATAAGTTGGTTTTCTAAATTTGAGACCCTGTTCTGTTCTGTAATACAGTTCCTGTGTAGCCAAGTTTACATTCCGTGTATTACTGATATCTTATGATGTTTCTTTTCCTGTGTGACTTATTTCAGTTAGAATCATCATACCTGAATCCACTCATTGTGCTGCTAAGGGCCTGATGACACAGATTTCATTGCTGAGTGATATTGCTTTGTAAGTAAATACCACAACTTCTTTATCCATTTTTCAATTTCTGCGATGTTGAACTTGTACTGTAAACGAGGTTCTTGTAAACAGAGCCGTTCCAAACTTTGGGGTGGCTGTGTCTCTTTGATTTTAAATTCCCTAAGCTATAGTACCATAAGTGGAAGTGCCCTAGGCTCTATTGCTTTGTTTTTTAGATGTTTCAGGAAACACCATACACTTCTCCCGAGTGTCTGTTGGCAATTTACATCCCGCCCATCAGCATAACAAGGCTCCCAGTTCTCCATGGCCTGTCCTGCCTTTCTGGATTTTACACTTTTTTCAGATGGCCCTTTTGACCGGGGGGAAGTGAGACTTCATTGTAGTGCAGATTTCCTTTGCAAGCTTGCTTGGTTGGCCAAAAAGGGCGTATGCGTTTTTTCCTGAATATATTCAGGAAAAAACGCATACGCCCTTTTTGGCCAAGTGCATCATTGTGGACGTTCTGCCTCTTTTCCTATGCTTTCAATGCAATTCCAGTCTACCTCCTGAAATCGGTTTCCTGCAATTCTGCCCCGCTTTCAAGTCCTCTTGGCAGCCTTACTTCATTATATTTTTGGACAATAGCTGTCATTTATAACTCTGCAGGTTTGTGAATTACAGTGCCCCTGAGCTCCTTTCTTCAACTCGCTTTCTTGTGACCTGGCCGCAACACCGCAGGATGACTTCAGGCCCTAATCTGGTTCTGGCACGGCACGCTGAGCCTTTGGTTAATTCCTCTTCCTGGTGGGAAATGAGAGTTAAATTTGCCCATCCAGACACCTCCAGCTAGTCTCTCATTGGTTCTCGCTATTCCTGTTAATCTTCCACAGAAATTGCAAACTGGGCCAAACAGGAGGTTAAAGGGACTGACTCTCCAAGTGGGGAGAGTGTTAGTAAAGCGTCTGGAATGTTGCACCCGAGTACCAGGGTACGAAAACTGAGACATATTTGAACACGTCTCCCGATCACATGGTTGATCATACTCTAGGTCCCACATGCATGTTTTAGCTGAAGGAAGAATACCTTAAACCTGGGTAGTTGAAACCCGTGGAATGGGTACCATGCAATATGACTTCAAAGGGTCTTCATTTGCTCACCGAACCTCTCCAATCCTATCACTGCTGCGTTTATGCCCCTGTACACATGCTTGATTCTCTTTCGGAGACATAGCAATCCATAGGTTTTAAGATACTTACTAGTCAGGTACATTCTTAGGCATTTAATATGCGGTGTTGAGTCCATTTCGTTGAGCAAGGAGTAGCTCTTGTCTATTCCATATTTGGCTTAAGGAACTTTATCTGTGCTCATTTCAATCTCTGGTTTTATGCAGCACCCCAACTCACCTTTACCCTTAAGCAAGCATAAGTTGGTTTTCTAAATTTGAGACCCTGTTCTGTTCTGTAATTCAGTTCCTGTGTAGCCAAGTTTACATTCCGTGTATTAGTGATATCTTATGATGTTTCTTTTTCTGTGTGACTTATTTCAGTTAGAATCATCGTACCTGAATCCACTCATTATGCTGCTATGGGCCTGATGACATAGATTTCATTGCTGAGTGATACTGCATTGTACGAAAGTACCACAAGTTCTTTATCCATTTTTCACTTTCTGCGATGTTGAACTTGTACTGTAAACGAGGTTCTTGTAAACAGAGCCGTTCCAAACTTTGGGGTGGCTGTGTCTTTTTGAATTTAATTTCCCTAAGCTATAGGACCATAAGTGGAAGTGCCCTAGGCTCTGTTGCTTTGTTTTTTAGATGTTTCAGGAAACACCATACACTTCTCCCGAGTGTTTGTTGGCAATTTACATCCCGCCCATCAGCATAACAAGGCTCCCAGTTCTCCATGGCCTGTCCTGCCTTTCTGGATTTTACACTTTTTTCAGATGGCCCTTTTGACCGGGGGGAAGTGAGACTTCATTGTAGTGCAGATTTCCTTTGCAAGCTTGCTTGGTTGGCCAAAAAGGGCGTATGCGTTTTTTCCTGAATATATTCAGGAAAAAACGCATACGCCCTTTTTGGCCAAGTGCATCATTGTGGACGTTCTGCCTCTTTTCCTATGCTTTCAATGCAATTCCAGTCTACCTCCTGAAATCGGTTTCCTGCAATTCTGCCCCGCTTTCAAGTCCTCTTGGCAGCCTTACTTCAGTCTATTTTTGGACGATAGCTGTCATTTATAACTCTGCAGGTTTGTGAATTACAGTGCCCCTGAGCTCCTTTCTTCAACTCGCTTTCTTGTGACCTGGCCGCAACACCGCAGGATGTCTTCAGGCCCTAATCTGGTTCCGGCACGGCATGCTGAGCCTTTGGTTATTTCCTCTTCCTGGTGGGAAATGAGAGTTAAATTTGCCCGTCCAGACACCTCCAGCTAGTCTCTCATTGGTTCTCGCTATTCCTGTTCATCTTCCACAGAAATTGCAAACTGGGCCAAACAGGAGGTTAAAGGCGCTGACTTTCCAAGTGGGGAGAGTGTTAGTAAAGCGTCTGGAATGTTGCACCCGAGTACCAGGGGAGGAAAACTGAGACATATTTGAACACGTCTCCCGTTCACATGGTTGATCATACTCTAGGTCCCACATGCATGTTTTAGCTGAAGGAAGAATACCTAAAACCTGGGTAGTTGAAACCCGTGGAATGGGTCCCATGCAATATGACTTCAAAGGGTCTTCATTTGCTCACCGAACCTCTCCAATCCTATCACTGCTGCGTTTATGCCCCTGTACACATGCTTGATTCTCTTTCGGAGACATAGCAATCCATAGGTTTTAAGATACTTACTAGTCAGGTACATTCTTAGGCATTTAATATGCGGTGTTGAGTCCATTTCGTTGAGCAAGGAGTAGCTCTTGTCTATTCCATATTTGGCTTAAGGAACTTTATCTGTGCTCATTTCAATCTCTGGTTTTATGCAGCACCCCAACTCACCTTTACCCTTAAGCAAGCATAAGTTGGTTTTCTAAATTTGAGACCCTGTTCTGTTCTGTAATTCAGTTCCTGTGTAGCCAAGTTTACATTCCGTGTATTAGTGATATCTTATGATGTTTCTTTTTCTGTGTGACTTATTTCAGTTAGAATCATCGTACCTGAATCCACTCATTATGCTGCTACGGGCCTGATGACATAGATTTCATTGCTGAGTGATACTGCATTGTACGTAAGTACCACAAGTTCTTTATCCATTTTTCACTTTCTGCGATGTTGAACTTGTACTGTAAACGAGGTTCTTGTAAACAGAGCCGTTCCAAACTTTGGGGTGGCTGTGTCTTTTTGAATTTAATTTCCCTAAGCTATAGGACCATAAGTGGAAGTGCCCTAGGCTCTGTTGCTTTGTTTTTTAGATGTTTCAGGAAACACCATACACTTCTCCCGAGTGTCTGTTGGCAATTTACATCCCGCCCATCAGCATAACAAGGCTCCCAGTTCTCCATGGCCTGTCCTGCCTTTCTGGATTTTACACTTTTTTCAGATGGCCCTTTTGACCGGGGGGAAGTGAGACTTCATTGTAGTGCAGATTTCCTTTGCAAGCTTGCTTGGTTGGCCAAAAAGGGCGTATGCGTTTTTTCCTGAATATATTCAGGAAAAAACGCATACGCCCTTTTTGGCCAAGTGCATCATTGTGGACGTTCTGCCTCTTTTCCTATGCTTTCAATGCAATTCCAGTCTACCTCCTGAAATCGGTTTCCTGCAATTCTGCCCCGCTTTCAAGTCCTCTTGGCAGCCTTACTTCAGTATATTTTTGGACAATAGCTGTCATTTATAACTCTGCAGGTTTGTGAATTACAGTGCCCCTGAGCTCCTTTCTTCAACTCGCTTTCTTGTGACCTGGCCGCAACACCGCAGGATGACTTCAGGCCCTAATCTGGTTCTGGCACGGCACGCTGAGCCTTTGGTTAATTCCTCTTCCTGGTGGGAAATGAGAGTTAAATTTGCCCATCCAGACACCTCCAGCTAGTCTCTCATTGGTTCTCGCTATTCCTGTTAATCTTCCACAGAAATTGCAAACTGGGCCAAACAGGAGGTTAAAGGGACTGACTCTCCAAGTGGGGAGAGTGTTAGTAAAGCGTCTGGAATGTTGCACCCGAGTACCAGGGTACGAAAACTGAGACATATTTGAACACGTCTCCCGATCACATGGTTGATCATACTCTAGGTCCCACATGCATGTTTTAGCTGAAGGAAGAATACCTTAAACCTGGGTAGTTGAAACCCGTGGAATGGGTACCATGCAATATGACTTCAAAGGGTCTTCATTTGCTCACCGAACCTCTCCAATCCTATCACTGCTGCGTTTATGCCCCTGTACACATGCTTGATTCTCTTTCGGAGACATAGCAATCCATAGGTTTTAAGATACTTACTAGTCAGGTACATTCTTAGGCATTTAATATGCGGTGTTGAGTCCATTTCGTTGAGCAAGGAGTAGCTCTTGTCTATTCCATATTTGGCTTAAGGAACTTTATCTGTGCTCATTTCAATCTCTGGTTTTATGCAGCACCCCAACTCACCTTTACCCTTAAGCAAGCATAAGTTGGTTTTCTAAATTTGAGACCCTGTTCTGTTCTGTAATTCAGTTCCTGTGTAGCCAAGTTTACATTCCGTGTATTAGTGATATCTTATGATGTTTCTTTTTCTGTGTGACTTATTTCAGTTAGAATCATCGTACCTGAATCCACTCATTATGCTGCTACGTGCCTGATGACATAGATTTCATTGCTGAGTGATACTGCATTGTACGTAAGTACCACAAGTTCTTTATCCATTTTTCACTTTCTGCGATGTTGAACTTGTACTGTAAACGAGGTTCTTGTAAACAGAGCCGTTCCAAACTTTGGGGTGGCTGTGTCTTTTTGAATTTAATTTCCCTAAGCTATAGGACCATAAGTGGAAGTGCCCTAGGCTCTGTTGCTTTGTTTTTTAGATGTTTCAGGAAACACCATACACTTCTCCCGAGTGTTTGTTGGCAATTTACATCCCGCCCATCAGCATAACAAGGCTCCCAGTTCTCCATGGCCTGTCCTGCCTTTCTGGATTTTACACTTTTTTCAGATGGCCCTTTTGACCGGGGGGAAGTGAGACTTCATTGTAGTGCAGATTTCCTTTGCAAGCTTGCTTGGTTGGCCAAAAAGGGCGTATGCGTTTTTTCCTGAATATATTCAGGAAAAAACGCATACGCCCTTTTTGGCCAAGTGCATCATTGTGGACGTTCTGCCTCTTTTCCTATGCTTTCAATGCAATTCCAGTCTACCTCCTGAAATCGGTTTCCTGCAATTCTGCCCCGCTTTCAAGTCCTCTTGGCAGCCTTACTTCAGTCTATTTTTGGACGATAGCTGTCATTTATAACTCTGCAGGTTTGTGAATTACAGTGCCCCTGAGCTCCTTTCTTCAACTCGCTTTCTTGTGACCTGGCCGCAACACCGCAGGATGTCTTCAGGCCCTAATCTGGTTCCGGCACGGCATGCTGAGCCTTTGGTTATTTCCTCTTCCTGGTGGGAAATGAGAGTTAAATTTGCCCGTCCAGACACCTCCAGCTAGTCTCTCATTGGTTCTCGCTATTCCTGTTCATCTTCCGCAGAAATTGCAAACTGGGCCAAACAGGAGGTTAAAGGCGCTGACTTTCCAAGTGGGGAGAGTGTTAGTAAAGCGTCTGGAATGTTGCACCCGAGTACCAGGGGAGGAAAACTGAGACATATTTGAACACGTCTCCCGTTCACATGGTTGATCATACTCTAGGTCCCACATGCATGTTTTAGCTGAAGGAAGAATACCTAAAACCTGGGTAGTTGAAACCCGTGGAATGGGTCCCATGCAATATGACTTCAAAGGGTCTTCATTTGCTCACCGAACCTCTCCAATCCTATCACTGCTGCGTTTATGCCCCTGTACACATGCTTGATTCTCTTTCGGAGACATAGCAATCCATAGGTTTTAAGATACTTACTAGTCAGGTACATTCTTAGGCATTTAATATGCGGTGTTGAGTCCATTTCGTTGAGCAAGGAGTAGCTCTTGTCTATTCCATATTTGGCTTAAGGAACTTTATCTGTGCTCATTTCAATCTCTGGTTTTATGCAGCACCCCAACTCACCTTTACCCTTAAGCAAGCATAAGTTGGTTTTCTAAATTTGAGACCCTGTTCTGTTCTGTAATTCAGTTCCTGTGTAGCCAAGTTTACATTCCGTGTATTAGTGATATCTTATGATGTTTCTTTTTCTGTGTGACTTATTTCAGTTAGAATCATCGTACCTGAATCCACTCATTATGCTGCTACGGGCCTGATGACATAGATTTCATTGCTGAGTGATACTGCATTGTACGTAAGTACCACAAGTTCTTTATCCATTTTTCACTTTCTGCGATGTTGAACTTGTACTGTAAACGAGGTTCTTGTAAACAGAGCCGTTCCAAACTTTGGGGTGGCTGTGTCTTTTTGAATTTAATTTCCCTAAGCTATAGGACCATAAGTGGAAGTGCCCTAGGCTCTATTGCTTTGTTTTTTAGATGTTTCAGGAAACACCATACACTTCTCCCGAGTGTCTGTTGGCAATTTACATCCCGCCCATCAGCATAACAAGGCTCCCAGTTCTCCATGGCCTGTCCTGCCTTTCTGGATTTTACACTTTTTTCAGATGGCCCTTTTGACCGGGGGGAAGTGAGACTTCATTGTAGTGCAGATTTCCTTTGCAAGCTTGCTTGGTTGGCCAAAAAGTGCGTATGCGTTTTTTCCTGAATATATTCAGGAAAAAACGCATACGCCCTTTTTGGCCAAGTGCATCATTGTGGACGTTCTGCCTCTTTTCCTATGCTTTCAATGCAATTCCAGTCTACCTCCTGAAATCGGTTTCCTGCAATTCTGCCCCGCTTTCAAGTCCTCTTGGCAGCCTTACTTCAGTATATTTTTGGACAATAGCTGTCATTTATAACTCTGCAGGTTTGTGAATTACAGTGCCCCTGAGCTCCTTTCTTCAACTCGCTTTCTTGTGACCTGGCCGCAACACCGCAGGATGACTTCAGGCCCTAATCTGGTTCTGGCACGGCACGCTGAGCCTTTGGTTAATTCCTCTTCCTGGTGGGAAATGAGAGTTAAATTTGCCCATCCAGACACCTCCAGCTAGTCTCTCATTGGTTCTCGCTATTCCTGTTCATCTTCCGCAGAAATTGCAAACTGGGCCAAACAGGAGGTTAAAGGCGCTGACTTTCCAAGTGGGGAGAGTGTTAGTAAAGCGTCTGGAATGTTGCACCCGAGTACCAGGGGAGGAAAACTGAGACATATTTGAACACGTCTCCCGTTCACATGGTTGATCATACTTGGGTTCCACATGCATGTTTTAGCTGAAGGAAGAATACCTTAAACCTGTGTATTTGAAACCCGTGGAATGGGTACCATGTAATATGACTTCAAAGGGTCTTCATTTGCTCACCGAACCTCTCCAATCCTATCACTGCTGCGTTTATGCCCCTGTACACATGCTTGATTCTCTTTCGGAGACATAGCAATCCATAGGTTTTAAGATACTTACTAGTCAGGTACATTCTTAGGCGTTTAATATGCGGTGTTGAGTCCATTTCGTTGAGCAAGGAGTAGCTC
Source organism: Delphinus delphis (assembly GCF_949987515.2). NCBI lineage: Eukaryota > Metazoa > Chordata > Mammalia > Artiodactyla > Delphinidae > Delphinus > Delphinus delphis. The sequence continues at coordinate 391,471 of NW_027192713.1, forward strand.
TTGTCTATTCCATATTTGGCTTAAGGAACTTTATCTGTGCTCATTTCAATCTCTGGTTTTATGCAGCACCCCAACTCACCTTTCCCCTTAAGCAAGCATAAGTTGGTTTTCTAAATTTGAGACCCTGTTCTGTTCTGTAATTCAGTTCCTGTGTAGCCAAGTTTACATTCCGTGTATTACTGATATCTTATGATGTTTCTTTTTCTGTGTGACTTATTTCAGTTAGAATCATCATACCTGAATCCACTCATTGTGCTGCTAAGGGCCTGATGACACAGATTTCATTGCTGAGTGATATTGCTTTGTAAGTAAATACCACAACTTCTTTATCCATTTTTCACTTTCTGCGATGTTGAACTTGTACTGTAAACGAGGTTCTTGTAAACAGAGCCGTTCGAAACTTTGGGGTGGCTGTGTCTTTTTGATTTTAAATTCCCTAAGCTATAGGACCATAAGTGGAAGTGCCCTAGGCTCTGTTGCTTTGTTTTTTAGATGTTTCAGGAAACACCATACACTTCTCCCGAGTGTTTGTTGGCAATTTACATCCCGCCCTTCAGCATAACAAGGCTCCCAGTTCTCCATGGCGTGTCCTGCCTTTCTGGATTTTACACTTTTTTCAGATGGCCCTTTTGACCGGGGGGAAGTGAGACTTCATTGTAGTGCAGATTTCCTTTGCAAGCTTGCTTGGTTGGCCAAAAAGGGCGTATGCGTTTTTTCCTGAATATATTCAGGAAAAAACGCATACGCCCTTTTTGGCCAAGTGCATCATTGTGGACGTTCTGCCTCTTTTCCTATGCTTTCAATGCAATTCCAGTCTACCTCCTGAAATCGGTTTCCTGCAATTCTGCCCCGCTTTCAAGTCCTCTTGGCAGCCTTACTTCAGTCTATTTTTGGACGATAGCTGTCATTTATAACTCTGCAGGTTTGTGAATTACAGTGCCCCTGAGCTGCTTTCTTCAACTCGCTTTCTTTTGAGCTGGCCGCAACACCGCAGGATGGCTTCAGGCCCTAATCTGGTTCCGGAACGGCACGCTGAGCCTTTGGTTATTTCCTCTTCCTGGTGGGAAATGAGAGTTAAATTTGCCCGTCCAGACACCTCCAGCTAGCCTCTCATTGGTTCTCGCTATTCCTGTTCATCTTCCGCAGAAATTGCAAACTGGGCCAAACAGGAGGTTAAAGGCGCTGACTTTCCAAGTGGGGAGAGTGTTAGTAAAGCGTCTGGAATGTTGCACCCGAGTACCAGGGGAGGAAAACTGAGACATATTTGAACACGTCTCCCGTTCACATGGTTGATCATACTTGGGTTCCACATGCATGTTTTAGCTGAAGGAAGAATACCTAAAACCTGGGTAGTTGAAACCCGTGGAATGGGTACCATGCAATATGACTTCAAAGGGTCTTCATTTGCTCACCGAACCTCTCCAATCCTATCACTGCTGCGTTTATGCCCCTGTACACATGCTTGATTCTCTTTCGGAGACATAGCAATCCATAGGTTTTAAGATACTTACTAGTCAGGTACATTCTTAGGCATTTAATATGCGGTGTTGAGTCCATTTCGTTGAGCAAGGAGTAGCTCTTGTCTATTCCATATTTGGCTTAAGGAACTTTATCTGTGCTCATTTCAATCTCTGGTTTTATGCAGCACCCCAACTCACCTTTACCCTTAAGCAAGCATAAGTTGGTTTTCTAAATTTGAGACCCTGTTCTGTTCTGTAATTCAGTTCCTGTGTAGCCAAGTTTACATTCCGTGTATTAGTGATATCTTATGATGTTTCTTTTTCTGCGTGACTTATTTCAGTTAGAATCATCGTACCTGAATCCACTCATTATGCTGCTACGGGCCTGATGACATAGATTTCATTGCTGAGTGATACTGCATTGTACGTAAGTACCACAAGTTCTTTATCCATTTTTCACTTTCTGCGATGTTGAACTTGTACTGTAAACGAGGTTCTTGTAAACAGAGCCGTTCCAAACTTTGGGGTGGCTGTGTCTTTTTGAATTTAATTTCCCTAAGCTATAGGACCATAAGTGGAAGTGCCCTAGGCTCTGTTGCTTTGTATTTTAGATGTTTCAGGAAACACCATACACTTCTCCCGAGTGGTTGTTGGCAATTTACATCCCGCCCATCAGCATAACAAGTCTCCCAGTTCTCCATGGCCTGTCCTGCCTTTCTGGATTTTACACTTTTTTCAGATGGCCCTTTTGACCGGGGGGAAGTGAGACTTCATTGTAGTGCAGATTTCCTTTGCAAGCTTGCTTGGTTGGCCAAAAAGGGCGTATGCGTTTTTTCCTGAATATATTCAGGAAAAAACGCATACGCCCTTTTTGGCCAAGTGCATCATTGTGGACGTTCTGCCTCTTTTCCTATGCTTTCAATGCAATTCCAGTCTACCTCTTGAAATCGGTTTCCTGCAATTCTGCCCCGCTTTCAAGTCCTCTTGGCAGCCTTACTTCAGTCTATTTTTGGACGATAGCTGTCATTTATAACTCTGCAGGTTTGTGAATTACAGTGCCCCTGAGCTCCTTTCTTCAACTCGCTTTCTTGTGACCTGGCCGCAACACCGCAGGATGTCTTCAGGCCCTAATCTGGTTCCGGCACGGCACGCTGAGCCTTTGGTTATTTCCTCTTCCTGGTGGGAAATGAGAGTTAAATTTGCCCGTCCAGACACCTCCAGCTAGCCTCTCATTGGTTCTCGCTATTCCTGTTCATCTTCCGCAGAAATTGCAAACTAGGCCAAACAGGAGGTTAAAGGCGCTGACTCTCCAAGTGGGGAGAGTGTTAGTAAAGCGTCTGGAATGTTGCACCCGAGTACCAGGGGAGGAAAACTGAGACATATTTGAACACGTCTCCCGTTCACATGGTTGATCATACTCTAGGTCCCACATGCATGTTTTAGCTGAAGGAAGAATACCTTAAACCTGGGTAGTTGAAACCCGTGGAATGGGTCCCATGCAATATGACTTCAAAGGGTCTTCATTTGCTCACCGAACCTCTCCAATCCTATCACTGCTGCGTTTATGCCCCTGTACACATGCTTGATTCTCTTTCGGAGACATAGCGATCCATAGGTTTTAAGATACTTACTAGTCAGGTACATTCTTAGGCATTTAATATGCGGTGTTGAGTCCATTTCGTTGAGCAAGGAGTAGCTCCATATTTGGCTTAAGGAACTTTATCTGTGCTCATTTCAATCTCTGGTTTTATGCAGCACCCCAACTCACCTTTACCCTTAAGCAAGCATAAGTTGGTTTTCTAAATTTGAGACCCTGTTCTGTTCTGTAATTCAGTTCCTGTGTAGCCAAGTTTACATTCCGTGTATTACTGATATCTTATGATGTTTCTTTTTCTGTGTGACTTATTTCAGTTAGAATCATCGTACCTGAATCCACTCATTATGCTGCTATGGGCCTGATGACATAGATTTCATTGCTGAGTGATACTGCATTGTACGTAAGTACCACAAGTTCTTTATCCATTTTTCACTTTCTGCGATGTTGAACTTGTACTGTAAACGAGGTTCTTGTAAACAGAGCCGTTCCAAACTTTGGGGTGGCTGTGTCTTTTTGAATTTAATTTCCCTAAGCTATAGGACCATAAGTGGAAGTGCCCTAGGCTCTGTTGCTTTGTTTTTTAGATGTTTCAGGAAACACCATACACTTCTCCCGAGTGTTTGTTGGCAATTTACATCCCGCCCATCAGCATAACAAGGCTCCCAGTTCTCCATGGCCTGTCCTGCCTTTCTGGATTTTACACTTTTTTCAGATGGCCCTTTTGACCGGGGGGAAGTGAGACTTCATTGTAGTGCAGATTTCCTTTGCAAGCTTGCTTGGTTGGCCAAAAAGGGCGTATGCGTTTTTTCCTGAATATATTCAGGAAAAAACGCATACACCCTTTTTGGCCAAGTGCATCATTGTGGACGTTCTGCCTCTTTTCCTATGCTTTCAATGCAATTCCAGTCTACCTCCTGAAATCGGTTTCCTGCAATTCTGCCCCGCTTTCAAGTCCTCTTTGCAGCCTTACTTCAGTCTATTTTTGGACGATAGCTGTCATTTATAACTCTGCAGGTTTGTGAATTACAGTGCCCCTGAGCTCCTTTCTTCAACTCGCTTTCTTGTGACCTGGCCGCAACACCGCAGGATGGCTTCAGGCCCTAATCTGGTTCCGGCACGGCATGCTGAGCCTTTGGTTATTTCCTCTTCCTGGTGGGAAATGAGAGTTAAATTTGCCCGTCCAGACACCTCCAGCTAGTCTCTCATTGGTTCTCGCTATTCCTGTTCATCTTCCGCAGAAATTGCAAACTGGGCCAAACAGGAGGTTAAAGGCGCTGACTTTCCAAGTGGGGAGAGTGTTAGTAAAGCGTCTGGAATGTTGCACCCGAGTACCAGGGGAGGAAAACTGAGACATATTTGAACACGTCTCCCGTTCACATGGTTGATCATACTTGGGTTCCACATGCATGTTTTAGCTGAAGGAAGAATACCTTAAACCTGTGTATTTGAAACCCGTGGAATGGGTACCATGTAATATGACTTCAAAGGGTCTTCATTTGCTCACCGAACCTCTCCAATCCTATCACTGCTGCGTTTATGCCCCTGTACACATGCTTGATTCTCTTTCGGAGACATAGCAATCCATAGGTTTTAAGATACTTACTAGTCAGGTACATTCTTAGGCGTTTAATATGCGGTGTTGAGTCCATTTCGTTGAGCAAGGAGTAGCTCTTGTCTATTCCATATTTGGCTTAAGGAACTTTATCTGTGCTCATTTCAATCTCTGGTTTTATGCAGCACCCCAACTCACCTTTCCCCTTAAGCAAGCATAAGTTGGTTTTCTAAATTTGAGACCCTGTTCTGTTCTGTAATTCAGTTCCTGTGTAGCCAAGTTTACATTCCGTGTATTACTGATATCTTATGATGTTTCTTTTTCTGTGTGACTTATTTCAGTTAGAATCATCATACCTGAATCCACTCATTGTGCTGCTAAGGGCCTGATGACACAGATTTCATTGCTGAGTGATATTGCTTTGTAAGTAAATACCACAACTTCTTTATCCATTTTTCACTTTCTGCGATGTTGAACTTGTACTGTAAACGAGGTTCTTGTAAACAGAGCCGTTCGAAACTTTGGGGTGGCTGTGTCTTTTTGATTTTAAATTCCCTAAGCTATAGGACCATAAGTGGAAGTGCCCTAGGCTCTGTTGCTTTGTTTTTTAGATGTTTCAGGAAACACCATACACTTCTCCCGAGTGTTTGTTGGCAATTTACATCCCGCCCTTCAGCATAACAAGGCTCCCAGTTCTCCATGGCGTGTCCTGCCTTTCTGGATTTTACACTTTTTTCAGATGGCCCTTTTGACCGGGGGGAAGTGAGACTTCATTGTAGTGCAGATTTCCTTTGCAAGCTTGCTTGGTTGGCCAAAAAGGGCGTATGCGTTTTTTCCTGAATATATTCAGGAAAAAACGCATACGCCCTTTTTGGCCAAGTGCATCATTGTGGACGTTCTGCCTCTTTTCCTATGCTTTCAATGCAATTCCAGTCTACCTCCTGAAATCGGTTTCCTGCAATTCTGCCCCGCTTTCAAGTCCTCTTGGCAGCCTTACTTCAGTCTATTTTTGGACGATAGCTGTCATTTATAACTCTGCAGGTTTGTGAATTACAGTGCCCCTGAGCTGCTTTCTTCAACTCGCTTTCTTTTGAGCTGGCCGCAACACCGCAGGATGGCTTCAGGCCCTAATCTGGTTCCGGAACGGCACGCTGAGCCTTTGGTTATTTCCTCTTCCTGGTGGGAAATGAGAGTTAAATTTGCCCGTCCAGACACCTCCAGCTAGCCTCTCATTGGTTCTCGCTATTCCTGTTCATCTTCCGCAGAAATTGCAAACTGGGCCAAACAGGAGGTTAAAGGCGCTGACTTTCCAAGTGGGGAGAGTGTTAGTAAAGCGTCTGGAATGTTGCACCCGAGTACCAGGGGAGGAAAACTGAGACATATTTGAACACGTCTCCCGTTCACATGGTTGATCATACTTGGGTTCCACATGCATGTTTTAGCTGAAGGAAGAATACCTAAAACCTGGGTAGTTGAAACCCGTGGAATGGGTACCATGCAATATGACTTCAAAGGGTCTTCATTTGCTCACCGAACCTCTCCAATCCTATCACTGCTGCGTTTATGCCCCTGTACACATGCTTGATTCTCTTTCGGAGACATAGCAATCCATAGGTTTTAAGATACTTACTAGTCAGGTACATTCTTAGGCATTTAATATGCGGTGTTGAGTCCATTTCGTTGAGCAAGGAGTAGCTCTTGTCTATTCCATATTTGGCTTAAGGAACTTTATCTGTGCTCATTTCAATCTCTGGTTTTATGCAGCACCCCAACTCACCTTTACCCTTAAGCAAGCATAAGTTGGTTTTCTAAATTTGAGACCCTGTTCTGTTCTGTAATTCAGTTCCTGTGTAGCCAAGTTTACATTCCGTGTATTAGTGATATCTTATGATGTTTCTTTTTCTGCGTGACTTATTTCAGTTAGAATCATCGTACCTGAATCCACTCATTATGCTGCTACGGGCCTGATGACATAGATTTCATTGCTGAGTGATACTGCATTGTACGTAAGTACCACAAGTTCTTTATCCATTTTTCACTTTCTGCGATGTTGAACTTGTACTGTAAACGAGGTTCTTGTAAACAGAGCCGTTCCAAACTTTGGGGTGGCTGTGTCTTTTTGAATTTAATTTCCCTAAGCTATAGGACCATAAGTGGAAGTGCCCTAGGCTCTGTTGCTTTGTATTTTAGATGTTTCAGGAAACACCATACACTTCTCCCGAGTGGTTGTTGGCAATTTACATCCCGCCCATCAGCATAACAAGTCTCCCAGTTCTCCATGGCCTGTCCTGCCTTTCTGGATTTTACACTTTTTTCAGATGGCCCTTTTGACCGGGGGGAAGTGAGACTTCATTGTAGTGCAGATTTCCTTTGCAAGCTTGCTTGGTTGGCCAAAAAGGGCGTATGCGTTTTTTCCTGAATATATTCAGGAAAAAACGCATACGCCCTTTTTGGCCAAGTGCATCATTGTGGACGTTCTGCCTCTTTTCCTATGCTTTCAATGCAATTCCAGTCTACCTCCTGAAATCGGTTTCCTGCAATTCTGCCCCGCTTTCAAGTCCTCTTGGCAGCCTTACTTCAGTCTATTTTTGGACGATAGCTGTCATTTATAACTCTGCAGGTTTGTGAATTACAGTGCCCCTGAGCTCCTTTCTTCAACTCGCTTTCTTGTGACCTGGCCGCAACACCGCAGGATGTCTTCAGGCCCTAATCTGGTTCCGGCACGGCACGCTGAGCCTTTGGTTATTTCCTCTTCCTGGTGGGAAATGAGAGTTAAATTTGCCCGTCCAGACACCTCCAGCTAGCCTCTCATTGGTTCTCGCTATTCCTGTTCATCTTCCGCAGAAATTGCAAACTAGGCCAAACAGGAGGTTAAAGGCGCTGACTCTCCAAGTGGGGAGAGTGTTAGTAAAGCGTCTGGAATGTTGCACCCGAGTACCAGGGGAGGAAAACTGAGACATATTTGAACACGTCTCCCGTTCACATGGTTGATCATACTCTAGGTCCCACATGCATGTTTTAGCTGAAGGAAGAATACCTTAAACCTGGGTAGTTGAAACCCGTGGAATGGGTCCCATGCAATATGACTTCAAAGGGTCTTCATTTGCTCACCGAACCTCTCCAATCCTATCACTGCTGCGTTTATGCCCCTGTACACATGCTTGATTCTCTTTCGGAGACATAGCGATCCATAGGTTTTAAGATACTTACTAGTCAGGTACATTCTTAGGCATTTAATATGCGGTGTTGAGTCCATTTCGTTGAGCAAGGAGTAGCTCCATATTTGGCTTAAGGAACTTTATCTGTGCTCATTTCAATCTCTGGTTTTATGCAGCACCCCAACTCACCTTTACCCTTAAGCAAGCATAAGTTGGTTTTCTAAATTTGAGACCCTGTTCTGTTCTGTAATTCAGTTCCTGTGTAGCCAAGTTTACATTCCGTGTATTACTGATATCTTATGATGTTTCTTTTTCTGTGTGACTTATTTCAGTTAGAATCATCGTACCTGAATCCACTCATTATGCTGCTATGGGCCTGATGACATAGATTTCATTGCTGAGTGATACTGCATTGTACGTAAGTACCACAAGTTCTTTATCCATTTTTCACTTTCTGCGATGTTGAACTTGTACTGTAAACGAGGTTCTTGTAAACAGAGCCGTTCCAAACTTTGGGGTGGCTGTGTCTTTTTGAATTTAATTTCCCTAAGCTATAGGACCATAAGTGGAAGTGCCCTAGGCTCTGTTGCTTTGTTTTTTAGATGTTTCAGGAAACACCATACACTTCTCCCGAGTGTTTGTTGGCAATTTACATCCCGCCCATCAGCATAACAAGGCTCCCAGTTCTCCATGGCCTGTCCTGCCTTTCTGGATTTTACACTTTTTTCAGATGGCCCTTTTGACCGGGGGGAAGTGAGACTTCATTGTAGTGCAGATTTCCTTTGCAAGCTTGCTTGGTTGGCCAAAAAGGGCGTATGCGTTTTTTCCTGAATATATTCAGGAAAAAACGCATACACCCTTTTTGGCCAAGTGCATCATTGTGGACGTTCTGCCTCTTTTCCTATGCTTTCAATGCAATTCCAGTCTACCTCCTGAAATCGGTTTCCTGCAATTCTGCCCCGCTTTCAAGTCCTCTTTGCAGCCTTACTTCAGTCTATTTTTGGACGATAGCTGTCATTTATAACTCTGCAGGTTTGTGAATTACAGTGCCCCTGAGCTCCTTTCTTCAACTCGCTTTCTTGTGACCTGGCCGCAACACCGCAGGATGGCTTCAGGCCCTAATCTGGTTCCGGCACGGCACGCTGAGCCTTTGGTTATTTCCTCTTCCTGGTGGGAAATGAGAGTTAAATTTGCCCGTCCAGACACCTCCAGCTAGTCTCTCATTGGTTCTCGCTATTCCTGTTCATCTTCCGCAGAAATTGCAAACTGGGCCAAACAGGAGGTTAAAGGCGCTGACTTTCCAAGTGGGGAGAGTGTTAGTAAAGCGTCTGGAATGTTGCACCCGAGTACCAGGGGAGGAAAACTGAGACATATTTGAACACGTCTCCCGTTCACATGGTTGATCATACTTGGGTTCCACATGCATGTTTTAGCTGAAGGAAGAATACCTTAAACCTGTGTATTTGAAACCCGTGGAATGGGTACCATGCAATATGACTTCAAAGGGTCTTCATTTGCTCACCGAACCTCTCCAATCCTATCACTGCTGCGTTTATGCCCCTGTACACATGCTTGATTCTCTTTCGGAGACATAGCAATCCATAGGTTTTAAGATACTTACTAGTCAGGTACATTCTTAGGCGTTTAATATGCGGTGTTGAGTCCATTTCGTTGAGCAAGGAGTAGCTCTTGTCTATTCCATATTTGGCTTAAGGAACTTTATCTGTGCTCATTTCAATCTCTGGTTTTATGCACCACCCCAACTCACCTTTACCCTTAAGCAAGCATAAGTTGGTTTTCTAAATTTGAGACCCTGTTCTGTTCTGTAATTCTGTTCCTGTGTAGCCAAGTTTCCATTCCGTGTATTACTGATATCTTATGATGTTTCTTTTTCTGTGTGACTTATTTCAGTTAGAATCATCATACCTGAATCCACTCATTGTGCTGCTAAGGGCCTGAAGACACAGATTTCATTGCTGAGTGATATTGCTTTGTAAGTAAATACCACAACTTCTTTATCCATTTTTCAATTTCTGCGATGTTGAACTTGTACTGTAAACGAGGTTCTTGTAAACAGAGCCATTCCAAACTTTGGGGTGGCTGTGTGTTTTTGATTTTAAATTCCCTAAGCTATAGGACCATAAGTGGAAGTGCCCTAGGCTCTGTTGCTTTGTTTTTTAGATGTTTCAGGAAACACCATACACTTCTCCCAAGTGGTTGTTGGCAATTTACATCCCGCCCATCAGCATAACAAGGCTCCCAGTTCTCCATGGCCTGTCCTGCCTTTCTGGATTTTACACTTTTTTCAGATGGCCCTTTTGACCGGGGGGAAGTGAGACTTCATTGTAGTGCAGATTTCCTTTGCAAGCTTGCTTGGTTGGCCAAAAAGGGCGTATGCGTTTTTTCCTGAATATATTCAGGAAAAAACGCATACGCCCTTTTTGGCCAAGTGCATCATTGTGGACGTTCTGCCTCTTTTCCTATGCTTTCAATGCAATTCCAGTCTACCTCCTGAAATCGGTTTCCTGCAATTCTGCCCCGCTTTCAAGTCCTCTTGGCAGCCTTACTTCAGTCTATTTTTGGACGATAGCTGTCATTTATAACTCTGCAGGTTTGTGAATTACAGTGCCCCTGAGCTCCTTTCTTCAACTCGCTTTCTTGTGAGCTGGCCGCAACACCGCAGGATGGCTTCAGGCCCTAATCTGGTTCCGGCCCGGCACGCTGAGCCTTTGGTTAATTCCTCTTCCTGGTGGGAAATGAGAGTTAAATTTGCCCGTTCAGACACCTCCAGCTAGCCTCTCATTGGTTCTCGCTATTCCTGTTCATCTTCCGCAGAAATTGCAAACTGGGCCAAACAGGAGGTTAAAGGGACTGACTCTCCAAGTCGGGAGAGTGTTAGTAAAGCGTCTGGAATGTTGCACCCGAGTACCAGGGGAGGAAAACTGAGACATATTTGAACACGTCTCCCGTTCACATGGTTGATCATACTCTGGGTTCCACATGCATGTTTTAGCTGAAGGAAGAATACCTAAAACCTGGAGAGTTGAGACCCGTGTAATGGGTACCATGCAATATGACTTCAAAGGGTCTTCATTTGCTCACCGAACCTCTCCAATCCTATCACTGCTGCGTTTATGCCCCTGTACACACGCTTGATTCTCTTTTGGAGACATAGCAATCCATAGGTTTTAAGATACTTACTAGTCAGGTACATTCTTAGGCGTTTAATATGGGGTGTTGAGTCCATTTCGTTGAGCAAGGAGTAGCTCTTGTCTATTCCATATTTGGCTTAAGGAACTTTATCTGTGCTCATTTCAATCTCTGGTTTTATGCAGCACCCCAACTCACCTTTCCCCTTAAGCAAGCATAAGTTGGTTTTCTAAATTTGAGACCCTGTTCTGTTTTGGAATGCAGTTCCTGTGTAGCCAAGTTTACATTCCGTGTATTACTGATATCTTATGATGTTTCTTTTTCTGTGTGACTTATTTCAGTTAGAATCATCGTACCTGAATCCACTCATTATGCTGCTAAGGGCCTGATGACATAGATTTCATTGCTGAGTGATACTGCATTGTACGTAAGTACCTCAAGTTCTTTATCCATTTTTCACTTTCTGTGATATTGAACTTGTACGGTAAACGAGGTTCTTGTAAACGGAGGCGTCCCAAACTTTGGGGTGGCTGTGTCTTTTTGATTTTAATTTCCCTAAGCTATAGGACCATAAGTGGAAGTGCCCTAGGCTCTGTTGCTTTGTTTTTTAGATGTTTCAGGAAACACCATACACTTCTCCAGAGTGGCTGTTGGCAATTTACATCCCGCCCATCAGCATAAGAAGGCTCCCAGTTCTCCATGGCCTGTCGTGCCTTTATGGATTTTACACTTTTTTCAGATGGCCCTTTTGACCAGGTGGAAGTGAGACTTCATTGTAGTGCAGATTTCCTTTGCAAGCTTGCTTGGTTGGCCAAAAAGGGCGTATGCGTTTTTTCCTGAATATATTCAGGAAAAAACGCATACGCCCTTTTTGGCCAAGTGCATCATTGTGGACGTTCTGCCTCTTTTCCTATGCTTTCAATGCAATTCCAGTCTACCTCCTGAAATCGGTTTCCTGCAATTCTGCCCCGCTTTCAAGTCCTCTTGGCGGCCATACTTCAGTCTATTTTGGACGATAGCTGTCATTTATAACTCTGCAGGTTTGTGAATTACAGTGCCCCTGAGCTCCTTTCTACAACTCGCTTTCTTGTGAGCTGGCCGCAACACTGCAGGATGGCTTCAGGCCCTAATCTGGTTCCGGCACGGCACGCTGAGCCTTTGGTTAATTCCTCTTCCTGGTGGGAAATGAGAGTTAAATTTGCCCGTCCAGACACCTCCAGCTAGTCTCTCATTGGTTCTCGCTATTCCTGTTCATCTTCCGCAGAAATTGCAAACTGGGCCATACAGGAGGTTAAAGGGACTGACTCTCCAAGTCGGGAGAGTGTTAGTAAAGCGTCTGGAATGTTGCACCCGAGTACCAGGGGAGGAAAACTGAGACATATTTGAACACGTCTCCCGTTCACACGGTTGATCATACTCTGGGTTCCACATGCATGTTTTAGCTGAAGGAAGAATACCTTAAACCTGGAGAGTTAAGACCCGTGTAATGGGTACCATGCAATATGACTTCAAAGGGTCTTCATTTGCTCACCGAACCTCTCCAATCCTATCACTGCTGCGTTTATGCCCCTGTACACATGCTTGATTCTCTTTCGGAGACATAGCGATCCATAGGTTTTAAGATACTTACTAGTCAGGTACATTCTTAGGCGTTTAATATGCGGTGTTGAGTCCATTTCGTTGAGCAAGGAGTAGCTCTTGTCTATTCCATATTTGACTTAAGGAACTTTATCAGTGCTCACTTCAATCTCTGGTTTTATGCAGCACCCCAACTCACCTTTACCCTTAAGCAAGCATAAGTTGGTTTTCTAAATTTGAGACCCTGTTCTGTTCTGTAATTCAGTTCCTGTGTAGCCAAGTTTACATTCCGTGTATTACTGATATCTTATGATGTTTCTTTTTCTGCGTGACTTATTTCAGTTAGAATCATCATACCTGAATCCACTCATTGTGCTGCTAAGGGCCTGATGACACAGATTTCATTGCTGAGTGATATTGCTTTGTAAGTAAATACCACAACTTCTTTATCCATTTTTCACTTTCTGTGATGTTGAACTTGTACTGTAAACGAGGTTCTTGTAAACAGATCCGTTCCAAACTTTGGGGTGGCTGTGTCTTTTTGATTTTAATTTCCCTAAGCTATAGGACCATAAGTGGAAGTGCCCTAGGCTCTGTTGCTTTGTTTTTTAGATGTTTCAGGAAACACCATACACTTCTCCCGAGTGGTTGTTGGCAATTTACATCCCGCCCATCAGCATAACAAGGCTCCCAGTTCTCCATGGCCTGTCCTGCCTTTCTGGATTTTACACTTTTTTCAGATGGCCCTTTTGACCGGGGGGAAGTGAGACTTCATTGTAGTGCAGATTTCCTTTGCAAGCTTGCTTGGTTGGCCAAAAAGGGCGTATGCGTTTTTTCCTGAATATATTCAGGAAAAAACGCATACGCCCTTTTTGGCCAAGTGCATCATTGTGGACGTTCTGCCTCTTTTCCTATGCTTTCAATGCAATTCCAGTCTACCTCCTGAAATCGGTTTCCTGCAATTCTGCCCCGCTTTCAAGTCCTCTTGGCAGCCTTACTTCAGTCTATTTTTGGACGATAGCTGTCATTTATAACTCTGCAGGTTTGTGAATTACAGTGCCCCTGAGCTCCTTTCTTCAACTCGCTTTCTTGTGAGCTGGCCGCAACACCGCAGGATGGCTTCAGGCCCTAATCTGGTTCCGGCCCGGCACGCTGAGCCTTTGGTTAATTCCTCTTCCTGGTGGGAAATGAGAGTTAAATTTACCCGTTCAGACACCTCCAGCTAGCCTCTCATTGGTTCTCGCTATTCCTGTTCATCTTCCGCAGAAATTGCAAACTGGGCCAAACAGGAGGTTAAAGGGACTGACTCTCCAAGTCGGGAGAGTGTTAGTAAAGCGTCTGGAATGTTGCACCCGAGTACCAGGGGAGGAAAACTGAGACATATTTGAACACGTCTCCCGTTCACATGGTTGATCATACTCTGGGTTCCACATGCATGTTTTAGCTGAAGGAAGAATACCTAAAACCTGGAGAGTTGAGACCCGTGTAATGGGTACCATGCAATATGACTTCAAAGGGTCTTCATTTGCTCACCGAACCTCTCCAATCCTATCACTGCTGCGTTTATGCCCCTGTACACACGCTTGATTCTCTTTTGGAGACATAGCAATCCATAGGTTTTAAGATACTTACTAGTCAGGTACATTCTTAGGCGTTTAATATGGGGTGTTGAGTCCATTTCGTTGAGCAAGGAGTAGCTCTTGTCTATTCCATATTTAGCTTAAGGAACTTTATCTGTGCTCATTTCAATCTCTGGTTTTATGCAGCACCCCAACTCACCTTTCCCCTTAAGCAAGCATAAGTTGGTTTTCTAAATTTGAGACCCTGTTCTGTTTTGGAATGCAGTTCCTGTGTAGCCAAGTTTACATTCCGTGTATTACTGATATCTTATGATGTTTCTTTTTTTGTGTGACTTATTTCAGTTAGAATCATCGTACCTGAATCCACTCATTATGCTGCTAAGGGCCTGATGACATAGATTTCATTGCTGAGTGATACTGCATTGTACGTAAGTACCTCAAGTTCTTTATCCATTTTTCACTTTCTGTGATATTGAACTTGTACGGTAAACGAGGTTCTTGTAAACGGAGGCGTCCCAAACTTTGGGGTGGCTGTGTCTTTTTGATTTTAATTTCCCTAAGCTATAGGACCATAAGTGGAAGTGCCCTAGGCTCTGTTGCTTTGTTTTTTAGATGTTTCAGGAAACACCATACACTACTCCAGAGTGGCTGTTGGCAATTTACATCCCGCCCATCAGCATAAGAAGGCTCCCAGTTCTCCATGGCCTGTCGTGCCTTTATGGATTTTACACTTTTTTCAGATGGCCCTTTTGACCAGGTGGAAGTGAGACTTCATTGTAGTGCAGATTTTCTTTGCAAGCTTGCTTGGTTGGCCAAAAAGTGCGTATGCGTTTTTTCCTGAATATATTCAGGAAAAAACGCATACGCCCTTTTTGGCCAAGTGCATCATTGTGTACGTTCTGCCTCTTTTCCTATGCTTTCAATGCAATTTCAGTCTACCTCCTGAAATCGGTTTCCTGCAATTCTGCCCCACTTTCAAGTCCTCTTGGCAGCCTTACTTCAGTATATTTTTGGACGATAGCTGTCATTTATAACTCTGCAGGTTTGTGAATTACAGTGCCCCTGAGCTCCTTTCTACAACTCGCTTTCTTGTGAGCTGGCCGTAACACCGCAGGATGGCTTCAGGCCCTAATCTGGTTCCGGCACGGCACGCTGAGCCTTTGGTTAATTCCTCTTCCTGGTGGGAAATGAGAGTTAAATTTGCCCGTCCAGACACCTCCAGCTAGTCTCTCATTGGTTCTCGCTATTCCTGTTCATCTTCCGCAGAAATTGCAAACTGGGCCAAACAGGAGGTTAAAGGGACTGACTCTCCAAGTCGGGAGAGTGTTAGTAAAGCGTCTGGAATGTTGCACCCGAGTACCAGGGGAGGAAAACTGAGACATATTTGAACACGTCTCCCGTTCACACGGTTGATCATACTCTGGGTTCCACATGCATGTTTTAGCTGAAGGAAGAATACCTTAAACCTGGAGAGTTGAGACCCGTGTAATGGGTACTATGCAGTATGACTTCAAAGGGTCTTCATTTGCTCACGAACCTCTCCAATCCTATCACTGCTGCGTTTATGCCCCTGTACACATGCTTGATTCTCTTTCGGAGACATAGCAATCCATAGGTTTTAAGATACTTACTAGACAGGTACATTCTTATGCGTTTAATATGCGGTGTTGAGTCCATTTCGTTGAGCAAGGAGTAGCTCTTGTCTATTCCATATTTGGCTTAAGGAACTTTATCTGTGCTCATTTCAATCTCTGGTTTTATGCAGCACCCCAACTCACCTTTACCCTTAAGCAAGCATAAGTTGGTTTCCTAAATTTGAGACCCTGTTCTGTTCTGTAATTCAGTTCCTGTGTAGCCAAGTTTACATTCCGTGTATTAGTGATATCTTATGATGTTTCTTTTTCTGTGTGACTTATTTCAGTTAGAATCATCATACCTGAATCCACTCATTATGTTGCTACGGGCCTGATGACATAGATTTCATTGCTGAGTGATACTGCATTGTACGTAAGTACCACAAGTTCTTAATCCATTTTTCACTTTCTGCGATGTTGAACTTGTACTGTAAACGAGGTTCTTGTAAACAGAGCCGTTCCAAACTTTGGGGTGGCTGTGTCTTTTTGAATTTAATTTCCCTAAGCTATAGGACCATAAGTGGAAGTGCCCTAGGCTCTGTTGCTTTGTTTTTTAGATGTTTCAGGAAACACCATACACTTCTCCCGAGTGGTTGTTGGCAATTTACATCCCGCCCATCAGCATAACAAGGCTCCCAGTTCTCCATGGCCTGTCCTGCCTTTCTGGATTTTACACTTTTTTCAGATGGCCCTTTTGACCGGGGGGAAGTGAGACTTCATTGTAGTGCAGATTTCCTTTGCAAGCTTGCTTGGTTGGCCAAAAAGGGCGTATGCGTTTTTTCCTGAATATATTCAGGAAAAAACGCATACGCCCTTTTTGGCCAAGTGCATCATTGTGGACGTTCTGCCTCTTTTCCTATGCTTTCAATGCAATTCCAGTCTACCTCCTGAAATCGGTTTCCTGCAATTCTGCCCCGCTTTCAAGTCCTCTTGGCAGCCTTACTTCAGTCTATTTTTGGACGATAGCTGTCATTTATAACTCTGCAGGTTTGTGAATTACAGTGCCCCTGAGCTCCTTTCTTCAACTCGCTTTCTTGTGACCTGGCCGCAACACCGCAGGATGTCTTCAGGCCCTAATCTGGTTCCGGCACGGCACGCTGAGCCTTTGGTTATTTCCTCTTCCTGGTGGGAAATGAGAGTTAAATTTGCCCGTCCAGACACCTCCAGCTAGCCTCTCATTGGTTCTCGCTATTCCTGTTCATCTTCTGCAGAAATTGCAAACTGGGCCAAACAGGAGGTTAAAGGCGCTGACTTTCCAAGTGGGGAGAGTGTTAGTAAAGCGTCTGGAATGTTGCACCCGAGTACCAGGGGAGGAAAACTGAGACATATTTGAACACGTCTCCCATTCACATGGTTGATCATACTTGGGTTCCACATGCATGTTTTAGCTGAAGGAAGAATACCTTAAACCTGTGTATTTGAAACCCGTGGAATGGGTACCATGCAATATGACTTCAAAGGGTCTTCATTTGCTCACCGAACCTCTCCAATCCTATCACTGCTGCGTTTATGCCCCTGTACACATGCTTGATTCTCCTTTGGAGACATAACAATCCATAGGTTTTAAGATACTTACTAGTCAGGTACATTCTTAGGCGTTTAATATGCGGTGTTGAGTCCATTTCGTTGAGCAAGGAGTAGCTCTTGTCTATTCCATACTTGGCTTAAGGAACTTTATCTGTGCTCATTTCAATCTCTGGTTTTATGCAGCACCCCAACTCACCTTTCCCCTTAAGCAAGCATAAGTTGGTTTTCTAAATTTGAGACCCTGTTCTGTTCTGTAATTCAGTTCCTGTGTAGCCAAGTTTACATTCCGTGTATTACTGATATCTTATGATGTTTCTTTTTCTGTGTGACTTATTTCAGTTAGAATCATCATACCTGAATCCACTCATTGTGCTGCTAAGGGCCTGATGACACAGATTTCATTGCTGAGTGATATTGCTTTGTAAGTAAATACCACAACTTCTTTATCCATTTTTCAATTTCTGCGATGTTGAACTTGTACTGTAAACGAGGTTCCTGTAAACAGAGCCGTTCCAAACTTTGGGGTGGCTGTGTCTTTTTGATTTTAAATTCCCTAAGCTATAGGACCATAAGTGGAAGTGCCCTAGGCTCTGTTGCTTTGTTTTTTAGATGTTTCAGGAAACACCATACACTTCTCCCGAGTGGTTGTTGGCAATTTACATCCCGCCCATCAGCATAACAAGGCTCCCAGTTCTCCATGGCCTGTCCTGCCTTTCTGGATTTTAACTTTTTTCAGATGGCCCTTTTGACCGGGGGGAAGTGAGACTTCATTGTAGTGCAGATTTCCTTTGCAAGCTTGCTTGGTTGGCCAAAAAGGGCGTATGCGTTTTTTCCTGAATATATTCAGGAAAAAACGCATACGCCCTTTTTGGCCAAGTGCATCATTGTGGACGTTCTGCCTCTTTTCCTATGCTTTCAATGCAATTCCAGTCTACCTCCTGAAATCGGTTTCCTGCAATTCTGACCCGCTTTCAAGTCCTCTTGGCAGCCTTACTTCAGTCTATTTTTGGACAATAGCTGTCATTTATAACTCTGCAGGTTTGTGAATTACAGTGCCCCTGAGCTCCTTTCTTCAACTCGCTTTCTTGTGACCTGGCCGCAACACCGCAGGATGTCTTCAGGCCCTAATCTGGTTCTGGCACGGCACGCTGAGCCTTTGGTTATTTCCTCTTCCTGGTGGGAAATGAGAGTTAAATTTGCCCATCCAGACACCTCCAGCTAGTCTCTCATTGGTTCTCGCTATTCCTGTTCATCTTCCGCAGAAATTGCAAACTGGGCCAAACAGGAGGTTAAAGGCGCTGACTTTCCAAGTGGGGAGAGTGTTAATAAAGCGTCTGGAATGTTGCACCCGAGTACCAGGGTACGAAAACTGAGACATATTTGAACACGTCTCCCGTTCACATGGTTGATCATACTTGGGTTCCACATGCATGTTTTAGCTGAAGGAAGAATACCTTAAACCTGGGTAGTTGAAACCCGTGGAATGGGTACCATGCAATATGACTTCAAAGGGTCTTCATTTGCTCACCGAACCTCTCCAATCCTATCACTGCTGCGTTTATGCCCCTGTACACATGCTTGATTCTCTTTCGGAGACATAGCAATCCATAGGTTTTAAGATACTTACTAGTCAGGTACATTCTTAGGCGTTTAATATGCGGTGTTGAGTCCATTTCGTTGAGCAAGGAGTAGCTCTTGTCTATTCCATATTTGGCTTAAGGAACTTTATCTGTGCTCATTTCAATCTCTGGTTTTATGCAGCACCCCAACTCACCTTTACCCTTAAGCAAGCATAAGTTGGTTTTCTAAATTTGAGACCCTGTTCTGTTCTGTAATTCAGTTCCTGTGTAGCCAAGTTTACATTCCGTGTATTAGTGATATCTTATGATGTTTCTTTTTCTGTGTGACTTATTTCAGTTAGAATCATCGTACCTGAATCCACTCATTATGCTGCTAAGGGCCTGATGACATAGATTTCATTGCTGAGTGATACTGCATTGTACGTAAGTACCACAAGTTCTTTATCCATTTTTCACTTTCTGCGATGTTGAACTTGTACTGTAAACGAGGTTCTTGTAAACAGAGCCGTTCGAAACTTTGGGGTGGCTGTGTCTTTTTGATTTTAAATTCCCTAAGCTATAGGACCATAAGTGGAAGTGCCCTAGGCTCTGTTGCTTTGTTTTTTAGATGTTTCAGGAAACACCATACACTTCTCCGGAGTGTTTGTTGGCAATTTACATCCTGCCCTTCAGCATAACAAGGCTCCCAGTTCTCCATGGCCTGTCCTGCCTTTCTGGATTTTACACTTTTTTCAGATGGCCCTTTTGACCGGGGGGAAGTGAGACTTCATTGTAGTGCAGATTTCCTTTGCAAGCTTGCTTGGTTGGCCAAAAAGGGCGTATGCGTTTTTTCCTGAATATATTCAGGAAAAAACGCATACGCCCTTTTTGGCCAAGTGCATCATTGTGGACGTTCTGCCTCTTTTCCTATGCTTTCAATGCAATTCCAGTCTACCTCCTGAAATCGGTTTCCTGCAATTCTGCCCCGCTTTCAAGTCCTCTTGGCAGCCTTACTTCAGTCTATTTTTGGACGATAGCTGTCATTTATAACTCTGCAGGTTTGTGAATTACAGTGCCCCTGAGCTCCTTTCTTCAACTCGCTTTCTTTTGAGCTGGCCGCAACACCGCAGGATGGCTTCAGGCCCTAATCTGGTTCCGGCACGGCACGCTGAGCCTTTGGTTATTTCCTCTTCCTGGTGGGAAATGAGAGTTAAATTTGCCCGTCCAGACACCTCCAGCTAGCCTCTCATTGGTTCTCGCTATTCCTGTTCATCTTCCGCAGAAATTGCAAACTGGGCCAAACAGGAGGTTAAAGGCGCTGACTTTCCAAGTGGGGAGAGTGTTAGTAAAGCGTCTGGAATGTTGCACCCGAGTACCAGGGGAGGAAAACTGAGACATATTTGAACACGTCTCCCGTTCACATGGTTGATCATACTTGGGTTCCACATGCATGTTTTAGCTGAAGGAAGAATACCTAAAACCTGGGTAGTTGAAACCCGTGGAATGGGTACCATGCAATATGACTTCAAAGGGTTTTCATTTGCTCACCGAACCTCTCCAATCCTATCACTGCTGCGTTTATGCCCCTGTACACATGCTTGATTCTGTTTCGGAGACATAGCAATCCATAGGTTTTAAGATACTTACTAGTCAGGTACATTCTTAGGCGTTTAATATGCGGTATTGAGTCCATTTCGTTGAGCAAGGAGTAGCTCTTGTCTATTCCATATTTGGCTTAAGGAACTTTATCTGTGCTCATTTCAATCTCTGGTTTTATGCAGCACCCCAACTCACCTTTCCCCTTAAGCAAGCATAAGTTGGTTTTCTAAATTTGAGACCCTGTTCTGTTCTGTAATACAGTTCCTGTGTAGCCAAGTTTACATTCCGTGTATTACTGATATCTTATGATGTTTCTTTTCCTGTGTGACTTATTTCAGTTAGAATCATCATACCTGAATCCACTCATTGTGCTGCTAAGGGCCTGATGACACAGATTTCATTGCTGAGTGATATTGCTTTGTAAGTAAATACCACAACTTCTTTATCCATTTTTCAATTTCTGCGATGTTGAACTTGTACTGTAAACGAGGTTCTTGTAAACAGAGCCGTTCCAAACTTTGGGGTGGCTGTGTCTTTTTGAATTTAATTTCCCTAAGCTATAGGACCATAAGTGGAAGTGCCCTAGGCTCTGTTGCTTTGTTTTTTAGATGTTTCAGGAAACACCATACACTTCTCCCGAGTGGTTGTTGGCAATTTACATCCCGCCCATCAGCATAACAAGGCTCCCAGTTCTCCATGGCCTGTCCTGCCTTTCTGGATTTTACACTTTTTTCAGATGGCCCTTTTGACCGGGGAGAAGTGAGACTTCATTGTAGTGCAGATTTCCTTTGCAAGCTTGCTTGGTTGGCCAAAAAGGGCGTATGCGTTTTTTCCTGAATATATTCAGGAAAAAACGCATACGCCCTTTTTGGCCAAGTGCATCATTGTGGATGTTCTGCCTCTTTTCCTATGCTTTCAATGCAATTCCAGTCTACCTCCTGAAATCGGTTTCCTGCAATTCTGTCCCGCTTTCAAGTCCTCTTGGCAGCCTTACTTCAGTCTATTTTTGGACGATAGCTGTCATTTATAACTCTGCAGGTTTGTGAATTACAGTGCCCCTGAGCTCCTTTCTTCAACTCGCTTTCTTTTGAGCTGGCCGCAACACCGCAGGATGGCTTCAGGCCCTAATCTGGTTCCGGCACGGCATGCTGAGCCTTTGGTTATTTCCTCTTCCTGGTGGGAAATGAGAGTTAAATTTGCCCGTCCAGACACCTCCAGCTAGTCTCTCATTGGTTCTCGCTATTCCTGTTCATCTTCCGCAGAAATTGCAAACTGGGCCAAACAGGAGGTTAAAGGCGCTGACTTTCCACGTGGGGAGAGTGTTAGTAAAGCGTCTGGAATGTTGCACCCGAGTACCAGGGGAGGAAAACTGAGACATATTTGAACACGTCTCCCGTTCACATGGTTGATCATACTTGGGTTCCACATGCATGTTTTAGCTGAAGGAAGAATACCTTAAACCTGTGTATTTGAAACCCGTGGAATGGGTACCATGCAATATGACTTCAAAGGGTCTTCATTTGCTCACCGAACCTCTCCAATCCTATCACTGCTGCGTTTATGCCCCTGTACACATGCTTGATTCTCTTTCGGAGACATAGCAATCCATAGGTTTTAAGATACTTACTAGTCAGGTACATTCTTAGGCGTTTAATATGCGGTGTTGAGTCCATTTCGTTGAGCAAGGAGTAGCTCTTGTCTATTCCATATTTGGCTTAAGGAACTTTATCTGTGCTCATTTCAATCTCTGGTTTTATGCAGCACCCCAACTCACCTTTCCCCTTAAGCAAGCATAAGTTGGTTTTCTAAATTTGAGACCCTGTTCTGTTCTGTAATTCAGTTCCTGTGTAGCCAAGTTTACATTCCGTGTATTACTGATATCTTATGATGTTTCTTTTTCTGTGTGACTTATTTCAGTTAGAATCATCATACCTGAATCCACTCATTGTGCTGCTAAGGGCCTGATGACACAGATTTCATTGCTGAGTGATATTGCTTTGTAAGTAAATACCACAACTTCTTTATCCATTTTTCACTTTCTGCGATGTTGAACTTGTACTGTAAACGAGGTTCTTGTAAACAGAGCCGTTCGAAACTTTGGGGTGGCTGTGTCTTTTTGATTTTAAATTCCCTAAGCTATAGGACCATAAGTGGAAGTGCCCTAGGCTCTGTTGCTTTGTTTTTTAGATGTTTCAGGAAACACCATACACTTCTCCCGAGTGTTTGTTGGCAATTTACATCCCGCCCTTCAGCATAACAAGGCTCCCAGTTCTCCATGGCGTGTCCTGCCTTTCTGGATTTTACACTTTTTTCAGATGGCCCTTTTGACCGGGGGGAAGTGAGACTTCATTCTAGTGCAGATTTCCTTTGCAAGCTTGCTTGGTTGGCCAAAAAGGGCGTATGCGTTTTTTCCTGAATATATTCAGGAAAAAACGCATACGCCCTTTTTGGCCAAGTGCATCATTGTGGACGTTCTGCCTCTTTTCCTATGCTTTCAGTGCAATTCCAGTCTACCTCCTGAAATCGGTTTCCTGCAATTCTGCCCCGCTTTCAAGTCCTCTTGGCAGCCTTACTTCAGTCTATTTTTGGACGATAGCTGTCATTTATAACTCTGCAGGTTTGTGAATTACAGTGCCCCTGAGCTCCTTTCTTCAACTCGCTTTCTTTTGAGCTGGCCGCAACACCGCAGGATGGCTTCAGGCCCTAATCTGGTTCCGGCACGGCACGCTGAGCCTTTGGTTATTTCCTCTTCCTGGTGGGAAATGAGAGTTAAATTTGCCCGTCCAGACACCTCCAGCTAGCCTCTCATTGGTTCTCGCTATTCCTGTTCATCTTCCGCAGAAATTGCAAACTGGGCCAAACAGGAGGTTAAAGGCGCTGACTTTCCAAGTGGGGAGAGTGTTAGTAAAGCGTCTGGAATGTTGCACCCGAGTACCAGGGGAGGAAAACTGAGACATATTTGAACACGTCTCCCGTTCACATGGTTGATCATACTTGGGTTCCACATGCATGTTTTAGCTGAAGGAAGAATACCTAAAACCTGGGTAGTTGAAACCCGTGGAATGGGTACCATGCAATATGACTTCAAAGGGTCTTCATTTGCTCACCGAACCTCTCCAATCCTATCACTGCTGCGTTTATGCCCCTGTACACATGCTTGATTCTCTTTCGGAGACATAGCAATCCATAGGTTTTAAGATACTTACTAGTCAGGTACATTCTTAGGCATTTAATATGCGGTGTTGAGTCCATTTCGTTGAGCAAGGAGTAGCTCTTGTCTATTCCATATTTGGCTTAAGGAACTTTATCTGTGCTCATTTCAATCTCTGGTTTTATGCAGCACCCCAACTCACCTTTACCCTTAAGCAAGCATAAGTTGGTTTTCTAAATTTGAGACCCTGTTCTGTTCTGTAATTCAGTTCCTGTGTAGCCAAGTTTACATTCCGTGTATTAGTGATATCTTATGATGTTTCTTTTTCTGTGTGACTTATTTCAGTTAGAATCATCGTACCTGAATCCACTCATTATGCTGCTACGGGCCTGATGACATAGATTTCATTGCTGAGTGATACTGCATTGTACGTAAGTACCACAAGTTCTTTATCCATTTTTCACTTTCTGCGATGTTGAACTTGTACTGTAAACGAGGTTCTTGTAAACAGAGCCGTTCCAAACTTTGGGGTGGCTGTGTCTTTTTGAATTTAATTTCCCTAAGCTATAGGACCATAAGTGGAAGTGCCCTAGGCTCTGTTGCTTTGTTTTTTAGATGTTTCAGGAAACACCATACACTTCTCCCGAGTGGTTGTTGGAAATTTACATCCCGCCCATCAGCATAACAAGGCTCCCAGTTCTCCATGGCCTGTCCTGCCTTTCTGGATTTTACACTTTTTTCAGATGGCCCTTTTGACCGGGGGGAAGTGAGACTTCATTGTAGTGCAGATTTCCTTTGCAAGCTTGCTTGGTTGGCCAAAAAGGGCGTATGCATTTTTTCCTGAATATATTCAGGAAAAAACGCATACGCCCTTTTTGGCCAAGTGCGTCATTGTGGACGTTCTGCCTCTTTTCCTATGCTTTCAATGCAATTCCAGTCTACCTCCTGAAATCGGTTTCCTGCAATTCTGACCCGCTTTCAAGTCCTCTTGGCAGCCTTACTTCAGTCTATTTTTGGACGATAGCTGTCATTTATAACTCTGCAGGTTTGTGAATTACAGTGCCCCTGAGCTCCTTTCTTCAACTCGCTTTCTTGTGACCTGGCCGCAACACCGCAGGATGTCTTCAGGCCCTAATCTGGTTCCGGCACGGCATGCTGAGCCTTTGGTTATTTCCTCTTCCTGGTGGGAAATGAGAGTTAAATTTGCCCGTCCAGACACCTCCAGCTAGTCTCTCATTGGTTCTCGCTATTCCTGTTCATCTTCCGCAGAAATTGCAAACTGGGCCAAACAGGAGGTTAAAGGCGCTGACTTTCCAAGTGGGGAGAGTGTTAGTAAAGCGTCTGGAATGTTGCACCCGAGTACCAGGGGAGGAAAACAGAGACATATTTGAACACGTCTCCCGTTCACATGGTTGATCATACTTGGGTTCCACATGCATGTTTTAGCTGAAGGAAGAATACCTTAAACCTGTGTATTTGAAACCCGTGGAATGGGTACCATGCAATATGACTTCAAAGGGTCTTCATTTGCTCACCGAACCTCTCCAATCCTATCACTGCTGCGTTTATGCCCCTGTACACATGCTTGATTCTCTTTCGGAGACATAGCAATCCATAGGTTTTAAGATACTTACTAGTCAGGTACATTCTTAGGCGTTTAATATGCGGTGTTGAGTCCATTTCGTTGAGCAAGGAGTAGCTCTTGTCTATTCCATATTTGGCTTAAGGAACTTTATCTGTGCTCATTTCAATCTCTGGTTTTATGCAGCACCCCAACTCACCTTTCCCCTTAAGCAAGCATAAGTTGGTTTTCTAAATTTGAGACCCTGTTCTGTTCTGTAATTCAGTTCCTGTGTAGCCAAGTTTACATTCCGTGTATTACTGATATCTTATGATGTTTCTTTTTCTGTGTGACTTATTTCAGTTAGAATCATCATACCTGAATCCACTCATTGTGCTGCTAAGGGCCTGATGACACAGATTTCATTGCTGAGTGATATTGCTTTGTAAGTAAATACCACAACTTCTTTATCCATTTTTCACTTTCTGCGATGTTGAACTTGTACTGTAAACGAGGTTCTTGTAAACAGAGCCGTTCGAAACTTTGGGGTGGCTGTGTCTTTTTGATTTTAAATTCCCTAAGCTATAGGACCATAAGTGGAAGTGCCCTAGGCTCTGTTGCTTTGTTTTTTAGATGTTTCAGGAAACACCATACACTTCTCCCGAGTGTTTGTTGGCAATTTACATCCCGCCCTTCAGCATAACAAGGCTCCCAGTTCTCCATGGTGTGTCCTGCCTTTCTGGATTTTACACTTTTTTCAGATGGCCCTTTTGACCGGGGGGAAGTGAGACTTCATTGTAGTGCAGATTTCCTTTGCAAGCTTGCTTGGTTGGCCAAAAAGGGCGTATGCATTTTTTCCTGAATATATTCAGGAAAAAACGCATACGCCCTTTTTGGCCAAGTGCATCATTGTGGACGTTCTGCCTCTTTTCCTATGCTTTCAATGCAATTCCAGTCTACCTCCTGAAATCGGTTTCCTGCAATTCTGCCCCGCTTTCAAGTCCTCTTGGCAGCCTTACTTCAGTCTATTTTTGGACGATAGCTGTCATTTATAACTCTGCAGGTTTGTGAATTACAGTGCCCCTGAGCTCCTTTCTTCAACTCGCTTTCTTTTGAACTGGCCGCAACACCGCAGGATGGCTTCAGGCCCTAATCTGGTTCCGGCACGGCATGCTGAGCCTTTGGTTATTTCCTCTTCCTGGTGGGAAATGAGAGTTAAATTTGCCCGTCCAGACACCTCCAGCTAGCCTCTCATTGGTTCTCGCTATTCCTGTTCATCTTCCGCAGAAATTGCAAACTGGGCCAAACAGGAGGTTAAAGGCGCTGACTTTCCAAGTGGGGAGAGTGTTAGTAAAGCGTCTGGAATGTTGCACCCGAGTACCAGGGGAGGAAAACTGAGACATATTTGAACACGTCTCCCGTTCACATGGTTGATTATACTTGGGTTCCACATGCATGTTTTAGCTGAAGGAAGAATACCTTAAACCTGGGTAGTTGAAACCCGTGGAATGGGTACCATGCAATATGACTTCAAAGGGTCTTCATTTGCTCACCGAACCTCTCCAATCCTATCACTGCTGCGTTTATGCCCCTGTACACATGCTTGATTCTGTTTCGGAGACATAGCAATCCATAGGTTTTTAGATACTTACTAGTCAGGTACATTCTTAGGCGTTTAATATGCGGTGTTGAGTCCATTTCGTTGAGCAAGGAGTAGCTCTTGTCTATTCCATATTTGGCTTAAGGAACTTTATCTGTGCTCATTTCAATCTCTGGTTTTATGCAGCACCCCAACTCACCTTTCCCCTTAAGCAAGCATAAGTTGGTTTTCTAAATTTGAGACCCTGTTCTGTTCTGTAATTCAGTTCCTGTGTAGCCAAGTTTCCATTCCGTGTATTACTGATATCTTATGATGTTTCTTTTTCTGTGTGACTTATTTCAGTTAGAATCATCATACCTGAATCCACTCATTGTGCTGCTAAGGGCCTGATGACACAGATTTCATTGCTGAGTGATATTGCTTTGTAAGTAAATACCACAACTTCTTTATCCATTTTTCAATTTCTGCGATGTTGAACTTGTACTGTAAACGACGTTCTTGTAAACAGAGCCGTTCCAAACTTTGGGGTGTCTGTGTCTTTTTGATTTTAAATTCCCTAAGCTATAGGACCATAAGTGGAAGTGCCCTAGGCTCTGTTGCTTTGTTTTTTAGATGTTTCAGGAAACACCATACACTTCTCCCGAGTGGTTGTTGGCAATTTACATCCCGCCCATCAGCATAACAAGGCTCCCAGTTCTCCATGGCGTGTCCTGCCTTTCTGGATTTTACACTTTTTTCAGATGGCCCTTTTGACCGGGGGGAAGTGAGACTTCATTGTAGTGCAGATTTCCTTTGCAAGCTTGCTTGGTTGGCCAAAAAGGGCGTATGCGTTTTTTCCTGAATATATTCAGGAAAAAACGCATACGCGCTTTTTGGCCAAGTGCATCATTGTGGACGTTCTGCCTCTTTTCCTATGCTTTCAATGCAATTCCAGTCTACCTCCTGAAATCGGTTTCCTGCAATTCTGCCCCGCTTTCAAGTCCTCTTGGCAGCCTTACTTCAGTCTATTTTTGGACGATAGCTGTCATTTATAACTCTGCAGGTTTGTGAATTACAGTGCCCCTGAGCTCCTTTCTTCAACTCGCTTTCTTGTGACCTGGCCGCAACACCGCAGGATGTCTTCAGGCCCTAATCTGGTTCTGGCACAGCATGCTGAGCCTTTGGTTATTTCCTCTTCCTGGTGGGAAATGAGAGTTAAATTTGCCCGTCCAGACACCTCCAGCTAGTCTCTCATTGGTTCTCGCTATTCCTGTTCATCTTCCGCAGAAATTGCAAACTGGGCCAAACAGGAGGTTAAAGGCGCTGACTTTCCAAGTGGGGAGAGTGTTAGTAAAGCGTCTGGAATGTTGCACCCGAGTACCAGGGGAGGAAAACTGAGACATATTTGAACACGTCTCCCGTTCACATGGTTGATCATACTTGGGTTCCACATGCATGTTTTAGCTGAAGGAAGAATACCTTAAACCTGTGTATTTGAAACCCGTGGAATGGGTACCATGCAATATGACTTCAAAGGGTCTTCATTTGCTCACCGAACCTCTCCAATCCTATCACTGCTGCGTTTATGCCCCTGTACACATGCTTGATTCTCTTTCGGAGACATAGCAATCCATAGGTTTTAAGATACTTACTAGTCAGGTACATTCTTAGGCGTTTAATATGCGGTGTTGAGTCCATTTCGTTGAGCAAGGAGTAGCTCTTGTCTATTCCATATTTGGCTTAAGGAACTTTATCTGTGCTCATTTCAATCTCTGGTTTTATGCAGCACCCCAACTCACCTTTACCCTTAAGCAAGCATAAGTTGGTTTTCTAAATTTGAGACCCTGTTCTGTTCTGTAATTCAGTTCCTGTGTAGCCAAGTTTACATTCCGTGTATTACTGATATCTTATGATGTTTCTTTTTCTGTGTGACTTATTTCAGTTAGAATCATCATACCTGAATCCACTCATTGTGCTGCTAAGGGCCTGATGACAGAGATTTCATTGCTGAATGATATTGCTTTGTAAGTAAATACCACAACTTTTTTATCCATTTTTCACTTTCTGCGATGTTGAACTTGTGTTTTAAACGAGGTTCTTGTAAACAGAGCCGTTCCAAACTTTGGGGTGGCTGTGTCTTTTTGATTTTAAATTCCCTAAGCTATAGGACCATAAGTGGAAGTGCCCTAGGCTCTGTTGCTTTGTTTTTTAGATGTTTCAGGAAACACCATACACTTCTCTCGAGTGGTTGTTCGCAATTTACATCCCGCCCTTCAGCATAACAAGGCTCCCAGTTCTCCATGGCCTGTCCTGCCTTTCTGGATTTTACACTTTTTTCAGATGGCCCTTTTGACCGGGGGGAAGTGAGACTTCATTGTAGTGCAGATTTCCTTTGCAAGCTTGCTTGGTTGGCCAAAAAGGGCGTATGCGTTTTTTCCTGAATATATTCAGGAAAAAACGCATACGCCCTTTTTGTCCAAGTGCATCATTGTGGACGTTCTGCCTCTTTTCCTATGCTTTCAATGCAATTCCAGTCTACCTCCTGAAATCGGTTTCCTGCAATTCTGCCCCGCTTTCAAGTCCCCTTGGCAGCCTTACTTCAGTATATTTTTGGACGATAGCTGTCATTTATAAGTCTGCAGGTTTGTGAATTACAGTGCCCCTGAGCTCCTTTGTTCAACTCGCTTTCTTGTGAGCTAGCTGCAACACCGCATGATGGCTTCAGGCCCTAATCTGGTTCTGGCACGGAACGCTGAGCCTTTGTTTAATTCCTCTTCCTGGTGGGAAATGAGAGTTAAATTTGCTCGTCCAGACACCTCCAGCTAGCCTCTCATTGGTTCCCGCTATTCCTGTTCATCTTCCGCAGAAATTGCAAACTGGGCCAAACAGGAGGTTAAAGGCGCTGACTCTCCAAGTGGGGAGAGTGTTAGTAAAGCGTCTGGAATGTTGCACCCGAGTACCAGGGGAGGAAAACTGAGACATATTTGAACACGTCTCCCGATCACACGGTTGATCATACTCTGGGTTCCACATGCATGTTTTAGCTGAAGGGAGAATACCTTAAACCTGGGTAGTTGAAACCCGTGGAATGGGTACCATGCAATATGACTTCAAAGGGTCTTCATTTGCTCACCGAACCTCTCCAATCCTATCACTGCTGCGTTTATGCCCCTGTACACATGCTTGATTCTCTTTCGGAGACATAGCAATCTATAGGTTTTAAGATACTTACTAGTCAGTTACATTGTTAGGCGTTTAATATGCGGTGTTGAGTCCATTTCGTTGAGCAAGGAGTAGCTCTTGTCTATTCCATATTTGGCTTAAGGAACTTTATCTGTGCTCATTTGAATCTCTGGTTTTATGCAGCACCCCAACTCACCTTTCCCCTTAAGCAAGCATAAGTTGGTTTTCTAAATTTGAGACCCTGTTCTGTTCTGTAATTCAGTTCCTGTGTAGCCAAGTTTACATTCCGTGTATTACTGATATCTTATGATGTTTCTTTTTCTGTGTGACTTATTTCAGTTAGAATCATCATACCTGAATCCACTCATTGTGCTGCTAAGTGCCTGATGACACAGATTTCATTGCTGAGTGATATTGCTTTGTAAGTAAATACCACAAGTTCTTTATCCATTTTTCACTTTCTGCGATGTTGAACTTGTACTGTAAACGAGGTTCTTGTAAACAGAGCCGTTCCAAACTTTGGGGTGGCTGTGTCTTTTTGATTTTAATTTCCCTAAGCTATAGGACCATAAGTGGAAGTGCCCTAGGCTCTGTTGCTTTGTTTTTTAGATGTTTCAGGAAACACCATACACTTCTCCCGAGTGGTTGTTGGCAATTTACATCCCGCCCATCAGCATAACAAGGCTCCCAGTTCTCCATGGCCTGTCCTGCCTTTCTGGATTTTACACTTTTTTCAGATAGCCCTTTTGACCGGGGGGAAGTGAGACTTCATTGTAGTGCAGATTTCCTTTGCAAGCTTGCTTGGTTGGCCAAAAAGGGCGTATGCGTTTTTTCCTGAATATATTCAGGAAAAAACGCATACGCCCTTTTTGGCCAAGTGCATCATTGTGGACGTTCTGCCTCTTTTCCTATGCTTTCAATGCAATTCCAGTCTACCTCCTGAAATCGGTTTCCTGCAATTCTGCCCCGCATTCAAGTCCTCTTGGCAGCCTTACTTCAGTCTATTTTTGGACGATAGCTGTCATTTATAACTCTGCAGGTTTGTGAATTACAGTGCCCCTGAGCTCCTTTCTTCAACTCGCTTTCTTGTGAGCTGGCCGAAACACCCAAGATGGCTTCAGGCCCTAATCTGGTTCCGGCACGGCACGCTGAGCCTTTGGTTAATTCCTCTTCCTGGTGGGAAATGAGAGTTAAATTTGCCCGTCCAGACACCTCCAGCTAGTCTCTCATTGGTTCTCGCTATTCCTGTTCATCTTCCGCAGAAATTGCAAACTGGGCCAAACAGGAGGTTAAAGGGACTGACTCTCCAAGTGGGGAGAGTGTTAGTAAAGCGTCTGGAATGTTGCACCCGAGTACCAGGGTACGAAAACTGAGACATATTTGAACACGTCTCCCAATCACATGGTTGATCATACTCTAGGTTCCACATGCATGTTTTAGCTGAAAGAAGAATACCTTAAACCTGGGTAGTTGAAACCCGTGGAATGGGTACCATGCAATATGACTTCAAAGGGTCTTCATTTGCTCACCGAACCTCTCCAATCCTATCACTGCTGCGTTTATGCCCCTGTACACATGCTTGATTCTGTTTCGGAGACATAGCGATCCATAGGTTTTAAGATACTTACTAGTCAGGTACATTCTTAGGCGTTTAATATGCGGTGTTGAGTCCATTTCGTTGAGCAAGGAGTAGCTCTTGTCTATTCCATATTTGACTTAAGGAACTTTATCTGTGCTCATTTCAATCTCTGGTTTTATGCAGCACCCCAACTCACCTTTACCCTTAAGCAAGCATAAGTTGGTTTTCTAAATTTGAGACCCTGTTCTGTTCTGTAATTCAGTTCCTGTGTAGCCAAGTTTACATTCCGTGTATTACTGATATCTTATGATGTTTCTTTTTCTGTGTGACTTATTTCAGTTAGAATCATCATACCTGAATCCACTCATTGTGCTGCTAAGGGCCTGATGACACAGATTTCATTGCTGAGTGATATTGCTTTGTAAGTAAATACCACAACTTCTTTATCCATTTTTCACTTTCTGCGATGTTGAACTTGTACTGTAAACGAGGTTCTTGTAAACAGAGCCTTTCCAAACTTTGGGGTGGCTGTGTCTTTTTGATTTTAAATTCCCTAAGCTATAGGACCATAAGTGGAAGTGCCCTAGGCTCTGTTGCTTTGTTTTTTAGATGTTTCAGGAAACACCATACACTTCTCCCAAGTGGTTGTTGGCAATTTACATCCCGCCCATCAGCATAACAAGGCTCCCAGTTCTCCATGGCCTGTCCTGCCTTTCTGGATTTTACACTTTTTTCAGATGGCCCTTTTGACCGGGGGGAAGTGAGACTTCATTGTAGTGCAGATTTCCTTTGCAAGCTTGCTTGGTTGGCCAAAAAGGGCGTATGCGTTTTTTCCTGAATATATTCAGGAAAAAACGCATACGCCCTTTTTGGCCAAGTGCATCATTGTGGACGTTCTGCCTCTTTTCCTATGCTTTCAATGCAATTCCAGTCTACCTCCTGAAATCGGTTTCCTGCAATGCTGCCCCGCTTTCAAGTCCTCTTGGCAGCCTTACTTCAGTCTATTTTTGGACGATAGCTGTCATTTATAACTCTGCAGGTTTGTGAATTACAGTGCCCCTGAGCTCCTTTCTTCAACTCGCTTTCTTGTGACCTGGCCGCAACACCGCAGGATGGCTTCAGGCCCTAATCTGGTTCTGGCACGGCACGCTGAGCCTTTGGTTAATTCCTCTTCCTGGTGGGAAATGAGAGTTAAATTTGCCCGTCCAGACACCTCCAGCTAGTCTCTCATTGGTTCTCGCTATTCCTGTTCATCTTCCGCAGAAATTGCAAACTGGGCCAAACAGGAGGTTAAAGGGACTGACTCTCCAAGTCGGGAGAGTGTTAGTAAAGCGTCTGGAATGTTGCACCCGAGTACCAGGGTATGAAAACTGAGACATATTTGAACACGTCTCCCGATCACATGGTTGATCATACTCTGGGTTCCACATGCATGTTTTAGCTGAAGGAAGAATACCTTAAACCTGGGTAGTTGAAACCCGTGGAATGGGTACCATGCAATATGACTTCAAAGGGTCTTCATTTCCTCACCAAACCTCTCCAATCCTATCACTGCTGCGTTTATGCCCCTCTACACACGCTTGATTCTCTTTCGGAGACATAGCAATCCATAGGTTTTAAGATACTTACAAGTCAGGTACATTCTTAGGCGTTTAATATGCGGTGTTGAGTCCATTTCGTTGAGCAAGGAGTAGCTCTTGTCTATTCCATATTTGGCTTAAGGAACTTTATCTGTGCTCATTTCAATCTCTGGTTTTATGCAGCACCCCAACTCACCTTTCCCCTTAAGCAAGCATAAGTTGGTTTTCTAAATTTGAGACCCTGTTCTGTTCTGTAATTCAGTTCCTGTGTAGCCAAGTTTACATTCCGTGTATTACTGATATCTTATGATGTTTCTTTTTCTGTGTGACTTATTTCAGTTAGAATCATCATACCTGAATCCACTCATTGTGCTGCTAAGGGCCTGATGACATAGATTTCATTGCTGTGTGATATTGCTTTGTAAGTGAATACCACAACTTTTTTATCCATTTTTCACTTTCTGCGATGTTGAACTTGTATTGTAAACGAGGTTCTTGTAAACAGAGGCGTCCCAAACTTTGGGGTGGCTGTGTCTTTTTGATTTTAATTTCCCTAAGCTATAGGACCATAAGTGGAAGTGCCCTAGGCTCTGTTGCTTTGTTTTTTAGATGTTTCAGGAAACACCATACACTTCTCCAGAGTGGCTGTTGGCAATTTACATCCCGCCCATCAGCATAAGAAGGCTCCCAGTTCTCCATGGCCTGTCGTGCCTTTATGGATTTTACACTTTTTTCAGATGGCCCTTTTGACCAGGTGGAAGTGAGACTTCATTGTAGTGCAGATTTCCTTTGCAAGCTTGCTTGGTTGGCCAAAAAGGGCGTATGCGTTTTTTCCTGAATATATTCAGGAAAAAACGCATACGCCCTTTTTGGCCAAGTGCATCATTGTGGACGTTCTGCCTCTTTTCCTATGCTTTCAATGCAATTTCAGTCTACCTCCTGAAATCGGTTTCCTGCAATTCTGCCCCGCTTTCAATTCCTCTTGGCAGCCTTACTTCAGTCTATTTTTGGACGATAGCTGTCATTTATAACTCTGCAGGTTTGTGAATTACAGTGCCCCTGAGCTCCTTTCTACAACTCGCTTTCTCGTGAGCTGGCCGCAACACCGCAGGATGTCTTCAGGCCCTAATCTGGTTCTGGCACGGCACGCTGAGCCTTTGGTTAATTCCTCTTCCTGGTGGGAAATGAGAGTTAAATTTGCCCGTCCAGACACCTCCAGCTAGTCTGTCATTGGTTCTCGCTATTCCTGTTCATCTTCCGCAGAAATTGCAAACTGGGCCAAACAGGAGGTTAAAGGGACTGACTCTCCAAGTCGGGAGAGTGTTAGTAAAGCGTCTGGATTGTTGCACCCGAGTACCAGGGGAGGAAAACTGAGACATATTTGAACACGTCTCCCGTTCACACGGTTGATCATACTCTGGGTTCCACATGCATGTTTTAGCTGAAGGAAGAATACCTTAAACCTGGAGAGTTGAGACCCGTGTAATGGGTACCATGCAATATGACTTCAAAGGGTCTTCATTTGCTCACCGAACATCTCCAATCCTATCACTGCTGCGTTTATGCCCCTGTACACACGCTTGATTCTCTTTCGGAGACATAGCAATCCATAGGTTTTAAGATACTTACTAGTCAGGTACATTCTTAGGCGTTTAATATGGGGTGTTGAGTCCATTTCGTTGAGCAAGGAGTAGCTCTTGTCTATTCCATATTTGGCTTAAGGAATTTTATCTGTGCTCATTTCAATCTCTGGTTTTATGCAGCAACCCAACTCACCTTTCCCCTTAAGCAAGCATAAGTTGGTTTTCTAAATTTGAGACCCTGTTCTGTTTTGGAATGCAGTTCCTGTGTAGCCAAGTTTACATTCCGTGTATTAGTGATATCTTATGATGTTTCTTTTTCTGTGTGACTTATTTCAGTTAGAATCATCGTACCTGAATCCACTCATTATGCTGCTACGGGCCTGATGACATAGATTTCATTGCTGAGTGATACTGCATTGTACATAAGTACAACAAGTTCTTTATCCATTTTTCTCTTTCTGTGATATTGAACTTGTACGGTAAACGAGGTTCTTGTAAACGGAGGCGTCCCAATCTTTGGGGTGGATGTGTCTTTTTTGATTTTAATTTCCCTAAGCTATAGGACCATAAGTGGAAGTGCCCTAGGCTCTGTTGCTTTGTTTTTTAGATGTTTCAGGAAACACCATACACTTCTCCCGAGTGGTTGTTGGCAATTTACATCCCGCCCATCAGCATAAGAAGGCTCCCAGTTCTCCATGGCCTGTCCTGCCTTTCTGGATTTTACACTTTTTTCAGATGGCCCTTTTGACCGGGGGGAAGTGAGACTTCATTGTAGTGCAGATTTCCTTTGCAAGCTTGCTTGGTTGGCCAAAAAGGGCGTATGCGTTTTTTCCTGAATATATTCAGGAAAAAACGCATACGCCCTTTTTGGCCAAGTGCATCATTGTGGACGTTCTGCCTCTTTTCCTATGCTTTCAATGCAATTCCAGTCTACCTCCTGAAATCGGTTTCCTGCAATTCTGCCCCGCTTTCAAGTCCTCTTGGCAGCCTTACTTCAGTCTATTTTTGGACGATAGCTGTCATTTATAACTCTGCAGGTTTGTGAATTACAGTGCCCCTGAGCTCCTTTCTTCAACTCGCTTTCTTGTGACCTGGCCGCAACACCGCAGGATGTCTTCAGGCCCTAATCTGGTTCCGGCACGGCATGCTGAGCCTTTGGTTATTTCCTCTTCCTGGTGGGAAATGAGAGTTAAATTTGCCCGTCCAGACACCTCCAGCTAGTCTCTCATTGGTTCTCGCTATTCCTGTTCATCTTCCGCAGAAATTGCAAACTGGGCCAAACAGGAGGTTAAAGGCGCTGACTTTCCAAGTGGGGAGAGTGTTAGTAAAGCGTCTGGAATGTTGCACCCGAGTACCAGGGGAGGAAAACTGAGACATATTTGAACACGTCTCCCGTTCACATGGTTGATCATACTTGGGTTCCACATGCATGTTTTAGCTGAAGGAAGAATACCTTAAACCTGTGTATTTGAAACCCGTGGAATGGGTACCATGCAATATGACTTCAAAGGGTCTTCATTTGCTCACCGAACCTCTCCAATCCTATCACTGCTGCGTTTATGCCCCTGTACACATGCTTGATTCTCTTTCGGAGACATAGCGATCCATAGGTTTTAAGATACTTACTAGTCAGGTACATTCTTAGGCGTTTAATATGCGGTGTTGAGTCCATTTCGTTGAGCAAGGAGTAGCTCTTGTCTATTCCATATTTGACTTAAGGAACTTTATCTGTGCTCATTTCAATCTCTGGTTTTATGCAGCACCCCAACTCACCTTTCCCCTTAAGCAAGCATAAGTTGGTTTTCTAAATTTGAGACCCTGTTCTGTTCTGTAATTCAGTTCCTGTGTAGCCAAGTTTACATTCCGTGTATTACTGATATCTTATGATGTTTCTTTTTCTGCGTGACTTATTTCAGTTAGAATCATCATACCTGAATCCACTCATTGTGCTGCTAAGGGCCTGATGACACAGATTTCATTGCTGAGTGATATTGCTTTGTAAGTAAATACCACAACTTCTTTATCCATTTTTCACTTTCTGCGATGTTTGACTTGTACTGTAAACGAGGTTCTTGTAAACAGAGCCGTTCCAAACTTTGGGGTGGCTGTGTCTTTTTGATTTTAATTTCCCTAAGCTATAGGACCATAAGTGGAAGTGCCCTAGGTTCTGTTGCTTTGTTTTTTAGATGTTTCAGGAAACACCATACACTTCTCCCGAGTGGTTGTTGGCAATTTACATCCCGCCCATCAGCATAACAAGGCTCCCAGTTCTCCATGGCCTGTCCTGCCTTTCTGGATTTTACACTTTTTTCAGATGGCCCTTTTGACCGGGGGGAAGTGAGACTTCATTGTAGTGCAGATTTCCTTTGCAAGCTTGCTTGGTTGGCCAAAAAGGGCGTATGCGTTTTTTCCTGAATATATTCAGGAAAAAACGCATACGCCCTTTTTGGCCAAGTGCATCATTGTGGACGTTCTGCCTCTTCTCCTATGCTTTCAATGCAATTCCAGTCTACCTCCTGAAATCGGTTTCCTGCAATTCTGCCCCGCTTTCAAGTCCTCTTGGCAGCCTTACTTCAGTCTATTTTTGGACGATAGCTGTCATTTATAACTCTGCAGGTTTGTGAATTACAGTGCCCCTGAGCTCCTTTCTTCAACTCGTTTTCTTGTGAGCTGGCCGCAACACCGCAGGATGGCTTCAGGCCCTAATCTGGTTCCGGTACGGCACGCTGAGCCTTTGGTTATTTCCTCTTTCTGGTGGGAAATGAGAGTTAAATTTGCCCGTCCAGACACCTCCAGCTAGCCTCACATTGGTTCTCGCTATTCCTGTGCATCTTCCGCAGAAATTGCAAACTGGGCCAAACAGGAGGTTAAAGGCGCTGACTCTCCAAGTGGGGAGAGTGTTAGTAAATCGTCTGGAATGTTGCACCCGAGTACCAGGGGAGGAAAACTGAGACATATTTGAACACGTCTCCCGATCACATGGTTGATCATACTCTGGGTTCCACATGCATGTTTTAGCTGAAGGAAGAATACCTAAAACCTGGGTAGTTGAAACCCGTGGAATGGGTACCATGCAATGTGACTTCAAAGGGTCTTCATTTGCTCACCGAACCTCTCCAATCCTATCACTGCTGCGTTTATGCCCCTGTACACATGCTTGATTCTCTTTCGGAGACATAGCAATCCATAGGTTTTAAGATACTTACTAGTCAGGTACATTCTTAGGCGTTTAATATGCGGTGTTGAGTCCATTTCGTTGAGCAAGGAGTAGCTCTTGTCTATTCCATATTTGACTTAAGGAACTTTATCTGTGCTCATTTCAATCTCTGGTTTTATGTAGCACCCCAACTCACCTTTACCCTTAAGCAAGCATAAGTTGGTTTTCTAAATTTGAGACCCTGTTCTGTTCTGTAATTCAGTTCCTGTGTAGCCAAGTTTACATTCCGTGTATTACTGATATCTTATGATGTTTCTTTTTCTGTGTGACTTATTTCAGTTAGAATCATCATACCTGAATCCACTCATTGTGCTGCTAAGGGCCTGATGACACAGATTTCATTGCTGAGTGATATTGCTTTGTAAGTAAATACCACAACTTCTTTATCCATTTTTCACTTTCTGCGATGTTGAACTTGTACTGTAAACGAGGTTCTTGTAAACAGAGCCGTTCCAAACTTTGGGGTGGCTGTGTCTTTCTGATTTCAATTTCCCTAAGCTATAGGACCATAAGTGGAAGTGCCCTAGGTTCTGTTGCTTTGTTTTTTAGATGTTTCAGGAAACACCATACACTTCTCCCGAGTGTCTGTTGGCAATTTACATCCCGCCCATCAGCATAAGAAGGCTCCCAATTCTCAATGGCCTGTCCTGCCTTTCTGGATTTTACACTTTTTTCAGATGGCCCTTTTGACCGGGGGGAAGTGAGACTTCATTGTAGTGCAGATTTCCTTTGCAAGCTTGCTTGGTTGGCCAAAAAGGGCGTATGCGTTTTTTCCTGAATATATTCAGGAAAAAACGCATACGCCCTTTTTGGCCAAGTGCATCATTGTGGACGTTCTGCCTCTTTTCCTATGCTTTCAATGCAATTCCAGTCTACCTCCTGAAATCGGTTTCCTGCAATTCTGCCCCGCTTTCAAGTCCTCTTGGCAGCCTTACTTCAGTATATTTTTGGACGATAGCTGTCATTTATAACTCTGCAGGTTTGTGAATTACAGTGCCCCTGAGCTACTTTCTACAACTCGCTTTCTTGTGAGCTGGCCGCAACACCGCAGGATGGCTTCAGGCCCTAATCTGGTTCCGGCACGGCACGCTGAGCCTTTGGTTAATTCCTCTTCCTGGTGGGAAATGAGAGTTAAATTTGCCCGTCCAGACACCTCCAGCTAGTCTCTCATTGGTTCTCGCTATTCCTGTTCATCTTCCGCAGAAATTGCAAACTGGGCCAAACAGGAGGTTAAAGGGACTGACTCTCCAAGTCGGGAGAGTGTTAGTAAAGCGTCTGGAATGTTGCACCCAAGTACCAGGGGAGGAAAACTGAGACATATTTGAACACGTCTCCCGTTCACACGGTTGATCATACTCTGGGTTCCACATGCATGTTTTAGCTGAAGGAAGAATACCTTAAACCTGGAGAGTTGAGACCCGTGTAATGGGTACCATGCAATATGACTTCAAAGGGTCTTCATTTGCTCACGAACCTCTCAAATCCTATCACTGCTGCGTTTATGCCCCTGTACACATGCTTGATTCTCTTTCGGAGACATAGCAATCCATAGGTTTTAAGATACTTACTAGTCAGGTACATTCTTAGGCATTTAATATGCGGTGTTGAGTCCATTTCGTTGAGCAAGGAGTAGCTCTTGTCTATTCCATATTTGGCTTAAGGAACTTTATCTGTGCTCATTTCAATCTCTGGTTTTATGCAGCACCCCAACTCACCTTTACCCTTAAGCAAGCATAAGTTGGTTTTCTAAATTTGAGACCCTGTTCTGTTCTGTAATTCAGTTCCTGTGTAGCCAAGTTTCCATTCCGTGTATTACTGATATCTTATGATGTTTCTTTTTCTGTGTGACTTATTTCAGTTAGAATCATCATACCTGAATCCACTCATTGTGCTGCTAAGGTCCTGATGACACAGATTTCATTGCTGAGTGATATTGCTTTGTAAGTAAATACCACAAATTTTTTATCCATTTTTCACTTTCTGCGATGTTGAACTTGTACTGTAAACGAGGTTCTTGTAAACAGAGCCGTTCCAAACTTTGGGGTGGCTGTGTCTTTTTGATTTTGAATTCCCTAAGCTATAGGACCATAAGTGGAAGTGCCCTAGGCTCTGTTGCTTTGTTTTTTAGATGTTTCAGGAAACACCATACACTTCTCCCGAGTGGTTGTTGGCAATTTACATCCCGCCCTTCAGCATAACAAGGCTCCCAGTTCTCCATGGCCTGTCCTGCCTTTCTGGATTTTACACTTTTTTCAGATGGCCCTTTTGACCGGGGGGAAGTGAGACTTCATTGTAGTGCAGATTTCCTTTGCAAGCTTGCTTGGTTGGCCAAAAAGGGCGTATATGTTTTTTCCTGAATATATTCAGGAAAAAACGCATACGCCCTTTTTGGCCAAGTGCATCATTGTGGACGTTCTGCCTCTTTTCCTATGCTTTCAATGCAATTCCAGTCTACCTCCTGAAATCGGTTTCCTGCAATTCTGCCCCGCTTTCAAGTCCTCTTGGCAGCCTTACTTCAGTCTATTTTTGGACGATAGCTGTCATTTATAACTCTGCAGGTTTGTGAATTACAGTGCCCCTGAGCTCCTTTCTTCAACTCGCTTTCTTGTGAGCTGGCCGCAACACCGCAGGATGGCTTCAGGCCCTAATCTGGTTCCGGCACGGCACGCTGAGCCTTTGCTTAATTCCTCTTCCTGGTGGGAAATGAGAGTTAAATTTGCCCGTCCAGACACCTCCAGCTAGTCTCTCATTGGTTCTCGCTATTCCTGTTCATCTTCTGCAGAAATTGCGAACTGGGCCAAACAGGAGGTTAAAGGGACTGACTCTCCAAGTGGGGAGAGTGTTAGTAAAGCGTCTGGAATGTTGCACCCGAGTACCAGGGTACGAAAACTGAGACATATTTGAACACGTCTCCCGATCACATGGTTGATAATACTCTGGGTTCCACATGCATGTTTTAGCTGAAGGAAGAATACCTAAAACCTGGGTAGTTGAAACCCGTGGAATGGGTACCATGCAATATGACTTCAATGGGTCTTCATTTCCTCACCGAATCTCTCCAATCCTATCACTGCTGCGTTTATGCCCCTGTACACATGCTTGATTCTCTTTCGGAGACATAGCAATCCATAGGTTTTAAGATACTTACTAGTCAGGTACATTCTTAGGCGTTTAATATGCGGTATTGAGTCCATTTCGTTGAGGAAGGAGTAGCTCTTGTCTATTCCATATTTGGCTTAAGGAACTTTATCTGTGCTCATTTCAATCTCTGGTTTTATGCAGCACCCCAACTCACCTTTACCCTTAAGCAAGCATAAGTTGGTTTTCTAAATTTGAGACCCTGTTCTGTTCTGTAATTCAGTTCCTGTGTAGCCAAGTTTACATTCCGTGTATTACTGATATCTTATGATGTTTCTTTTTCTGTGTGACTTATTTCAGTTAGAATCATCATACCTGAATCCACTCATTGTGCTGCTAAGGGCCTGATGACACAGATTTCATTGCTGAGTGATATTGCTTTGTAAGTAAATACCACAACTTCTTTATCCATTTTTCAATTTCTGCGATGTTGAACTTGTACTGTAAACGAGGTTCTTGTAAACAGAGCCGTTCGAAACTTTGGGGTGGCTGTGTCTTTTTGATTTTAAATTCCCTAAGCTATAGGACCATAAGTGGAAGTGCCCTAGGCTCTGTTGCTTTGTTTTTTGGATGTTTCAGGAAACACCATACACTTCTCCCGAGTGGTTGTTGGCAATTTACATCCCGCCCATCAGCAGAACAAGGCTCTCACTTCTCCATGGCCTGTCCTGCCTTTCTGGATTTTACACTTTTTTCAGATGGCCCTTTTGACCGGGGGGAAGTGAGACTTCATTGTAGTGCAGATTTCCTTTGCAAGCTTGCTTGGTTGGCCAAAAAGGGCGTATGCGTTTTTTCCTGAATATATTCAGGAAAAAACGCATACGCCCTTTTTGGCCAAGTGCATCATTGTGGACGTTCTGCCTCTTTTCCTATGCTTGCAATGCAATTCCAGTCTACCTCCTGAAATCGGTTTCCTGCAATTCTGCCCCGCTTTCAAGTCCTCTTGGCAGCCTTACTTCAGTCTATTTTTGGACGATAGCTGTCATTTATAACTCTGCAGGTTTGTGAATTACAGTGCCCCTGATCTCCTTTCTTCAACTCGCTTTCTTGTGACCTGGCCGCAACACTGCAGGATGTCTTCAGGCCCTAATCTGGTTCCGGCACGGCTCGCTGAGCCTTTGGTTAATTCCTCTTCCTGGTGGGAAATGAG
Organism: Delphinus delphis; assembly: GCF_949987515.2. Lineage (NCBI taxonomy): Eukaryota > Metazoa > Chordata > Mammalia > Artiodactyla > Delphinidae > Delphinus > Delphinus delphis. The sequence goes on from NW_027192713.1 coordinate 433,586, forward strand.
AGTTAAATTTGCCCATCCAGACACCTCCAGCTAGTCTCTCATTGGTTCTCGCTATTCCTGTTCATCTTCCACAGAAATTGCAAACTGGGCCAAACAGGAGGTTAAAGGGACTGACTCTCCAAGTGGGGAGAGTGTTAGTAAAGCGTCTGGAATATTGCGCCCGAGTACCAGGGTACGAAAACTGAGACATATTTGAACACGTCTCCCGTTCACATGGTTGATCATACTCTAGGTTCCACATGCATGTTTTAGCTGAAGGAAGAATACCTTAAACCTTGGTAGTTGAAACCCGTGGAATGGGTACCATGCAATATGACTTCAAAGGGTCTTCATTTGCTCACCGAACCTCTCCAATCCTATCACTGCTGCGTTTATGCCCCTGTACACATGCTTGATTCTGTTTCGGAGACATAGCAATCCATAGGTTTAAAATACTTACTAGTCAGGTACATTCTTAGGCGTTTAATATGCGGTGTTGAGTCCATTTCGTTGAGCAAGGAGTAGCTCTTGTCTATTCCATATTTGGCTTAAGGAACTTTATCTGTGCTCATTTCAATCTCTGGTTTTATGCAGCACCCCAACTCACCTTTCCCCTTAAGCAAGCATAAGTTGGTTTTCTAAATTTGAGACCCTGTTCTGTTCTGTAATTCAGTTCCTGTGTAGCCAAGTTTACGTTCCGTGTATTACTGATATCTTATGATGTTTCTTTTTCTGTGTGACTGATTTCAGTTAGAATCATCATACCTGAATCCACTCATTGTGCTGCTAAGGTCCTGATGACACAGATTTCATTGCTGAGTGATATTGCTTTGTAAGTAAATACCACAACTTCTTTATCCATTTTTCAATTTCTGCGATGTTGAACTTGTACTGTAAACGAGGTTCTTGTAAACAGAGCCGTTCCAAACTTTGGGGTGGCTGTGTCTTTTTGATTTTAAATTCCCTAAGCTATAGGACCATAAGTGGAAGTGCCCTAGGCTCTGTTGCTTTGTTTTTTAGATGTTTCAGGAAACACCATACACTTCTCCCGAGTGGTTGTTGGAAATTTACATCCCGCCCATCAGCATAACAAGGCTCCCAGTTCTCCATGGCCTGTCCTGCCTTTCTGGATTTTACACTTTTTTCAGATGGCCCTTTTGACCGGGGGGAAGTGAGACTTCATTGTAGTGCAGATTTCCTTTGCAAGCTTGCTTGGTTGGCCAAAAAGGGCGTATGCGTTTTTTCCTGAATATATTCAGGAAAAAACGCATACGCCCTTTTTGGCCAAGTGCATCATTGTGGACGTTCTGCCTCTTTTCCTATGCTTTCAATGCAATTCCAGTCTACCTCCTGAAATCGGTTTCCTGCAATTCTGCCCCGCTTTCAAGTCCTCTTGGCAGCCTTACTTCAGTCTATTTTTGGACGATAGCTGTCATTTATAACTCTGCAGGTTTGTGAATTACAGTGCCCCTGAGCTCCTTTCTTCAACTCGCTTTCTTGTGACCTGGCCGCAACACCGCAGGATGGCTTCAGGTCCTAATCTGGTTCTGGCACGGCACGCTGAGCCTTTGGTTAATTCCTCTTCCTGGTGGGAAATGAGAGTTAAATTTGCCCGTCCAGACACCTCCAGCTAGCCTCTCATTGGTTCTCGCTATTCCTGTTCATCTTCCGCAGAAATTGCAAACTGGGACAAACAGGAGGTTAAAGGCGCTGACTTTCCAAGTGGGGAGAGTGTTAGTAAAGCGTCTGGAATGTTGCACCCGAGTACCAGGGGAGGAAAACTGAGACATATTTGAACACGTCTCCCGTTCACATGGTTGATCATACTTGGGTTCCACATGCATGTTTTAGCTGAAGGAAGAATACCTAAAACCTGGGTAGTTGAAACCCGTGGAATGGGTACCATGCAATATGACTTCAAAGGGTCTTCATTTGCTCACCGAATCTCTCCAATCCTATCACTGCTGCGTTTATGCCCCTGTACACATGCTTGATTCTGTTTCGGAGACATAGCAATCCATAGGTTTTAAGATACTTACTAGTCAGGTACATTCTTAGGCGTTTAATATGCGGTGTTGAGTCCATTTCGTTGAGCAAGGAGTAGCTCTTGTCTATTCCATATTTGGCTTAAGGAACTTTATCTGTGCTCATTTCAATCTCTGGTTTTATGCAGCACCCCAACTCACCTTTCCCCTTAAGCAAGCATAAGTTGGTTTTCTAAATTTGAGACCCTGTTCTGTTCTGTAATTCAGTTCCTGTGTAGCCAAGATTACATTCCGTGTATTAGTGATATCTTATGATGTTTCTTTTTCTCTGTGACTTATTTCAGTTAGAATCATCGTACCTGAATCCACTCATTATGCTGCTAAGGGCCTGATGACATAGATTTCATTGCTGAGTGATACTGCATTGTACGTAAGTACCACAAGTTCTTTATCCATTTTTCACTTTCTGCGATGTTGAACTTGTACTGTAAACGAGGTTCTTGTAAACAGAGCCGTTCGAAACTTTGGGGTGGCTGTGTCTTTTTGATTTTAAATTCCCTAAGCTATAGGACCATAAGTGGAAGTGCCCTAGGCTCTGTTGCTTTGTTTTTTAGATGTTTCAGGAAACACCATACACTTCTCCCGAGTGTTTGTTGGCAATTTACATCCCGCCCTTCAGCATAACAAGGCTCCCAGTTCTCCATGGCCTGTCCTGCCTTTCTGGATTTTACACTTTTTTCAGATGGCCCTTTTGACCGGGGGGAAGTGAGACTTCATTGTAGTGCAGATTTCCTTTGCAAGCTTGCTTGGTTGGCCAAAAAGGGCGTATGCGTTTTTTCCTGAATATATTCAGGAAAAAACGCATACGCCCTTTTTGGCCAAGTGCATCATTGTGGACGTTCTGCCTCTTTTCCTATGCTTTCAATGCAATTCCAGTCTACCTCCTGAAATCGGTTTCCTGCAATTCTGCCCCGCTTTCAAGTCCTCTTGGCAGCCTTACTTCAGTCTATTTTTGGACGATAGCTGTCATTTATAACTCTGCAGGTTTGTGAATTACAGTGCCCCTGAGCTCCTTTCTTCAACTCGCTTTCTTGTGACCTGGCCACAACACCGCAGGATGTCTTCAGGCCCTAATATGGTTCTGGCACGGCACGCTGAGCCTTTGGTTAATTCCTCTTCCTGGTGGGAAATGAGAGTTAAATTTGCCCGTCCAGACACCTCCAGCTAGTCTCTCATTGGTTCTCGCTATTCCTGTTCATCTTCCGCAGAAATTGCAAACTGGGCCAAACAGGAGGTTAAAGGGACTGACTCTCCAAGTGGGGAGAGTGTTAGTAAAGCGTCTGGAATGTTGCACCCGAGTACCAGGGTACGAAAACTGAGACATATTTGAACACGTCTCCCGATCACATGGTTGATCATATTCTAGGTCCCACATGCATGTTTTAGCTGAAGGAAGAATACCTTAAACCTGGGTAGTTGAAACCCGTGGAATGGGTACCATGCAATATGACTTCAAAGGGTCTTCATTTGCTCACCGAACCTCTCCAATCCTATCACTGCTGCGTTTATGCCCCTGTACACATGCTTGATTCTCTTTCGGAGACATAGCAATCCATAGGTTTTAAGATACTTACTAGTCAGGTACATTCTTAGGCATTTAATATGCGGTGTTGAGTCCATTTCGTTGAGCAAGGAGTAGCTCTTGTCTATTCCATATTTGGCTTAAGGAACTTTATCTGTGCTCATTTCAATCTCTGGTTTTATGCAGCACCCCAACTCACCTTTCCCCTTAAGCAAGCATAAGTTGGTTTTCTAAATTTGAGACCCTGTTCTGTTCTGTAATTCAGTTCCTGTGTAGCCAAGTTTACATTCCGTGTATTAGTGATATCTTATGATGTTTCTTTTTCTGTGTGACTTATTTCAGTTAGAATCATCGTACCGGAATCCACTCATTATGCTGCTACGGGCCTGATGACATAGATTTCATTGCTGAGTGATACTGCATTGTACGTAAGTACCACAAGTTCTTTATCCATTTTTCACTTTCTGCGATGTTGAACTTGTACTGTAAACGAGGTTCTTGTAAACAGAGCCGTTCCAAACTTTGGGGTGGCTGTGTCTTTTTGAATTTAATTTCCCTAAGCTATAGGACCATAAGTGGAAGTGCCCTAGGCTCTGTTGCTTTGTTTTTTAGATGTTTCAGGAAACACCATACACTTCTCCCAAGTGTCTGCTGGCAATTTACATCCCGCCCATCAGCATAACAAGGCTCCCAGTTCTCCATGGCCTGTCCTGCCTTTCTGGATTTTACACTTTTTTCAGATGGCCCTTTTGACCGGGGGGAAGTGAGACTTCATTGTAGTGCAGATTTCCTTTGCAAGCTTGCTTGGTTGGCCAAAAAGGGCGTATGCGTTTTTTCCTGAATATATTCAGGAAAAAACGCATACGCCCTTTTTGGCCAAGTGCATCATTGTGGACGTTCTGCCTCTTTTCCTATGCTTTCAATGCAATTCCAGTCTACCTCCTGAAATCGGTTTCCTGCAATTCTGCCCCGCTTTCAAGTCCTCTTGGCAGCCTTACTTCAGTCTATTTTTGGACGATAGCTGTCATTTATAACTCTGCAGGTTTGTGAATTACAGTGCCCCTGAGCTCCTTTCTTCAACTCGCTTTCTTGTGACCTGGCCGCAACACCGCAGGATGTCTTCAGGCCCTAATCTGGTTCCGGCACGGCATGCTGATCCTTTGGTTATTTCCTCTTCCTGGTGGGAAATGAGAGTTAAATTTGCCCGTCCAGACACCTCCAGCTAGTCTCTCATTGGTTCTCGCTATTCCTGTTCATCTTCCGCAGAAATTGCAAACTGGGCCAAACAGGAGGTTAAAGGCGCTGACTCTCCAAGTGGGGAGAGTGTTAGTAAAGCGTCTGGAATGTTGCACCCGAGTACCAGGGGAGGAAAACTGAGACATATTTGAACACGTCTCCCGTTCACATGGTTGATCATACTTGGGTTCCACATGCATGTTTTAGCTGAAGGAAGAATACCTAAAACCTGGGTAGTTGAAACCCGTGGAATGGGTACCATGCAATATGACTTCAAAGGGTCTTCATTTGCTCACCGAAACTCTCCAATCCTATCACTGCTGCGTTTATGCCCCTGTACACATGCTTGATTCTCTTTCGGAGACATAGCAATCCATAGGTTTTAAGATACTTACTAGTCAGGTACATTCTTAGGCGTTTAATATGCGGTGTTGAGTCCATTTCGTTGAGCAAGGAGTAGCTCTTGTCTATTCCATATTTGGCTTAAGGAACTTTATCTGTACTCATTTCAATCTCTGGTTTTATGCAGCACCCCAACTCACCTTTCCCCTTAAGCAAGCATAAGTTGGTTTTCTAAATTTGAGACCCTGTTCTGTTCTGTAATTCAGTTCCTGTGTAGCCAAGTTTACATTCCGTGTATTAGTGATATCTTATGATGTTTCTTTTTCTGTGTGACTTATTTCAGTTAGAATCATCGTACCTGAATCCACTCATTATGCTGCTAAGGGCCTGATGACATAGATTTCATTGCTGAGTGATACTGCATTGTACGTAAGTACCACAAGTTCTTTATCCATTTTTCACTTTCTGCGATGTTGAACTTCTACTGTAAACGAGGTTCTTGTAAACAGAGCCGTTCGAAACTTTGGGTTGGCTGTGTCTTTTTGATTTTAAATTCCCTAAGCTATAGGACCATAAGTAGAAGTGCCCTAGGCTCTGTTGCTTTGTTTTTTAGATGTTTCAGGAAACACCATACACTTCTCCCGAGTGTTTGTTGGCAATTTACATCCCGCCCTTCAGCATAACAAGGCTCCCAGTTCTCCATGGCCTGTCCTGCCTTTCTGGATTTTACACTTTTTTCAGATGGCCCTTTTGACCGGGGGGAAGTGAGACTTCATTGTAGTGCAGATTTCCTTTGCAAGCTTGCTTGGTTGGCCAAAAAGGGCGTATGCGTTTTTTCCTGAATATATTCAGGAAAAAACGCATACGCCCTTTTTGGACAAGTGCATCATTGTGGACGTTCTGCCTCTTTTCCTATGCTTTCAATGCAATTCCAGTCTACCTCCTGAAATCGGTTTCCTGCAATTCTGCCCCGCTTTCAAGTCCTCTTGGCAGCCTTACTTCAGTCTATTTTTGGACGATAGCTGTCATTTATAACTCTGCAGGTTTGTGAATTACAGTGCCCCTGAGCTCCTTTCTTCAACTCGCTTTCTTGTGACCTGGCCACAACACCGCAGGATGTCTTCAGACCCTAATATGGTTCTGGCACGGCACGCTGAGCCTTTGGTTAATTCCTCTTCCTGGTGGGAAATGAGAGTTAAATTTGCCCGTCCAGACACCTCCAGCTAGTCTCTCATTGGTTCTCGCTATTCCTGTTCATCTTCCGCAGAAATTGCAAACTGGGCCAAACAGGAGGTTAAAGGGACTGACTCTCCAAGTGGGGAGAGTGTTAGTAAAGCGTCTGGAATGTTGCACCCGAGTACCAGGGTACGAAAACTGAGACATATTTGAACACGTCTCCCGATCACATGGTTGATCATATTCTAGGTCCCACATGCATGTTTTAGCTGAAGGAAGAATACTTTAAACCTGGGTAGTTGAAACCCGTGGAATGGGTACCATGCAATATGACTTCAAAGGGTCTTCATTTGCTCACCGAACCTCTCCAATCCTATCACTGCTGCGTTTATGCCCCTGTACACATGCTTGATTCTCTTTCGGAGACATAGCAATCCATAGGTTTTAAGATACTTACTAGTCAGGTACATTCTTAGGCGTTTAATATGCGGTGTTGAGTCCATTTCGTTGAGCAAGGAGTAGCTCTTGTCTATTCCATATTTGGCTTAAGGAACTTTATCTGTGCTCATTTCAATCTCTGGTTTTATGCAGCACCCCAACTCACCTTTCCCCTTAAGCAAGCATAAGTTGGTTTTCTAAATTTGAGACCCTGTTCTGTTCTGTAATTCAGTTCCTGTGTAGCCAAGTTTACATTCCGTGTATTAGTGATATCTTATGATGTTTCTTTTTCTGTGTGACTTATTTCAGTTAGAATCATCGTACCGGAATCCACTCATTATGCTGCTACGGGCCTGATGACATAGATTTCATTGCTGAGTGATACTGCATTGTACGTAAGTACCACAAGTTCTTTATCCATTTTTCACTTTCTGCGATGTTGAACTTGTACTGTAAACGAGGTTCTTGTAAACAGAGCCGTTCCAAACTTTGGGGTGGCTGTGTCTTTTTGAATTTAATTTCCCTAAGCTATAGGACCATAAGTGGAAGTGCCCTAGGCTCTGTTGCTTTGTTTTTTAGATGTTTCAGGAAACACCATACACTTCTCCCGAGTGGTTGTTGGCAATTTACATCCCGCCCATCAGCATAACAAGGCTCCCAGTTCTCCATGGCCTGTCCTGCCTTTCTGGATTTTACACTTTTTTCAGATGGCCCTTTTGACCGGGGGGAAGTGAGACTTCATTGTAGTGCAGATTTCCTTTGCAAGCTTGCTTGGTTGGCCAAAAAGTGCGTATGCGTTTTTTCCTGAATATATTCAGGAAAAAACGCATACGCCCTTTTTGGCCAAGTGCATCATTGTGGACGTTCTGCCTCTTTTCCTATGCTTTCAATGCAATTCCAGTCTACCTCCTGAAATCGGTTTCCTGCAATTCTGCCCCGCTTTCAAGTCCTCTTGGCAGCCTTACTTCAGTCTATTTTTGGACGATAGCTGTCATTTATAACTCTGCAGGTTTGTGAATTACAGTGCCCCTGAGCTCCTTTCTTCAACTCGCTTTCTTGTGACCTGGCCACAACACCGCAGGATGGCTTCAGGCCCTAATCTGGTTCCGGCACGGCATGCTGAGCCTTTGGTTAATTCCTCCTCCTGGTGGGAAATGAGAGTTAAATTTGCCCGTCCAGACACCTCCAGCTAGTCTCTCATTGGTTCTCGCTATTCCTGTTCATCTTCCGCAGAAATTGCGAACTGGGACAAACAGGAGGTTAAAGGGACTGACTCTCCAAGTGGGGAGAGTGTTAGTAAAGCGTCTGGAATGTTGCACCCGTGTACCAGTGTACGAAAACTGAGACATATTTGAACACGTCTCCCGATCACATGGTTGATCATACTCTGGGTTCCACATGCACGTTTTAGCTGAAGGAAGAATACCTAAAACCTGGGTAGTTGAAACCCGTGGAATGGGTACCATGCAATATGACTTCAATGGGTCTTCATTTCCTCACCGAATCTCTCCAATCCTATCACTGCTGCGTTTATGCCCCTGTACACATGCTTGATTCTCTTTCGGAGACATAGCAATCCATAGGTTTTAAGATACTTACTAGTCAGGTACATTCTTAGGCGTTTAATATGCGGTGTTGAGTCCATTTCGTTGAGCAAGGAGTAGCTCTTGTCTATTCCATATTTGACTTAAGGAACTTTATCTGTGCTCATTTCAATCTCTGGTTTTATGCAGCACCCCAACTCACCTTTCCCCTTAAGCAAGCATAAGTTGGTTTTCTAAATTTGAGACCCTGTTCTGTTCTGTAATTCAGTTCCTGTGTAGCCAAGTTTACATTCCGTGTATTAGTGATATCTTATGATGTTTCTTTTTCTGTGTGACTTATTTCAGTTAGAATCATCATACCTGAATCCACTCATTGTGCTGTTAAGGGCCTGATGACACAGATTTCATTGCTGAGTGATATTGCTTTGTAAGTAAATACCACAACTTCTTTATCCATTTTTCAATTTCTGCGATGTTGAACTTGTACTGTAAACGAGGTTCTTGTAAACAGAGCCGTTCCAAACTTTGGGGTGGCTGTGTCTTTTTGATTTTAAATTCCCTAAGCTATAGGACCATAAGTGGAAGTGCCCTAGGCTCTGTTGCTTTGTATTTTAGATGTTTCAAGAAACACCATACACTTCTCCCGAGTGGTTGTTGGCAATTTACATCCCGCCCATCAGCATAACAAGGCTCCCAGTTCTCCATGGCCTGTCCTGCCTTTCTGGATTTTACACTTTTTTCAGATGGCCCTTTTGACCGGGGGGAAGTGAGACTTCATTGTAGTGCAGATTTCCTTTGCAAGCTTGCTTGGTTGGCCAAAAAGGGCGCATGCGTTTTTTCCTGAATATATTCAGGAAAAAACGCATACGCCCTTTTTGGCCAAGTGCATCATTGTGGACGTTCTGCCTCTTTTCCTATGCTTTCAATGCAATTCCAGTCTACCTCCTGAAATCGGTTTCCTGCAATTCTGCCCCGCTTTCAAGTCCTCTTGGCAGCCTTACTTCAGTCTATTTTTGGACGATAGCTGTCATTTATAACTCTGCAGGTTTGTGAATTACAGTGCCCCTGAGCTCCTTTCTTCAACTCGCTTTCTTGTGACCTGGCCGCAACACCGCAGGATGGCTTCAGGCCCTAATCTGGTTCCGGCACGGCACGCTGAGCCTTTGGTTATTTCCTCTTCCTGGTGGGAAATGAGAGTTAAATTTGCCCGTCCAGACACCTCCAGCTAGTCTCTCATTGGTTCTCGCTATTCCTGTTCATCTTCCGCAGAAATTGCAAACTGGGCCAAACAGGAGGTTAAAGGCGCTGACTTTCCAAGTGGGGAGAGTGTTAGTAAAGCGTCTGGAATGTTGCACCCGAGTACCAGGGGAGGAAAACTGAGACATATTTGAACATGTCTCCCGTTCACATGGTTGATCATACTTGGGTTCCACATGCATGTTTTAGCTGAAGGAAGAATACCTTAAACCTGTGTATTTGAAACCCGTGGAATGGGTACCATGCAATATGACTTCAAAGGGTCTTCATTTCCTCACCGAATCTCTCCAATCCTATCACTGCTGTGTTTATGCCCCTGTACACATGCTTTATTCTCTTTCGGAGACATAGCAATCCATAGGTTTTAAGATACTTACTAGTCAGGTACATTCTTAGGCGTTTAATATGGGGTTTTGAGTCCATTTCGTTGAGCAAGGAGTAGCTCTTGTGTATTCCATATTTGGCTTAAGGAACTTTATCTGTGCTCATTTCAATCTCTGGTTTTATGCAGCACCCCTACTCACCTTTACCCTTAAGCAAGCATAAGTTGTTTTTCTAAATTTGAGTCCCTGTTCTGTTCTGTAATTCAGTTCCTGTGTAGCCAAGTTTACATTCCGTATATTACTGATATCTTATGATGTTTCTTTTTCTGTGTGACTTATTTCAGTTAGAATCATCATACCTGAATCCACTCATTGTGCTGCTAAGGGCCTGGTGACATAGATTTCATTGCTGAGTGATATTGCTTTGTAAGTAAATACCGCAACTTCTTTATCCATTTTTCACTTTCTGAGCTGTTGAACTTGTACTGAAGACGAGGTTCTTGTAAACAGAGCCGTTCCAAACTTTGGGGTGGCTGTGTCTTTTTGATTTTAATTTCCCTAAGCTATAGGACCATAAGTGGAAGTGCCCTAGGCTCTGTTGCTTTGTTTTTTAGATGTTTCAGGAAACACCATACACTTCTCCCAAGTGTCTGCTGGCAATTTACATCCCGCCCATCAGCATAACAAGGCTCCCAGTTCTCAATGGCCTGTTGCCTTTCTGGATTTTACACTTTTTTCAGATGGCCCTTTTGACCGGGGGGAAGTGAGACTTCATTGTAGTGCAGATTTCCTTTGCAAGCTTGCTTGGTTGGCCAAAAAGGGCGTATGCGTTTTTTCCTGAATATATTCAGGAAAAAACGCATACGCCCTTTTTGGCCAAGTGCATCATTGTGGACGTTCTGCCTCTTTTCCTATGCTTTCAATGCAATTCCAGTCTACCTCCTGAAATCGGTTTCCTGCAATTCTGCCCCGCTTTCAAGTCCTCTTGGCAGCCTTACTTCAGTCTATTTTTGGACGATAGCTGTTATTTATAACTCTGCAGGTTTGTGAATTACAGTGTCCCTGAGCTCCTTTCTTCAACTGGCTTTCTTGTGAGCTGGCCGCAACACCGCAGGATGGCTTCAGGCCCTAATCTGGTTCTGGCACGGCACGCTGAGCCTTTGGTTATTTCCTCTTCCTGGTGGGAAATGAGAGTTAAATTTGCCCGTCCATACACCTCCAGCTAGTCTCTCATTGGTTCTCGCTATTCCTGTTCATCTTCCGCAGAAATTGCAAACTGGGCCAAACAGGAGGTTAAAGGGACTGACTCTCCAAGTGGGGAGAGTGTTAGTAAAGCGTCTGGAATGTTGCACCCGAGTACCAGGGGAGGAAAACTGAGACATATTTGAACACGTCTCCCGTTCACACGGTTGATCATACTCTGGGTTCCACATGCATGTTTTACCTGAAGGAAGAATACCTTAAACCTGGAGAGTTGAGACCCGTGGAATGGGTACCATGCAATATGACTTCAAAGGGTCTTCATTTGCTCACCGAACCTCTGCAATCCTATCACTGCTGCGTTTATGCCCCTGTACACACGCTTGATTGTCTTTTGGAGACATAGCAATCCATAGGCTTTAAGATACTTACTAGTCAGGTACATTCTTAGCCGTTTAATATGGTGTGTTGAGTCCATTTCATTGAGCAAGGAGTAGCTCTTGTGTATTCCATATTTGGCTTAAGGAAATTTATCTGAGCTCATTTCAATCTCTGCTTTTATGCAGCACCCCTACTCACCTTTACCCTTAAGCAAGCATAAGTTGGTTTTCTAAATTTCAGTCCCTGTTCTGTTCTGTAATTCAGTTCCTGTGTAGCCAAGTTTACATTCCGTGTATTACTGATATCTTATGATGTTTCTTTTTCTGTGTGACTTATTTCAGTTAGAATTATCATACCTGAATCCAGTCATTGTGCTGCTAAGGGCCTGGTGAGATAGATTTCATTGCTGAGTGATATTGCTTTGTAAGTAAATACCGCAACTTCTTTATCCATTTTTCACTTTCTGAGCTGTTGAACTTGTACTGAAAACGAGGTTCTTGTAAACAGAGCCTTTCCAAACTTTGGGGTGGCTGTGTCTTTTTGATTTTAATTTCCCTAAGCTATAGGACCATAAGTGGAAGTGCCCTAGGCTCTGTTGCTTTGTTTTTTAGATGTTTCAGGAAACACCATACACTTCTCCCGAGTGTCTGTTGGCAATTTACATCCCGCCCATCAGCATAACAAGGCTCCCAGTTCTCCATGGCCTGTCCTGCCTTTCTGGATTTTACACTTTTTTCAGATGGCCCTTTTCACCGGGGGGAAGTGAGACTTCATTGTAGTGCAGATTTCCTTTGCAAGCTTGCTTGGTTGGCCAGAAAGGGCGTATGCGTTTTTTCCTGAATATATTCAGGAAAAAACGCATACGCCCTTTTTGGCCAAGTGCATCATTGTGGACGTTCTGCCTCTTTTCCTATGCTTTCAATGCAATTCCAGTCTACCTCCTGAAATCGGTTTCCTGCAATTCTGCCCCGCTTTCAAGTCCTCTTGGCAGCCTTACTTCAGTCTATTTTTGGACGATAGCTGTCATTTATAACTCTGCAGGTTTGTGAATTACAGTGCCCCTGAGCTCCTTTCTTCAACTCGCTTTCTTTTGAGCTGGCCGCAACACCGCAGGATGGCTTCAGGCCCTAATCTGGTTCCGGCCCGGCATGCTGAGCCTTTGGTTAATTCCTCTTCCTGGTGAGAAATGAGAGTTAAATTTGCCCGTCCAGACACCTCCAGCTAGCCTCTCATTGGTTCTCGCTATTCCTGTTCATCTTCCGCAGAAATTGCAAACTGTGCCAAACAGGAGGTTAAAGGCGCTGACTCTCCAAGTGGGGAGAGTGTTAGTAAAGCGTCTGGAATGTTGCACCCGAGTACCAGGGGAGGAAAACTGAGACATATTTGAACACGTCTCCCGTTCACATGGTTGATCATACTCTGGGTTCCACATGCATGTTTTAGCTGAAGGAAGAATACCTTAAACCTGGAGAGTTGAGACCCGTGTAATGGGTACCATGCAATATGACTTCAAAGGGTCTTCATTTGCTCACCGAACCTCTCCAATCCTATCACTGCTGCATTTATGCCCCTGTACACACGTTTGATTCTCTTTCGGAGACATAGCAATCCATAGGTTTTAAGATACTTACTAGTCAGGTACATTCTTAGGCGTTTAATATGCGGTGTTGAGTCCATTTCGTTGAGCAAGGAGTAGCTCTTGTGTATTCCATATTTGGCTTAAGGAACTTTATCTGTGCTCATTTCAATCCTGGTTCTATGCAGCACCCCAACTCACCTTTCCCCTTAAGCAAGCATAAGTTGGTTTTCTAAATTTGAGACCCTGTTCTGTTTTGGAATGCAGTTCCTGTGTAGCCAAGTTTACATTCCGTGTATTAGTGATATCTTATGATGTTTCTTTTTCTGTGTGACTTATTTCAGTTAGAATCATCGTACCTGAATCCACTCATTATGCTGCTACGGGCCTGATGACATAGATTTCATTGCTGAGTGATATTGCTTTGTAAGTGAATACCACAACTTCTTTATCCATTTTTCACTTTCTGCGATGTTGATCTTGTACTGTAAACGAGGTTCTTGTAAACAGAGCCGTTCCAAACATTGGGGTGGCTGTGTCTTTTTGAATTTAATTTCCCTAATCTATAGGACCATAAGTGGAAGTGCCCTAGGCTCTGTTGCTTTGTTTTTTAGATGTTTCAGGAAACACCATACACTTCTCCCGAGTGTCTGTTGGCAATTTACATCCCACCCATCAGCATAACAAGGCTCCCAGTTCTCCATGGCCTGTCCTGCCTTTCTGGATTTTACACTTTTTTCAGATGGCCCTTTTGACCGGGGGGAAGTGAGACTTCATTGTAGTGCAGATTTCCTTTGCAAGTTTGCTTGGTTGGCCAAAAAGGGCGTATGCGTTTTATCCTGAATATATTCAGGAAAAAACGCATACGCCCTTTTTGGCCAAGTGCATCATTGTGGACGTTCTGCCTCTTTTCCTATGCTTTCAATGCAATTCCAGTCTACCTCCTGAAATCGGTTTCCTGCAATTCTGCCCTGCTTTCAAGTCCTCTTGGCAGCCTTACTTCAGTCTATTTTTGGACGATAGCTGTCATTTATAACTCTGCAGGTTTGTGAATTACAGTGCCCCTGAGCTCCTTTCTTCAACTCGCTTTCTTGTGAGCTGGCCGCAACACCGCAGGATGGCTTCAGGCCCTAATCTGGTTCCGGCACGGCACGCTTAGCCTTTGGTTATTTCCTCTCCCTGGTGGGAAATGAGAGTTAAATTTGCCCGTCCAGACACCTCCAGCTAGTCTCTCATTGGTTCTCGCTGTTCCTGTTCATCTTCCGCAGAAATTGCAAACTGGGCCAAACAGGAGGTTAAAGGCGCTGACTCTCCAAGTGGGGAGAGTGTTAGTAAAGCGTCTGGAATGTTGCACCCGAGTACCAGGGGAGGAAAACTGAGACATATTTGAACACGTCTCCCGATCACATGGTTGATCATACTCTAGGTTCCACATACATGTTTTAGCTGAAGGAAGAATATCTTAAACCTGGGTAGTTGAAACCTGTGGAATGGGTACCATGCAATATGACTTCAAAGGGTCTTCATTTGCTCACCGAACCTCTCCAATCCTATCACTGCTGCGTTTATGCCCCTGTACACATGCTTGATTCTCTTTTGGAGACATAGCAATCCATAGGTTTTAAGATACTTACAAGTCAGGTACATTCTTAGGCGTTTAATATGCGGTGTTGAGTCCATTTCATTGAGCAAGGAGTAGGTCTTGTCTATTCCATATTTGGCTTAAGGAACTTTATCTGTGCTCATTTCAATCTCTGGTTTTATGCAGCACCCCAACTCACCTTTACCCTTAAGCAAGCATAAGTTGGTTTTCTAAATTTGAGACCCTGTTCTGTTCTGTAATTCAGTTCCTGTGTAGCCAAGTTTCCATTCCGTGTATTACTGATATCTTATGATGTTTCTTTTTCTGTGTGACGTATTTCAGTTAGAATCATCATACCTGAATCCACTCATTGTGCTGCTAAGGGCCTGATGACATAGATTTCCTTGCTGAGTGATATTGCTTTGTAAGTGAATACCACAACTTCTTTATCCATTTTTCACTTTCTGCGATGTTGAACTTGTACTGTAAACGAGGTTCTTGTAAACAGAGCCGTTCCAAACTTTGGGGTGGCTGTGTCTTTTTGATTTTAATTTCCCTAAGCTATAGGACCATAAGTGGAAGTGCCCTAGGCTCTGTTGCTTTGTTTTTTAGATGTTTCAGGAAACACCATACACTTCTCCCAAGTGTCTGTTGGCAATTTACATCCCGCCCATCAGCATAACAAGGCTTCCAGTTCTCAATGGCCTGTTGCCTTTCTGGATTTTACACTTTTTTCAGATGGCCCTTTTGACCAGGGGGAAGTGAGACTTCATTTTAGTGCAGATTTCCTTTGCAAGCTTGCTTGGTTGGCCAAAAAGGGCGTATGCGTTTTTTCCTGAATATATTCAGGAAAAAACGCATACGCCCTTTTTGGCCAAGTGCATCATTGTGGACGTTCTGCCTCTTTTCCTATGCTTTCAATGCAATTCCAGTCTACCTCCTGAAATCGGTTTCCTGCAATTCTGCCCCGCTTTCAAGTCCTCTTGGCAGCCTTACTTCAGTCTATTTTTGGACGATAGCTGTCATTTATAACTCTGCAGGTGTGTGAATTACAGTGCCCCTGAGCTCCTTTCTTCAACTCGCTTTCTTTTGAGCTGGCTGCAACACCGCAGGATGGCTTCAGGCCCTAATCTGGTTCCGGCACGGCACGCTGAGCCTTTGGTTATTTCCTCTTCCTGGTGGGAAATGAGAGTTAAATTTGCCCGTCCAGACACCTCCAGCTAGCCTCTCATTGGTTCTCGCTATTCCTGTTCATCTTCCGCAGAAATTGCAAACTGGGCCAAACAGGAGGTTAAAGGCGCTGACTTTTCAAGTGGGGAGAGTGTTAGTAAAGCGTCTGGAATGTTGCACCCGAGTACCAGGGGAGGAAAACTGAGACATATTTGAACACGTCTCCCGTTCACATGGTTGATCATACTTGGGTTCCACATGCATGTTTTAGCTGAAGGAAGAATATCTAAAACCTGGGTAGTTGAAACCCGTGGAATGGGTACCATGCAATATGACTTCAAAGGGTCTTCATTTGCTCACCGAACCTCTCCAATCCTATCACTGCTGCGTTTATGCCCCTGTACACATGCTTGATACTCTTTCGGAGACATAGCAATCCATAGGTTTTAAGATACTTACTAGTCAGGTACATTCTTAGGTGTTTAATATGCGGTGTTGAGTCCATTTCGTTGAGCAAGGAGTAGGTCTTGTCTATTCCATATTTGGCTTAAGGAACTTTATCTGTGCTCATTTCAATCTCTGGTTTTATGCAGCACCCCAACTCACCTTTCCCCTTAAGCAAGCATAAGTTGGTTTTCTAAATTTGAGACCCTGTTCTGTTCTGTAATTCAGTTCCTGTGTAGCCAAGTTTCCATTCCGTGTATTAGTGATATCTTATGATGTTTCTTTTTCTGTGTGACTTATTTCAGTTAGAATCATCGTACCTGAATCCACTCATTATGCTGCTACGGGCCTGATGACATACTTTTCATTGCTGAGTGATACTGCATTGTACGTAAGTACCACAACTTTTTTATCCATTTTTCACTTTCTGCGATGTTGAACTTCTACTGTAAACGAGGTTCTTGTAAACAGAGCCGTTCGAAACTTTGGGGTGGCTGTGTCTTTTTGATTTTAAATTCCCTAAGGTATAGGACCATAAGTGGAAGTGCCCTAGGCTCTGTTGCTTTGTTTTTTAGATGTTTCAGGAAACACCATACACTTCTCCCGAGTGTTTGTTGTCAATTTACATCCCGCCCTTCAGCATAACAAGGCTCCCAGTTCTCCATGGCCTGTCCTGCCTTTCTGGATTTTACACTTTTTTCAGATGGCCCTTTTGACCGGGGGGAAGTGAGACTTCATTGTAGTGCAGATTTCCTTTGCAAGCTTGCTTGGTTGGCCAAAAAGGGCGTATGCGTTTTTTCCTGAATATATTCAGGAAAAAACGCATACGCCCTTTTTGGCCAAGTGCATCATTGTGGACGTTCTGCCTCTTTTCCTATGCTTTCAATGCAATTCCAGTCTACCTCCTGAAATCGGTTTCCTGCAATTCTGCCCCGCTTTCAAGTCCTCTTGGCAGCCTTACTTCAGTCTATTTTTGGACGATAGCTGTCATTTATAACTCTGCATGTTTGTGAATTACAGTGCCCCTGAGCTCCTTTCTTCAACTCGCTTTCTTTTGAGCTGGCCGCAACACCGCAGGATGGCTTCAGGCCCTAATCTGGTTCCGGCACGGCACGCTGAGCCTTTGTTTATTTCCTCTTCCTGGTGGGAAATGAGAGTTAAATTTGCCCGTCCAGACACCTCCAGCTAGCCTCTCATTGGTTCTCGCTATTCCTGTTCATCTTCCGCAGAAATTGCAAACTGGGCCAAACAGGAGGTTAAAGGCGCTGACTTTCCAAGTGGGGAGAGTGTTAGTAAAGCGTCTGGAATGTTGCACCCGAGTACCAGGGGAGGAGAACTGAGACATATTTGAACACGTCTCCCGTTCACATGGTTGATCATACTTGGGTTCCACATGCATGTTTTAGCTGAAGGAAGAATACCTAAAACCTGGGTAGTTGAAACCCGTGGAATGGGTACCATGCAATATGACTTCAAAGGGTCTTCATTTGCTCACCGAACCTCTCCAATCCTATCACTGCTGCGTTTATGCCCCTGTACACATGCTTGATTCTCTTTCGGAGACATAGCAATCCATAGGTTTTAAGATACTTACTAGTCAGGTACATTCTTAGGCGTTTAATATGCGGTGTTGAGTCCATTTCGTTGAGCAAGGAGTAGCTCTTGTCTATTCTATATTTGGCTTAAAGAACTTTATCTGTGCTCATTTCAATCTCTGGTTTTATGCAGCACCCCAACTCACCTTTCCCCTTAAGCAAGCATAAGTTGGTTTTCTAAATTTGAGACCCTGTTCTGTTCTGTAATTCAGTTCCTGTGTAGCCAAGTTTCCATTCCGTGTATTAGTGATATCTTATGATGTTTCTTTTTCTGTGTGAGTTATTTCAGTTAGAATCATCGTACCTGAATCCACTCATTATGCTGCTAAGGGCCTGATGACATAGATTTCATTGCTGAGTGATACTGCATTGTACGTAAGTACCACAAGTTCTTTATCCATTTTTCACTTTCTGCGATGTTGAACTTGTACTGTAAACGAGGTTCTTGTAAACAGAGCCGTTCGAAACTTTGGGGTGGCTGTGTCTTTTTGATTTTAAATTCCCTAAGCTATAGGACCATAAGTGGAAGTGCCCTAGGCTCTGTTGCTTTGTTTTTTAGATGTTTCAGGAAACACCATACACTTCTCCCGAGTGTTTGTTGGCAATTTACATCCCGCCCTTCAGCATAACAAGGCTCCCAGTTCTCCATGGCCTGTCCTGCCTTTCTGGATTTTACACTTTTTTCAGATGGCCCTTTTGACCGGGGGGAAGTGAGACTTCATTGTAGTGCAGATTTCCTTTGCAAGCTTGCTTGGTTGGCCAAAAAGGGCGTATGCGTTTTTTCCTGAATATATTCAGGAAAAAACGCATACGCCCTTTTTGGCCAAGTGCATCATTGTGGACGTTCTGCCTCTTTTCCTATGCTTTCAATGCAATTCCAGTCTACCTCCTGAAATCGGTTTCCTGCAATTCTGCCCCGCTTTCAAGTCCTCTTGGCAGCCTTACTTCAGTCTATTTTTGGACGATAGCTGTCATTTATAACTCTGCAGGTGTGTGAATTACAGTGCCCCTGAGCTCCTTTCTTCAACTCGCTTTCTTTTGAGCTGGCCGCAACACCGCAGGATGGCTTCAGGCCCTAATCTGGTTCCGGCACGGCATGCTGAGCCTTTGGTTATTTCCTCTTCCTGGTGGGAAATGAGAGTTAAATTTGCCCGTCCAGACACCTCCAGCTAGCCTCTCATTGGTTCTCGCTATTCCTGTTCATCTTCCGCAGAAATTGCAAACTGGGCCAAACAGGAGGTTAAAGGCGCTGACTTTCCAAGTGGGGAGAGTGTTAGTAAAGCGTCTGGAATGTTGCACCCGAGTACCAGGGGAGGAAAACTGAGACATATTTGAAAACGTCTCCCGTTCACATGGTTGATCATACTTGGGTTCCACATGCATGTTTTAGCTGAAGGAAGAATACCTAAAACCTGGGTAGTTGAAACCCGTGGAATGGGTACCATGCAATATGACTTCAAAGGGTCTTCATTTGCTCACTGAACCTCTCCAATCCTATCACTGCTGCGTTTATGCCCCTGTACACATGCTTGATTCTCTTTCGGAGACATAGCAATCCATAGGTTTTAAGATACTTACTAGTCAGGTACATTCTTAGGCGTTTAATATGCGGTGTTGAGTCCATTTCGTTGAGCAAGGAGTAGCTCTTGTCTATTCCATATTTGGCTTAAGGAACTTTATCTGTGCTCATTTCAATCTCTGGTTTTATGCAGCACCCCAACTCACCTTTCCCCTTAAGCAAGCATAAGTTGGTTTTCTAAATTTGAGACCCTGTTCTCTTCTGTAATTCAGTTCCTGTGTAGCCAAGTTTACATTCCGTGTATTACTGATATCTTATGATGTTTCTTTTTCTGTGTGACTTATTTCAGTTAGAATCATCATACCTGAATCCACTCATTGTGCTGCTAAGGGCCTGATGACACAGATTTCATTGCTGAGTGATATTGCTTTGTAAGTAAATACCACAACTTCTTTATCCATTTTTCAATTTCTGCGATGTTGAACTTGTACTGTAAACGAGGTTCTTGTAAACAGAGCCGTTCCAAACTTTGAGGTGGCTGTGTCTTTTTGATTTTAAATTCCCTAAGCTATAGGACCATAAGTGGAAGTGCCCTAGGCTCTGTTGCTTTGTTTTTTAGATGTTTCAGGAAACACCATACACTTCTCCCGAGTGTCTGTTGGCAATTTACATCCCGCCCTTCAGCATAACAAGGCTCCCAGTTCTCCATGGCCTGTCCTGCCTTTCTGGATTTTACACTTTTTTCAGATGGCCCTTTTGACCGGGGGGAAGTGAGACTTCATTGTAGTGCAGATTTCCTTTGCAAGCTTGCTTGGTTGGCCAAAAAGGGCGTATGCGTTTTTTCCTGAATATATTCAGGAAAAAACGCATACGCCCTTTTTGGCCAAGTGCATCATTGTGGACGTTCTGCCTCTTTTCCTATGCTTGCAATGCAATTCCAGTCTACCTCCTGAAATCGGTTTCCTGCAATTCTGCCCCGCTTTCAAGTCCTCTTGGCAGCCTTACTTCAGTCTATTTTTGGACGATAGCTGTCATTTATAACTCTGCAGGTTTGTGAATTACAGTGCCCCTGAGCTCCTTTCTTCAACTCGCTTTCTTTTGAGCTGGCTGCAACACCGCAGGATGGCTTCAGGCCCTAATCTGGTTCCGGCACGGCACGCTGACCTTTGGTTATTTCCTCTTCCTGGTGGGAAATGAGAGTTAAATTTGCCCGTCCAGACACCTCCAGCTAGCCTCTCATTGGTTCTCGCTATTCCTGTTCATCTTCCGCAGAAATTGCAAACTGGGCCAAACAGGAGGTTAAAGGCGCTGACTTTTCAAGTGAGGAGAGTGTTAGTAAAGCGTCTGGAATGTTGCACCCGAGTACCAGGGGAGGAAAACTGAGACATATTTGAACACGTCTCCCATTCACATGGTTGATCATACTTGGGTTCCACATGCATGTTTTAGCTGAAGGAAGAATACCTAAAACCTGTGTAGTTGAAACCCGTGGAATGGGTACCATGCAATATGACTTCAAAGGGTCTTCATTTGCTCACCGAACCTCTCCAATCCTATCACTGCTGCGTTTATGCCCCTGTACACATGCTTGATTCTGTTTCGGAGACATAGCAATCCATAGGTTTTAAGATACTTACTAGTCAGGTACATTCTTAGGCGTTTAATATGCGGTGTTGAGTCCATTTCGTTGAGCAAGGAGTAGCTCTTGTCTATTCCATATTTGGCTTAAGGAACTTTATCTGTGCTCATTTCAATCTCTGGTTTTATGCAGCACCCCAACTCACCTTTCCCCTTAAGCAAGCATAAGTTGGTTTTCTAAATTTGAGACCCTGTTCTGTTCTGTAATTCAGTTCCTGTGTAGCCAAGTTTACATTCCGTGTATTACTGATATCTTATGATGTTTCTTTTTCTGTGTGACTTATTTCAGTTAGAATCATCATACCTGAATCCACTCATTGTGCTGCTAAGGGCCTGATGACACAGATTTCATTGCTGAGTGATATTGCTTTGTAAGTAAATACCACAACTTCTTTATCCATTTTTCAATTTCTGCGATGTTGAACTTGTACTGTAAACGAGGTTCTTGTAAACAGAGCCGTTCGAAACTTTGGGGTGGCTGTGTCTTTTTGATTTTAAATTCCCTAAGCTATAGGACCATAAGTGGAAGTGCCCTAGGCTCTGTTGCTTTGTTTTTTAGATGTTTCAGGAAACACCATACACTTCTCCCGAGTGGTTGTTGGCAATTTACATCCCGCCCATCAGCATAACAAGGCTCCCAGTTCTCCATGGCCTGTCCTGCCTTTCTGGATTTTACACTTTTTTCAGATGGCCCTTTTGACCGGGGGGAAGTGAGACTTCATTGTAGTGCAGATTTCCTTTGCAAGCTTGCTTGGTTGGCCAAAAAGGGCCTATGCGTTTTTTCCTGAATATATTCAGGAAAAAACGCATAGGCCCTTTTTGGCCAAGTGCATCATTGTGGACGTTCTGCCTCTTTTCCTATGCTTGCAATGCAATTCCAGTCTACCTCCTGAAATCGGTTTCCTGCAATTCTGCCCCGCTTTCAAGTCCTCTTGGCAGCCTTACTTCAGTCTATTTTTGGACAATAGCTGTCATTTATAACTCTGCAGGTGTGTGAATTACAGTGCCCCTGAGCTCCTTTCTTCAACTCGCTTTCTTGTGACCTGGCCGCAACACCGCAGGATGTCTTCAGGCCGTAATCTAGTTCTGGCACGGCACGCTGAGCCTTTGGTTAATTCCTCTTCCTGGTGGGAAATGAGAGTTAAATTTGCCCATCCAGACACCTCCAGCTAGTCTCTCATTGGTTCTCGCTATTCCTGTTCATCTTCCACAGAAATTGCAAACTGGGCCAAACAGGAGGTTAAAGGGACCGACTCTCCAAGTGGGGAGAGTGTTAGTAAAGCGTCTGGAATGTTGCACCCGAGTACCAGGGTATGAAAACTGAGACATATTTGAACACGTCTCCCGATCACATGGTTGATCATACTCTAGGTTCCACATGCATGTTTTAGCTGAAGGAAGAATACCTTAAACCTGGGTAGTTGAAACCCGTGGAATGGGTACCATGCAATATGACTTCAAAGGGTCTTCATTTGCTCACCGAACCTCTCCAATCCTATCACTGCTGCGTTTATGCCCCTGTACACATGCTTGATTCTCTTTCGGAGACATAGCAATCCATAGGTTTTAAGATACTTACTAGTCAGGTACATTCTTAGGCGTTTAATATGCGGTGTTGAGTCCATTTCGTTGAGCAAGGAGTAGCTCTTGTCTATTCCATATTTGGCTTAAGGAACTTTATCTGTGCTCATTTCAATCTCTGGTTTTATGCAGCACCCCAACTCACCTTTCCCCTTAAGCAAGCATAAGTTGGTTTTCTAAATTTGAGACCCTGTTCTGTTCTGTAATTCAGTTCCTGTGTAGCCAAGTTTACATTCCGTGTATTAGTGATATCTTATGATGTTTCTTTTTCTGTGTGACTTATTTCAGTTAGAATCATCGTACCTGAATCCACTCATTATGCTGCTACGGGCCTGATGACATACTTTTCATTGCTGAGTGATACTGCATTGTACGTAAGTACCACAAGTTCTTTATCCATTTTTCACTTTCTGCGATGTTGAACTTCTACTGTAAACGAGGTTCTTGTAAACAGAGCCGTTCGAAACTTTGGGGTGGCTGTGTCTTTTTGATTTTAAATTCCTTAAGGTATAGGACCATAAGTGGAAGTGCCCTAGGCTCTGTTGTTTTGTTTTTTAGATGTTTCAGGAAACACCATACACTTCTCCCCAGTGGTTGTTGGCAATTTACATCCCGCCCATCAGCATAACAAGGCTCCCAGTTCTCCATGGCCTGTCCTGCCTTTCTGGATTTTACACTTTTTTCAGATGGCCCTTTTGACCGGGGGGAAGTGAGACTTCATTGTAGTGCAGATTTCCTTTGCAAGCTTGCTTGGTTGGCCAAAAAGGGCGTATGCGTTTTTTCCTGAATATATTCAGGAAAAAACGCATACGCCCTTTTTGGCCAAGTGCATCATTGTGGACGTTCTGCCTCTTTTCCTATGCTTGCAATGCAATTCCAGTCTACCTCCTGAAATCGGTTTCCTGCAATTCTGCCCCGCTTTCAAGTCCTCTTGGCAGCCTTACTTCAGTCTATTTTTGGACGATAGCTGTCATTTATAACTCTGCATGTTTGTGAATTACAGTGCCCCTGAGCTCCTTTCTTCAACTCGCTTTCTTGTGACCTGGCCGCTACACCGCAGGATGTCTTCAGGCCCTAATCTGGTTCCGGCACGGCATGCTGAGCCTTTGGTTATTTCCTCTTCCTGGTGGGAAATGAGAGTTAAATTTGCCCGTCCAGACACCTCCAGCTAGTCTCTCATTGGTTCTCGCTATTCCTGTTCATCTTCCGCAGAAATTGCAAACTGGGCCAAACAGGAGGTTAAAGGCGCTGACTTTCCAAGTGGGGAGAGTGTTAGTAAAGCGTCTGGAATGTTGCACCCGAGTACCAGGGGAGGAAAACTGAGACATATTTGAACACGTCTCCCGTTCACGTGGTTGATCATACTTGGGTTCCACATGCATGTTTTAGCTGAAGGAAGAATACCTTAAACCTGTGTATTTGAAACCCGTGGAATGGGTACCATGCAATATGACTTCAAAGGGTCTTCATTTGCTCACCGAACCTCTCCAATCCTATCACTGCTGCGTTTATGCCCCTGTACACATGCTTGATTCTCTTTCGGAGACATAGCAATCCATAGGTTTTAAGATACTTACTAGTCAGGTACATTCTTAGGCGTTTAATATGCGGTGTTGAGTCCATTTCGTTGAGCAAGGAGTAGCTCTTGTCTATTCCATATTTGGCTTAAGGAACTTTATCTGTGCTCATTTCAATCTCTGGTTTTATGCAGCACCCCAACTCACCTTTACCCTTAAGCAAGCATAAGTTGGTTTTCTAAATTTGAGACCCTGTTCTGTTCTGTAATTCAGTTCCTGTGTAGCCAAGTTTACATTCCGTGTATTAGTGATATCTTATGATGTTTCTTTTTCTGTGTGACTTATTTCAGTTAGAATCATCGTACCTGAATCCACTCATTATGCTGCTACGGGCCTGATGACATAGATTTCATTGCTGAGTGATACTGCATTGTACGTAAGTACCACAAGTTCTTTATCCATTTTTCACTTTCTGCGATGTTGAACTTCTACTGTAAACGAGGTTCTTGTAAACAGAGCCGTTCGAAACTTTGGGGTGGCTGTGTCTTTTTGATTTTAAATTCCCTAAGCTATAGGACCATAAGTGGAAGTGCCCTAGGCTCTGTTGCTTTGTTTTTTAGATGTTTCAGGAAACACCATACACTTCTCCCGAGTGGTTGTTGGCAATTTACATCCCGCCCTTCAGCATAACAAGGCTCCCAGTTCTCCATGGCCTGTCCTGCCTTTCTGGATTTTACACTTTTTTCAGATGGCCCTTTTGACCGGGGGGAAGTGAGACTTCATTGTAGTGCAGATTTCCTTTGCAAGCTTGCTTGGTTGGCCAAAAAGGGCGTATGCGTTTTTTCCTGAATATATTCAGGAAAAAACGCATACGCCCTTTTTGGTAAGTGCATCATTGTGGACGTTCTGCCTCTTTTCCTATGCTTTCAATGCAATTCCAGTCTACCTCCTGAAATCGGTTTCCTGCAATTCTGCCCCGCTTTCAAGTCCTCTTGGCAGCCTTACTTCAGTCTATTTTTGGACGATAGCTGTCATTTATAACTCTGCAGGTTTGTGAATTACAGTGCCCCTGAGCTCCTTTCTTCAACTCGCTTTCTTGTGACCTGGCCGCAACACCGCAGGATGGCTTCAGGCCCTAATCTGGTTCCGGCACGGCACGCTGAGCCTTTGGTTAATTCCTCTTCCTGGTGGGAAATGATAGTTAAATTTGCCCGTCCAGACACCTCCAGCTAGTCTCTCATTGGTTCTCGCTATTCCTGTTCATTTTCCGCAGAAATTGCAAACTGGGCCAAACAGGAGGTTAAAGGGACTGACTCTCCAAGTCGGGAGAGTGTTAGTAAAGCGTCTGGAATGTTGCACCCGAGTACCAGGGTACGAAAACTGAGACATATTTGAACACGTCTCCCGATCACATGGTTGATCATACTCTGGGTTCCATATGCATGTTTTAGCTGAAGGAAGAATACCTAAAACCTGGGTAGTTGAAACCCATGGAATGGGTACCATGCAATATGACTTCAAAGGGTCTTCATTTGCTCACCGAACCTCTCCAATCCTATCACTGCTGCGTTTATGCCCCTGTACACATGCTTGATTCTCTTTCGGAGACATAGCAATCCATAGGTTTTAAGATACTTACTAGTCAGGTACATTCTTAGGCGTTTAATATGCGGTGTTGAGTCCATTTCGTTGAGCAAGGAGTAGTTCTTGTCTATTCCATATTTGGCTTAAGGAACTTTATCTGTGCTCATTTCAATCTCTGGTTTTATGCAGCACCCAAACTCACCTTTACCCTTAAGCAAGCATAAGTTGGTTTTCTAAATTTGAGACCCTGTTCTGTTCTGTAATTCAGTTCCTGTGTAGCCAAGTTTACATTCCGTGTATTACTGATATCTTATGATGTTTCTTTTTCTGTGTGACTTATTTCAGTTAGAATCATCATACCTGAATCCACTCATTGTGCTGCTAAGGGCCTGATGACATAGATTTCATTGCTGAGTGATATTGCTTTGTAAGTAAATACCACAACTTTTTTATCCATTTTTCACTATCTGCGATGTGGAACTTGTACTGTAAATGAGGTTCTTGTAAACAGAGCCGTTCCAAACTTTGGGGTGGCTGTGTCTTTTTGATTTTAAATTCCCTAAGCTATAGGACCATAAGTGGAAGTGCCCTAGGCTCTGTTGCTTTGTTTTTTAGATGTTTCAGGAAACACCATACACTTCTCCCGAGTGGTTGTTGGCAATTTACATCCCGCCCTTCAGCATAACAAGGCTCCCAGTTCTCCATGGCCTGTCCTGCCTTTCTGGATTTTACACTTTTTTCAGATGGCCCTTTTGACCGGGGGGAAGTGAGACTTCATTGTAGTGCAGATTTCCTTTGCAAGCTTGCTTGGTTGGCCAAAAAGGGCGTATGCGTTTTTTCCTGAATATATTCAGGAAAAACCGCATACGCCCTTTTTGGCCAAGTGCATCATTGTGGACGTTCTGCCTCTTTTCCTATGCTTTCAATGCAATTCCAGTCTACCTCCTGAAATCGGTTTCCTGCAATTCTGCCCCGCTTTCAAGTCCTCTTGGCAGCCTTACTTCAGTCTATTTTTGGACGATAGCTGTCATTTATAACTCTGCAGGTTTGCGAATTGCAGTGCCCCTGAGCTCCTTTCTTCAACTCGCTTTCTTGTGACCTGGCCGCAACACCGCAGGATGGCTTCAGGCCCTAATCTGGTTCTGGCACGGCATGCTGAGCCTTTGGTTATTTCGTCCTCCTGGTTGGAAATCAGAGTTAAATTTGCCCGTCCAGACACCTCCAGCTAGCCTCTCATTGGTTCTCGCTATTCCTGTTCATCTTCCGCAGAAATTGCAAACTGGGCCAAACAGGAGGTTAAAGGGACTGACTCTCCAAGTCGGGAGAGTGTTAGTAAAGCGTCTGGAATGTTGCACCCGAGTACCAGGGTACGAAAACTGAGACATATTTGAACACGTCTCCCGATCACATGGTTGATCATACTCTAGGTTCCACATGCATGTTTTAGCTGAAGGGAGAATACCTTAAACCTGGGTAGTTGAAACCCGTGGAATGGGTACCATGCAATATGACTTCAAAGGGTCTTCATTTGCTCACCGAACCTCTCCAATCCTATCACTGCTGCGTTTATGCCCCTGTACACATGCATGATTCTCTTTCAGAGACATAGCAATCCATAGGTTTTAAGATACTTACTAGTCAGGTACATTCTTAGGCGTTTAATATGCGGTGTTGAGTCCATTTCGTTGAGCAAGGAGTAGCTCTTGTCTATTCCATATTTGGCTTAAGGAAATTTATCTGTGCTCATTTCAATCTCTGGTTTTATGCAGCACCCCAACTCACCTTTACCCTTAAGCAAGTATAAGTTGGTTTTCTAAATTTGAGACCCTGTTCTGTTCTGTAATTCAGTTCCTGTGTAGCCAAGTTTACATTCCGTGTATTACTGATATCTTATGATGTTTCTTTTTCTGTGTGACTTATTTCAGTTAGAATCATCATACCTGAATCCACTCATTGTGCTGCTAAGGGCCTGATGACACAGATTTCATTGCTGAGTGATATTGCTTTGTAAGTAAATACCACAACTTCTTTATCCATTTTTCACTTTCTGCGATGTTGAACTTGTACTGTAAACGAGGTTCTTGTAAACCGAGCCGTTCCAAACTTTGGGGTGGCTGTGTCTTTTTGATTTTAATTTCCCTAAGCTATAGGACCATAAGTGGAAGTGCCCTAGGTTCTGTTGCTTTGTTTTTTAGATGTTTCAGGAAACACCATACACTTCTCCCGAGTGTCTGTTGGCAATTTACATCCCGCCCTTCAGCATAACAAGGCTCCCAGTTCTCCATGGCCTGTCCTGCCTTTCTGGATTTTACACTTTTTTCAGATGGCCCTTTTGACCGGGGGGAAGTGAGACTTCATTGTAGTGCAGATTTCCTTTGCAACCTTGCTTGGTTGGCCAAAAAGGGCGTATCCGTTTTTTCCTGAATATATTCAGGAAAAAACGCATACACCCTTTTTGGCCAAGTGCATCATTGTGGACGTTCTGCCTCTTTTCCTATGCTTTCAATGCAATTCCAGTCTACCTCCTGAAATCGGTTTCCTGCAATTCTGCCCCGCTTTCAAGTCCTCTTGGCAGCCTTACTTCAGTCTATTTTTGGACGATAGCTGTCATTTATAACTCTGCAGGTTTGTGAATTACAGTGCCCCTGAGCTCCTTTCTTCAACTCGCTTTCTTTTGAGCTGGCCGCAACACCGCAGGATGGCTTCAGGCCCTAATCTGGTTATGGTACGGCACGCTGAGCCTTTGGTTATTTCCTCTTCCTGGTGGGAAATGAGAGTTAAATTTGCCCATCCAGACACCTCCAGCTAGCCTCTCATTGGTTCTCGCTATTCCTGTTCATCTTCCGCAGAAATTGCAAACTGTGCCAAACAGGAGGTTAAAGGCGCTGACTCTCCAAGTGGGGAGAGTGTTAGTAAAGCGTCTGGAATGTTGCACCCGAGTACCAGGGGAGGAAAACTGAGGCATATTGGAACACGTCTCCCGATCACATGGTTGATCATACTCTGGGTTCCACATGCATGTTTTAGCTGAAGGAAGAATACCTAAAACCTGGGTAGTTGAAACCCGTGGAATGGGTACCATGCAATATGACTTCAAAGGGTCTTCATTTGCTCACCGAACCTCTCCAATCCTATCATGCTGCGTTTATGCCCCTGTACACATGCTTGATTCTCTTTCGGAGACATAGCAATCCATAGGTTTTAAGATACTTACTAGTCAGGTACATTCTTAGGCGTTTAATATGCGGTGTTGAGTCCATTTCGTTGAGCAAGGAGTAGTTCTTGTCTATTCCATATTTGGCTTAAGGAACTTTATCTGTGCTCATTTCAATCTCTGGTTTTATGCTGCACCCCAACTCACCTTTACCCTTAAGCAAGCATAAGTTGGTTTTCTAAATTTGAGACCCTGTTCTGTTCTGTAATTCAGTTCCTGTGTAGCCAAGTTTACATTCCGTGTATTACTGATATCTTATGATGTTTCTTTTTCTGTGTGACTTATTTCAGTTAGAATCATCATACCTGAATCCACTCATTGTGCTGCTAAGGGCCTGATGACATAGATTTCATTGCTGAGTGATATTGCTTTGTAAGTAAATACCACAACTTTTTTATCCATTTTTCACTTTCTGCGATGTTGAACTTGTACTGTAAATGAGGTTCTTGTAAACAGAGCCGTTCCAAACTTTGGGGTGGCTGTGTCTTTTTGATTTTAAATTCCCTAAGCTATAGGACCATAAGTGGAAGTGCCCTAGGCTCTGTTGCTTTGTTTTTTAGATGTTTCAGGAAACACCATACACTTCTCCCAAGTGTCTGTTGGCAATTTACATCCCGCCCATCAGCATAACAAGGCTCCCAGTTCTCCATGGCCTGTCCTGCCTTTCTGGATTTTACACTTTTTTCAGATGGCCCTTTTGACCGGGGGGAAGTGAGACTTCATTGTAGTGCAGATTTCCTTTGCAAGCTTGCTTGGTTGGCCAAAAAGGGCGTATGCGTTTTTTCCTGAATATATTCAGGAAAAAACGCATACGCCCTTTTTGGCCAAGTGCATCATTGTGGACGTTCTGCCTCTTTTCCTATGCTTTCAATGCAATTCCAGTCTACCTCCTGAAATCGGTTTCCTGCAATTCTGCCCCGCTTTCAAGTCCTCTTGGCAGCCTTACTTCAGTCTATTTTTGGACGATAGCTGTCATTTATAACTCTGCAGGTTTGTGAATTACAGTGCCCCTGAGCTCCTTTCTTCAACTCGCTTTCTTGTGACCTGGCCGCAACACCCCAGGATGTCTTCAGGCCCTAATCTGGTTCTGGCACGGCACGCTGAGCCTTTGGTTAATTCCTCTTCCTGGTGGGAAATGAGAGTTAAATTTGCCCGTCCAGACACCTCCAGCTAGTCTCTCATTGGTTCTTGCTATTCCTGTTCATCTTCCGCAGAAATTGCAAACTGGGCCAAACAGGAGGTTAAAGGCGCTGACTCTCCAAGTGGGGAGAGTGTTAGTAAAGTGTCTGGAATGTTGCACCCGAGTACCAGGGGAGGAAAACTGAGACATATTTGAACACATCTCCCGTTCACATGGTTGATCATACTTGGGTTCCACATGCATGTTTTAGCTGAAGGAAGAATACCTTAAACCTGGAGAGTTAAGACCTGTGTAATGGGTACCATGCAATATGACTTCAAAGGGTCTTCATTTGCTCACCGAACCTCTCCAATCCTATCACTGCTGCGTTTATGCCCCTGTACACATGCTTGATTCTCTTTCGGAGACATAGAAATCCATAGGTTTTAAGATACTTACTAGTCAGGTACATTCTTAGGCGTTTAATATGCGGTGTTGAGTCCATTTCGTTGAGCAAGGAGTAGCTCTTGTCTATTCCATATTTGACTTAAGGAACTTTATCTGTGCTCATTTCAATCTCTGGTTTTATGCAGCACCCCAACGCACCTTTACCCTTAAGCAAGCATAAGTTGGTTTTCTAAATTTGAGACCCTGTTCTGTTTTGGAATGCAGTTCCTGTGTAGCCAAGTTTACATTCCGTGTATTAGTGATATCTTATGATGTTTCTTTTTCTGTGTGACTTATTTCAGTTAGAATCATCATACCTGAATCCACTCATTGTGCTGCTAAGGGCCTGATGACACAGATTTCATTGCTGAGTGATATTGCTTTGTAAGTAAATACCACAACTTCTTTATCCATTTTTCACTTTCTGCGATGTTGAACTTGTACTGTAAACGAGGTTCTTGTAAACAGAGCCGTTCCAAACTTTGGGGTGGCTGTGTCTTTTTGATTTTAATTTCCCTAAGCTATAGGACCATAAGTGGAAGTGCCCTAGGTTCTGTTGCTTTATTTTTTAGATGTTTCAGGAAACACCATACACTTCTCCCGAGTGGTTGTTGGCAATTTACATCCCGCCCATCAGCATAACAAGGCTCCCAGTTCTCCATGGCCTGTCCTGCCTTTCTGGATTTTACACTTTTTTCAGATGGACCTTTTGACCGGGGAGAAGTGAGACTTCATTGTAGTGCAGATTTCCTTTGCAAGTTTGCTTGGTTGGCCAAAAAGGGCGTATGCGTTTTTTCCTGAATATATTCAGGAAAAAACGCATACGCCCTTTTTGGCCAAGTGCATCATTGTGGACGTTCTGCCTCTTTTCCTATGCTTTCAATGGAATTCCAGTCTACCTCCTGAAATCGGTTTCCTGCAATTCTGCCCCGCTTTCAAATCCTCTTGGCAGCCTTACTTCAGTCTATTTTTGGACGATAGCTGTCATTTATAACTCTGCAGGTTTGTGAATTACAGTGTCCCTGAGCTCCTTTCTTCAACTCGCTTTCTTTTGAGCTGGCCGCAACACCGCAGGATGTCTTCAGGCTCTAATCTGGTTCTGGCACGGCACACTGAGCCTTTGGTTAATTCCTCTTCCTGGTGGGAAATGAGAGTTAAATTTGCCCATCCAGACACCTCCAGCTAGTCTCTCATTGGTTCTCGCTATTCCTGTTCATCTTCCACAGAAATTGCAAACTGGGCCAAACAGGAGGTTAAAGGGACTGACTCTCCAAGTGGGGAGAGTGTTAGTAAAGCGTCTGGAATGTTGCACCCGAGTACCAGGGTACGAAAACTGAGACATATTTGAACACGTCTCCCGATCACATGGTTGATCATACTCTGGGTTCCACATGCATGTTTTAGCTGAAGGAAGAATACCTTAAACCTGGAGAGTTGAGACCCGTGGAATGGGTACCATGCAATATGTCTTCAAAGGGTCTTCATTTGCTCACCGAACTTCTCCAATCCTATCACTGCTGCGTTTATGCCCCTGTACACACGCTTGATTCTCTTTTGGAGACATAGCAATCCATAGGTTTTAAGATACTTACTAGTCAGGTACATTCTTAGGCGTTTAATATGGGGTGTTGAGTCCATTTCGTTGAGCAAGGAGTAGCTCTTGTCTATTCCATATATGGTTTAAGGAACTTTATCTGTGCTCATTTCAATCTCTGGTTTTATGCAGCACACCAACTCACCTTTCCCCTTAAGCAAGCGTAAGTTGGTTTTCTAAATTTGAGACCCTGTTCTGTTCTGTAATTCAGTTCCTGTGTAGCCAAGTTTACATTCCGTGTATTACTGATATCTTATGATGTTTCTTTTTCTGTGTGACTTATTTCAGTTAGAATCATCGTACCTGAATCCACTCATTATGCTGCTACGGGCCTGATGATATAGATTTCATTGCTGAGTGATACTGCATTGTACGTAAGTACCACAAGTTCTTTATCCATTTTTCACTTTCTGTGATATTGAACTTGTACTGTAAACGAGGTTCTTGTAAACGGAGGCGTCCCAAACTTTGGGGTGGCTGTGTCTTTTTGATTTTAATTTCCCTAAGCTATAGGGCAATAAGTGGAAGTGCCCTAGGCTCTGTTGCTTTGTTTTTTAGATGTTTCAGGAAACACCATGCACTTCTCCCGAGTGGTTGTTGGCAATTTACATCCCGCCCATCAGCATAACAAGGCTCCCAGTTCTCCATGGCCTGTCCTGCCTTTCTGGATTTTACACTTTTTTCAGATGGCCCTTTTGACCGGGGGGAAGTGAGACTTCATTGTAGTGCAGATTTCCTTTGCAAGCTTGCTTGGTTGGCCAAAAAGGGCGTATGCGTTTTTTCCTGAATATATTCAGGAAAAAACGCATACGCCCTTTTTGGCCAAGTGCATCATTGTGGACGTTCTGCCTCTTTTCCTATGCTTTCAATGCAATTCCAGTCTACCTCCTGAAATCGGTTTCCTGCAATTCTGCCCCGCTTTCAAGTCCTCTTGGCAGCCTTACTTCAGTCTATTTTTGGACGATAGCTGTCATTTATAACTCTGCAGGTTTGTGAATTACAGTGCCCCTGAGCTCCTTTCTTCAACTCGCTTTCTTGTGACCTGGCCGCAACACCGCAGGATGGCTTCAGGCCCTAATCTGGTTCCGGCCCGGCATGCTGAGCCTTTGGTTAATTCCTCTTCCTGGTGGGAAATGAGAGTTAAATTTGCCCGTCCAGACACCTCCAGCTAGCCTCTCATTGGTTCTCGCTATTCCTGTTCATCTTCCGCAGAAATTGCAAACTGGGCCAAACAGGAGGTTAAAGGGACTGACTCTCCAAGTGGGGAGAGTGTTAGTAAAGCGTCTGGAATGTTGCACCCGAGTACCAGGGGAGGAAAACTGAGACATATTTGAACACGTCTCCCGATCACATGGTTGATCATACTCTAGGTTCCACATGCATGTTTTAGCTGAAGGAAGAATACCTTAAACCTGGGTAGTTGAAACCCGAGGAATGGGTACCATGCAATATGACTTCAAAGGGTCTTCATTTGCTCACCGAACCTCTCCAATCCTATCACTGCTGCGTTTATGCCCCTGTACACATGCTTGATTCTCTTTCGGAGACATAGCAATCCATAGGTTTTAAGATATTTACAAGTCAGGTACATTCTTAGGTGTTTAATATGCGGTGTTGAGTCCATTTCGTTGAGCAAGGAGTAGCTCTTGTCTATTCCATATTTGGCTTAAGGAACTTTATCTGTGCTCATTTCAATCTCTGGTTTTATGCAGCACCCCAACTCACCTTTACCCTTAAGCAAGCATAAGTTGTTTTTCTAAATATGAGACCCTGTTCTGTTCTGTAATTCAGTTCCTGTGTAGCCAAGTTTCCATTCCGTGTATTACTGATATCTTATGATGTTTCTTTTTCTGTGTGACTTATTTCAGTTAGAACCATCATACCTGAATCCACTCATTGTGCTGCTAAGGGCCTGATGACATAGATTTCATTGCTGAGTGATATTGCTTTGTAAGTGAATACCACAACTTCTTTATCCATTTTTCCCTTTCTGCGATGTTGAACTTGTACTGTAAACGAGGTTCTTGTAAACAGAGCCGTTCCAAACTTTGGGGTGGCTGTGTCTTTTTGATTTTAATTTCCCTAAGCTATAGGACCATAAGTGGAAGTGCCCTAGGCTCTGTTGCTTTGTTTTTTAGATGTTTCAGGAAACACCATACACTTCTCCCGAGTGTCTGTTGGCAATTTACATCCCGCCCATCAGCATAACAAGGCTCCCAGTTCTCAATGGCCTGTTGCCTTTCTGGATTTTACACTTTTTTCAGATGGCCCTTTTGACCGGGGGGAAGTGAGACTTCATTGTAGTGCAGATTTCCTTTGCAAGCTTGCTTGGTTGGCCAAAAAGGGCGTATGCGTTTTTTCCTGAATATATTCAGGAAAAAACGCATACGCCCTTTTTGGCCAAGTGCATCATTGTGGACGTTCTGCCTCTTTTCCTATGCTTTCAATGCAATTCCAGTCTACCTCCTGAAATCGGTTTCCTGCAATTCTGCCCCGCTTTCAAGTCCTCTTGGCAGCCTTACTTCAGTCTATTTTTGGACGATAGCTGTCATTTATAACTCTGCAGGTTTGTGAATTACAGTGCCCCTGAGCTCCTTTCTTCAACTCGCTTTCTTGTGACCTGGCCGCAACACCGCAGGATGTCTTCAGGCCTTAATCTTGTTCCGGCCCGGCATGCTGAGCCTTTGGTTAATTCCTCTTCCTGGTGGGAAATGAGAGTTAAATTTGCCCGTCCAGACACCTCCAGCTAGTCTCTCATTGGTTCTCGCTATTCCTGTTCATCTTCCGCAGAAATTGCAAACTGGGCCAAACAGGAGGTTAAAGGGACTGACTCTCCAAGTCGGGAGAGTGTTAGTAAAGCGTCTGGAATGTTGCACCCGAGTACCAGGGGAGGAAAACTGAGACATATTTGAACACGTCTCCCAATCACATGGTTGATCATACTCTGGGTTCCACATGCATGTTTTAGCTGAAGGAAGAATACCTTAAACCTGGAGAGTTGAGACCCGTGGAATGGGTACCATGCAATATGACTTCAAAGGGTCTTCATTTGCTCACCAAACCTCTCCAATCCTATCACTGCTGCGTTTATGCCCCTGTACACACGCTTGATTCTCTTTTGGAGACATAGCAATCCATAGGTTTTAAGATACTTACTAGTCAGGTACATTCTTAGGCGTTTAATATGGGGTGTTGAGTCCATTTCGTTGAGCAAGGAGTAGCTCTTGTCTATTCCATATTTGGCTTAAGGAACTTTATCTGTGCTCATTTCAATCTCTGGTTTTATGCAGCACCCCAACTCACCTTTCCCCTTAAGCAAGCATAAGTTGGTTTTCTAAATTTGAGACCCTGTTCTGTTTTGGAATGCAGTTCCTGTGTAGCCAAGTTTACATTCCGTGTATTAGTGATATCTTATGATGTTTCTTTTTCTGTGTGACTTATTTCAGTTAGAATCATCGTACCTGAATCCACTCATTATGCTGCTATGGGCCTGATGACATAGATTTCATTGCTGAGTGATACTGCATTGTACGTAAGTACCACAAGTTCTTTATCCATTTTTCACTTTCTGTGATATTGAACTTGTACGGTAAACGAGGTTCTTGTAAACGGAGGCGTCCCAAACTTTGGGGTGGCTGTGTCTTTTTGATTTTAATTTCCCTAAGCTATAGGACCATAAGTGGAAGTGCCCTAGGCTCTGTTGCTTTGTTTTTTAGATGTTTCAGGAAACACCATACACTTCTCCCGAGTGTCTGTTGGCAATTTACATCCCGCCCATCAGCATAACAAGGCTCCCAGTTCTCAATGGCCTGTTGCCTTTCTGGATTTTACACTTTTTTCAGATGGCCCTTTTGACCGGGGGGAAGTGAGACTTCATTGTAGTGCAGATTTCCTTTGCAAGCTTGCTTGGTTGGCCAAAAAGGGCGTATGCGTTTTTTCCTGAATATATTCAGGAAAAAACGCATACGCCCTTTTTGGCCAAGTGCATCATTGTGGACGTTCTGCCTCTTTTCCTATGCTTTCAATGCAATTCCAGTCTACCTCCTGAAATCGGTTTCCTGCAATTCTGCCCCGCTTTCAAGTCCTCTTGGCAGCCTTACTTCAGTCTATTTTTGGACGATAGCTGTCATTTATAACTCTGCAGGTTTGTGAATTACAGTGCCCCTGAGCTCCTTTCTTCAACTCGCTTTCTTGTGACCTGGCCGCAACACCGCAGGATGTCTTCAGGCCCTAATCTTGTTCCGGCCCGGCATGCTGAGCCTTTGGTTAATTCCTCTTCCTGGTGGGAAATGAGAGTTAAATTTGCCCGTTCAGACACCTCCAGCTAGTCTCTCATTGGTTCTCGCTATTCCTGTTCATCTTCCGCAGAAA
Organism: Delphinus delphis; assembly: GCF_949987515.2. Classification (NCBI taxonomy): domain Eukaryota; kingdom Metazoa; phylum Chordata; class Mammalia; order Artiodactyla; family Delphinidae; genus Delphinus; species Delphinus delphis. The sequence goes on from NW_027192713.1 coordinate 469,981, forward strand.
TTGCAAACTGGGCCAAACAGGAGGTTAAAGGGACTGACTCTCCAAGTCGGGAGAGTGTTAGTAAAGCGTCTGGAATGTTGCACCCGAGTACCAGGGTACGAAAACTGAGACATATTTGAACACGTCTCCCGATCACATGGTTGATCATACTCTAGGTCCCACATGCATGTTTTAGCTGAAGGAAGAATACCTTAAACCTGGGTAGTTGAAACCCGTGGAATGGGTACCATGCAATATGACTTCAAAGGGTCTTCATTTGCTCACCGAACCTCTCCAATCCTATCACTGCTGCGTTTATGCCCCTGTACACATGCTTGATTCTCTTTCGGAGACATAGCAATCCATAGGTTTTAAGATACTTACTAGTCAGGTACATTCTTAGGCGTTTAATATGCGGTGTTGAGTCCATTTCGTTGAGCAAGGAGTAGCTCTTGTCTATTCCATATTTGGCTTAAGGAACTTTATCTGTGCTCATTTCAATCTCTGGTTTTATGCAGCACCCCAACTCACCTTTCCCCTTAAGCAAGCATAAGTTGGTTTTGTAAATTTGAGACCCTGTTCTGTTCTGTAATTCAGTTCCTGTGTAGCCAAGTTTACATTCCGTGTATTACTGATATCTTATGATGTTTCTTTTTCTGTGTGACTTATTTCAGTTAGAATCATCATACCTGAATCCACTCATTGTGCTGCTAAGGGCCTGATGACATAGATTTCATTGCTGAGTGATATTGCTTTGTAAGTGAATACCACAACTTCTTTATCCATTTTTCACTTTCTGCGATGTTGAACTTGTATTGTAAACGAGGTTCTTGTAAACAGAGGCGTCCCAAACTTTGGGGTGGCTGTGTCTTTTTGATTTTAATTTCCCTAAGCTATAGGACCATAAGTGGAAGTGCCCTAGGCTCTGTTGCTTTGTTTTTTAGATGTTTCAGGAAACACCATACACTTCTCCCGAGTGGTTGTTGGCAATTTACATCCCGCCCATCAGCATAACAAGGCTCCCAGTTCTCCATGGCCTGTCCTGCCTTTCTGGATTTTACACTTTTTTCAGATGGCCCTTTTGACCGGGGGGAAGTGAGACTTCATTGTAGTGCAGATTTCCTTTGCAAGCTTGCTTGGTTGGCCAAAAAGGGCGTATGCGTTTTTTCCTGAATATATTCAGGAAAAAACGCATACGCCCTTTTTGGCCAAGTGCATCATTGTGGACGTTCTGCCTCTTTTCCTATGCTTTCAATGCAATTCCAGTCTACCTCCTGAAATCGGTTTCCTGCAATTCTGCCCCGCTTTCAAGTCCTCTTGGCAGCCTTACTTCAGTCTATTTTTGGACGATAGCTGTCATTTATAACTCTGCAGGTTTGTGAATTACAGTGCCCCTGAGCTCCTTTCTTCAACTCGCTTTCTTGTGACCTGGCCGCAACACCGCAGGATGTCTTCAGGCCCTAATCTGGTTCCGGCACGGCATGCTGAGCCTTTGGTTATTTCCTCTTCCTGGTGGGAAATGAGAGTTAAATTTGCCCGTCCAGACACCTCCAGCTAGTCTCTCATTGGTTCTCGCTATTCCTGTTCATCTTCCGCAGAAATTGCAAACTGGGCCAAACAGGAGGTTAAAGGGACTGACTCTCCAAGTCGGGAGAGTGTTAGTAAAGCGTCTGGAATGTTGCACCCGAGTACCAGGGGAGGAAAACTGAGACATATTTGAACACGTCTCCCGTTCACACGGTTGATCATACTCTGGGTTCCACATGCATGTTTTAGCTGAAGGAAGAATACCTTAAACCTGGAGAGTTGAGACCCGTGTAATGGGTACCATGCAATATGACTTCAAAGGGTCTTCATTTGCTCACGAACCTCTCCAATCCTATCACTGCTGCGTTTATGCCCCTGTACACATGCTTGATTCTCTTTCGGAGACATAGCAATCCATAGGTTTTAAGATACTTACTAGACAGGTACCTTCTTAGGCGTTTAATATGCGGTGTTGAGTCCATTTCGTTGAGCAAGGAGTAGCTCTTGTCTATTCCATATTTGGCTTAAGGAACTTTATCTGTGCTCATTTCAATCTCTGGTTTTATGCAGCACCCCAACTCACCTTTACCCTTAAGCAAGAATAAGTTGGTTTTCTAAATTTGAGACCCTGTTCTGTTCTGTAATTCAGTTCCTGTGTAGCCAAGTTTACATTCCGTGTATTACTGATATCTTATGATGTTTCTTTTTCTGTGTGACTTATTTCAGTTAGAATCATCATACCTGAATCCACTCATTGTGTTGCTAAGGGCCTGATGACACAGATTTCATTGCTGAGTGATATTGCTTTGTAAGTAAATACCACAACTTCTTTATCCATTTTTCACTTTCTGCGATGTTGAACTTGTACTGCAAACGAGGTTCTTGTAAACAGAGCCGTTCCAAACTTTGGGGTGGCTGTGTCTTTTTGATTTTAAATTCCCTAAGCTATAGGACCATAAGTGGAAGTGCCCTAGGTTCTGTTGCTTTGTTTTTTAGATGTTTCAGGAAACACCATACACTTCTCCCGAGTGGTTGTTGGCAATTTACATCCCGCCCATCAGCATAACAAGGTTCCCAGTTCTCCATGGCCTGTCCTGCCTTTCTGGATTTTACACTTTTTTCAGATGGCCCTTTTGACCGGGGGGAAGTGAGACTTCATTGTAGCGCAGATTTCCTTTGCAAGCTTGCTTGGTTGGCCAAAAAGGGCGTATGCGTTTTTTCCTGAATATATTCAGGAAAAAACGCATACGCCCTTTTTGGCCAAGTGCATCATTGTGGACGTTCTGCCTCTTTTCCTATGCTTTCAATGCAATTCCAGTCTACCTCCTGAAATCGGTTTCCTGCAATTCTGCCCCGCTTTCAAGTCCTCTTGGCAGCCTTACTTCAGTCTATTTTTGGACAATAGCTGTCATTTATAACTCTGCAGGTTTGTGAATTACAGTGCCCCTGAGCTCCTTTCTTCAACTCGCTTTCTTGTGAGCTGGCCGCAACACCGCAGGATGGCTTCAGGCCCTAATCTGGTTCCGGCACGGCACGCTGAGCCTTTGGTTAATTCCTCTTCCTGGTGGGAAATGAGAGTTAAATTTGCCCGTCCAGACACCTCCAGCTAGTCTCTCATTGGTTCTCGCTATTCCTGTTCATCTTCCGCAGAAATTGCGAACTGGGCCAAACAGGAGGTTAAAGGGACTGACTCTCCAAGTGGGGAGAGTGTTAGTAAAGCGTCTGGAATGTTGCACCCGAGTACCAGGGTACGAAAACTGAGACATATTTGAACACGTCTCCCGATCACATGGTTGATCATACTCTGGGTTCCACATGCATGTTTTAGCTGAAGGAAGAATACCTAAAACCTGGGTAGTTGAAACCCGTGGAATGGGTACCATGCAATATGACTTCAATGGGTCTTCATTTCCTCACCGAATCTCTCCAATCCTATCACTGCTGCGTTTATGCCCCTGTACACATGCTTGATTCTCTTTCGGAGACATAGCAATCCATAGGTTTTAAGATACTTACTAGTCAGGTACATTCTTAGGCGTTTAATATGCGGTGTTGAGTCCATTTCGTTGAGCAAGGAGTAGCTCTTGTCTATTCCATATTTGGCTTAAGGAACTTTATCTGTGCTCATTTCAATCTCTGGTTTTATGCAGCACCCCAACTCACCTTTACCCTTAAGCAAGCATAAGTTGGTTTTCTAAATTTGAGACCCTGTTCTGTTCTGTAATTCAGTTCCTGTGTAGCCAAGTTTACATTCCGTGTATTAGTGATATCTTATGATGTTTCTTTTTCTGTGTGACTTATTTCAGTTAGAATCATCATACCTGAATCCACTCATTGTGCTGCTAAGGGCCTGATGACATAGATTTCATTGCTGAGTGATATTGCTTTGTAAGTGAATACCACAACTTCTTTATCCATTTTTCACTTTCTGCGATGTTGAACTTGTATTGTAAACGAGGTTCTTGTAAACAGAGGCGTCCCAAACTTTGGGGTGGCTGTGTCTTTTTGATTTTAATTTCCCTAAGCTATAGGACCATAAGTGGAAGTGCCCTAGGCTCTGTTGCTTTGTTTTTTAGATGTTTCAGGAAACACCATACACTTCTCCCGAGTGGTTGTTGGCAATTTACATCCCGCCCATCAGCATAACAAGGCTCCCAGTTCTCCATGGCCTGTCCTGCCTTTCTGGATTTTACACTTTTTTCAGATGGCCCTTTTGACCGGGGGGAAGTGAGACTTCATTGTAGTGCAGATTTCCTTTGCAAGCTTGCTTGGTTGGCCAAAAAGGGCGTATGCGTTTTTTCCTGAATATATTCAGGAAAAAACGCATACGCCCTTTTTGGCCAAGTGCATCATTGTGGACGTTCTGCCTCTTTTCCTATGCTTTCAATGCAATTTCAGTCTACCTCCTGAAATCGGTTTCCTGCAATTCTGCCCCGCTTTCAAGTCCTCTTGGCAGCCTTACTTCAGTCTATTTTTGGACGATAGCTGTCATTTATAACTCTGCAGGTTTGTGAATTACAGTGCCCCTGAGCTCCTTTCTACAACTCGCTTTCTTGTGAGCTGGCCGCAACACCGCAGGATGGCTTCAGGCCCTAATCTGGTTCCGGCACGGCACGCTGAGCCTTTGGTTAATTCCTCTTCCTGGTGGGAAATGAGAGTTAAATTTGCCCGTCCAGACACCTCCAGCTAGTCTCTCATTGGTTCTCGCTATTCCTGTTCATCTTCCGCAGAAATTGCAAACTAGGCCAAACAGGAGGTTAAAGGGACTGACTCTCCAAGTCGGGAGAGTGTTAGTAAAGCGTCTGGAATGTTGCACCCAAGTACCAGGGGAGGAAAACTGAGACATATTTGAACACGTCTCCCGATCACACGGTTGATCATACTCTGGGTTCCACATGCATGTTTTAGCTGAAGGAAGAATACCTTAAACCTGGAGAGTTGAGACCCGTGTAATGGGTACCATGCAATATGACTTCAAAGGGTCTTCATTTGCTCACGAACCTCTCAAATCCTATCACTGCTGCGTTTATGCCCCTGTACACATGCTTGATTCTCTTTCGGAGACATAGCAATCCATAGGTTTTAAGATACTTACTAGTCAGGTACATTCTTAGGCATTTAATATGCGGTGTTGAGTCCATTTCGTTGAGCAAGGAGTAGCTCTTGTCTATTCCATATTTGGCTTAAGGAACTTTATCTGTGCTCATTTCAATCTCTGGTTTTATGCAGCACCCCAACTCACCTTTACCCTTAAGCAAGCATAAGTTGGTTTTCTAAATTTGAGACCCTGTTCTGTTCTGTAATTCAGTTCCTGTGTAGCCAAGTTTCCATTCCGTGTATTACTGATATCTTATGATGTTTCTTTTTCTGTGTGACTTATTTCAGTTAGAATCATCATACCTGAATCCACTCATTGTGCTGCTAAGGTCCTGATGACACAGATTTCATTGCTGAGTGATATTGCTTTGTAAGTAAATACCACAACTTTTTTATCCATTTTTCACTTTCTGCGATGTTGAACTTGTACTGTAAACGAGGTTCTTGTAAACAGAGCCGTTCGAAACTTTGGGGTGGCTGTGTCTTTTTGATTTTAAATTCCCTAAGCTATAGGACCATAAGTGGAAGTGCCCTAGGCTCTGTTGCTTTGTTTTTTAGATGTTTCAGGAAACACCATACACTTCTCCCGAGTGGTTGTTGGCAATTTACATCCCGCCCTTCAGCATAACAAGGCTCCCAGTTCTCCATGGCCTGTCCTGACTTTCTGGATTTTACACTTTTTTCAGATGGCCCTTTTGACCGGGGGGAAGTGAGACTTCATTGTAGTGCAGATTTCCTTTGCAAGCTTGCTTGGTTGGCCAAAAAGGGCGTATGCGTTTTTTCCTGAATATATTCAGGAAAAAACGCATACGCCCTTTTTGGCCAAGTGCATCATTGTGGACGTTCTGCCTCTTTTCCTATGCTTTCAATGCAATTCCAGTCTACCTCCTGAAATCGGTTTCCTGCAATTCTGCCCCGCTTTCAAGTCCTCTTGGCAGCCTTACTTCAGTCTATTTTTGGACGATAGCTGTCATTTATAACTCTGCAGGTTTGTGAATTACAGTGCCCCTGAGCTCCTTTCTTCAACTCGCTTTCTTGTGAGCTGGCCGCAACACCGCAGGATGGCTTCAGGCCCTAATCTGGTTCCGGCACGGCACGCTGAGCCTTTGGTTAATTCCTCTTCCTGGTGGGAAATGAGAGTTAAATTTGCCCGTCCAGACACCTCCAGCTAGTCTCTCATTGGTTCTCGCTATTCCTGTTCATCTTTTGCAGAAATTGCGAACTGGGCGAAACAGGAGGTTAAAGGGACTGACTCTCCAAGTGGGGAGAGTGTTAGTAAAGCGTCTGGAATGTTGCACCCGAGTACCAGGGTACGAAAACTGAGACATATTTGAACACGTCTCCCGATCACATGGTTGATCATACTCTGGGTTCCACATGCATGTTTTAGCTGAAGGAAGAATACCTTAAACCTGGGTAGTTGAAACCCGTGGAATGGGTACCATGCAATATGACTTCAATGGGTCTTCATTTCCTCACCGAATCTCTCCAATCCTATCACTGCTGCGTTTATGCCCCTGTACACATGCTTGATTCTCTTTCGGAGACATAGCAATCCATAGGTTTTAAGATACTTACTAGTCAGGTACATTCTTAGGCGTTTAATATGCGGTGTTGAGTCCATTTCGTTGAGCAAGGAGTAGCTCTTGTCTATTCCATATTTGGCTTAAGGAACTTTATCTGTGCTCATTTCAATCTCTGGTTTTATGCAGCACCCCAACTCACCTTTCCCCTTAAGCAAGCATAAGTTGGTTTTCTAAATTTGAGACCCTGTTCTGTTCTGTAATTCAGTTCCTGTGTAGCCAAGTTTACATTCCGTGTATTACTGATATCTTATGATGTTTCTTTTTCTGTGTGACTTATTTCAGTTAGAATCATCATACCTGAATCCAGTCATTGTGCTGCTAAGGGCCTGATGACATAGATTTCATTGCTGAGTGATATTGCTTTGTAAGTGAATACCACAACTTCTTTATCCATTTTTCACTTTCTGCGAATTTGAACTTGTATTGTAAACGAGGTTCTTGTAAACAGAGGCGTCCCAAACTTTGGGGTGGCTGTGTCTTTTTGATTTTAATTTCCCTAAGCTATAGGACCATAAGTGGAAGTGCCCTAGGCTCTGTTGCTTTGTTTTTTAGATGTTTCAGGAAACACCATACACTTCTCCCAAGTGTCTGTTGGCAATTTACATCCCGCCCATCAGCATAACAAGGCTCCCAGTTCTCAATGGCCTGTCCTGCCTTTCTGGATTTTAAACTTTTTTCAGATGGCCCTTTTGACCGGGGGGAAGTGAGACTTCATTGTAGTGCAGATTTCCTTTGCAAGCTTGCTTGGTTGGCCAAAAAGGGCGTATGCGTTTTTTCCTGAATATATTCAGGAAAAAACGCATACGCCCTTTTTGGCCAAGTGCATCATTGTGGACGTTCTGCCTCTTTTCCTATGCTTTCAATGCAATTCCAGTCTACCTCCTGAAATCGGTTTCCTGCAATTCTGCCCCGCTTTCAAGTCCTCTTGGCAGCCTTACTTCAGTCTATTTTTGGACGATAGCTGTCATTTATAACTCTGCAGGTTTGTGAATTACAGTGCCCCTGACCTCCTTTCTTCAACTTGCTTTCTTGTGACCTGGCCGCAACACCGCAGGATGGCTTCAGGCCCTAATCTCGTTCCGGCCCGGCACGCTGAGCCTTTGGTTAATTCCTCTTCCTGGTGGGAAATGAGAGTTAAATTTGCCCGTTCAGACACCTCCAGCTAGCCTCTCATTGGTTCTCGCTATTCCTGTTCATCTTCCGCAGAAATTGCAAACTGGGCCAAACAGGAGTTTAAAGGCACTGACTCTCCAAGTCGGGAGAGAGTTAGTAAAGCGTCTGGAATGTTGCACCCGAGTACCAGGGGAGGAAAACTGAGACATATTTGAACACGTCTCCCGTTCACATGGTTGATCATACTCTGGGTTCCACATGCATGTTTTAGCTGAAGGAAGAATACCTAAAACCTGGAGAGTTGAGACCCGTGTAATGGGTACCATGCAATATGACTTCAAAGGGTCTTCATTTGCTCACCGAACCTCTCCAATCCTATCACTGCTGCGTTTATGCCCCTGTACACATGCTTGATTCTCTTTCGGAGACATAGCAATCCATAGGTTTTAAGATACTTATTGGTCAGGTACATTCTTAGGCGTTTAATATGCGGTGTTGAGTCCATTTCGTTGAGCAAGGAGTAGCTCTTGTCTATTCCATATTTGGCTTAAGGAACTTTATCTGTGCTCATTTCAATCTCTGGTTTTATGCAGCACCCCAACTCACCTTTCCCCTTAAGCAAGCATAAGTTGGTTTTCTAAATTTGAGACCCTGTTCTGTTCTGTAATTCAGTTCCTGTGTAGCCAAGTTTACATTCCGTGTATTACTGATATCTTATGATGTTTCTTTTTCTGTGTGACTTATTTCAGTTAGAATCATCATACCTGAATCCAGTCATTGTGCTGCTAAGGGCCTGATGACATAGATTTCATTGCTGAGTGATATTGCTTTGTAAGTGAATACCACAACTTCTTTATCCATTTTTCACTTTCTGCGAATTTGAACTTGTATTGTAAACGAGGTTCTTGTAAACAGAGGCGTCCCAAACTTTGGGGTGGCTGTGTCTTTTTGATTTTAATTTCCCTAAGCTATAGGACCATAAGTGGAAGTGCCCTAGGCTCTGTTGCTTTGTTTTTTAGATGTTTCAGGAAACACCATACACTTCTCCCAAGTGTCTGTTGGCAATTTACATCCCGCCCATCAGCATAACAAGGCTCCCAGTTCTCAATGGCCTGTCCTGCCTTTCTGGATTTTAAACTTTTTTCAGATGGCCCTTTTGACCGGGGGGAAGTGAGACTTCATTGTAGTGCAGATTTCCTTTGCAAGCTTGCTTGGTTGGCCAAAAAGGGCGTATGCGTTTTTTCCTGAATATATTCAGGAAAAAACGCATACGCCCTTTTTGGCCAAGTGCATCATTGTGGACGTTCTGCCTCTTTTCCTATGCTTTCAATGCAATTCCAGTCTACCTCCTGAAATCGGTTTCCTGCAATTCTGCCCCGCTTTCAAGTCCTCTTGGCAGCCTTACTTCAGTCTATTTTTGGACGATAGCTGTCATTTATAACTCTGCAGGTTTGTGAATTACAGTGCCCCTGACCTCCTTTCTTCAACTTGCTTTCTTGTGACCTGGCCGCAACACCGCAGGATGGCTTCAGGCCCTAATCTCGTTCCGGCCCGGCACGCTGAGCCTTTGGTTAATTCCTCTTCCTGGTGGGAAATGAGAGTTAAATTTGCCCGTTCAGACACCTCCAGCTAGCCTCTCATTGGTTCTCGCTATTCCTGTTCATCTTCCGCAGAAATTGCAAACTGGGCCAAACAGGAGTTTAAAGGCACTGACTCTCCAAGTCGGGAGAGAGTTAGTAAAGCGTCTGGAATGTTGCACCCGAGTACCAGGGGAGGAAAACTGAGACATATTTGAACACGTCTCCCGTTCACATGGTTGATCATACTCTGGGTTCCACATGCATGTTTTAGCTGAAGGAAGAATACCTAAAACCTGGAGAGTTGAGACCCGTGTAATGGGTACCATGCAATATGACTTCAAAGGGTCTTCATTTGCTCACCGAACCTCTCCAATCCTATCACTGCTGCGTTTATGCCCCTGTACACACGCTTGATTCTCTTTTGGAGACATAGCAATCCATAGGTTTTAAGATACTTAGTAGTCAGGTACATTCTTAGGCGTTTAATATGGGGTGTTGAGTCCATTTCGTTGAGCAAGGAGTAGCTCTTGTCTATTCCATATTTGGCTTAAGGAACTTTATCTGTGCTCATTTCAATCTCTGGTTTTATGCAGCACGCCAACTCACCTTTCCCCTTAAGCAAGCATAAGTTGTTTTTCTAAATTTGAGACCCTGTTCTGTTTTGGAATGCAGTTCCTGTGTAGCCAAGTTTACATTCCGTGTATTACTGATATCTTATGATGTTTCTTTTTCTGTGTGACTTATTTCAGTTAGAATCATCGTACCTGAATCCACTCATTATGCTGCTAAGGGCCTGATGACATAGATTTCATTGCTGAGTGATACTGCATTGTACGTAAGTACCTCAAGTTCTTTATCCATTTTTCACTTTCTGTGATATTGAACTTGTACGGTAAACGAGGTTCTTGTAAACGGAGGCGTCCCAAACTTTGGGGTGGCTGTTTCTTTTTGATTTTAATTTCCCTAAGCTATAGGACCATAAGTGGAAGTGCCCTAGGCTCTGTTGCTTTGTTTTTTAGATGTTTCAGGAAACACCATACACTTCTCCCGAGTGTCTGTTGGCAATTTACATCCCGCCCATCAGCATAAGAAGGCTCCCAATTCTCAATGGCCTGTCCTGCCTTTCTGGATTTTACACTTTTTTCAGGTGGCCCTTTTGACCGGGGGGAAGTGAGACTTCATTGTAGTGCAGATTTCCTTTGCAAGCTTGCTTGGTTGGCCAAAAAGGGCGTATGCGTTTTTTCCTGAATATATTCAGGAAAAAACGCATACGCCCTTTTGTCCAAGTGCATCATTGTGGACGTTCTGCCTCTTTTCCTATGCTTTCAATACAATTTCAGTCTACCTCCTGAAATCGGTTTCCTGCAATTCTGCCCCGCTTTCAAGTCCTCTTGGCAGCCTTACTTCAGTATATTTTTGGACGATAGCTGTCATTTATAACTCTGCAGGTTTGTGAATTACAGTGCCCCTGAGGTCCTTTCTACAACTCGCTTTCTTGTGAGCTGGCCGCAACACCGCAGGATGGCTTCAGGCCCTAATCTGGTTCCGGCACGGCACGCTGAGTCTTTGGTTAATTCCTCTTCCTGGTGGGAAATGAGAGTTAAATTTGCCCGTCCAGACACCTCCAGCTAGTCTCTCATTGGTTCTCGCTATTCCTGTTCATCTTCCGCAGAAATTGCAAACTAGGCCAAACAGGAGGTTAAAGGGACTGACTCTCCAAGTCGGGAGAGTGTTAGTAAAGCGTCTGGAATGTTGCACCCAAGTACCAGGGGAGGAAAACTGAGACATATTTGAACACGTCTCCCGTTCACACGGTTGATCATACTCTGGGTTCCAAATGCATGTTTTAGCTGAAGGAAGAATACCTTAAACCTGGAGAGTTGAGACCCGTGTAATGGGTACCATGCAATATGACTTCAAAGGGTCTTCATTTGCTCACGAACCTCTCAAATCCTATCACTGCTGCGTTTATGCCCCTGTACACATGCTTGATTCTCTTTCGGAGACATAGCAATCCATAGGTTTTAAGATACTTACTAGTCAGGTACATTCTTAGGCATTTAATATGCGGTGTTGAGTCCATTTCGTTGAGCAAGGAGTAGCTCTTGTCTATTCCATATTTGGCTTAAGGAACTTTATCTGTGCTCATTTCAATCTCTGGTTTTATGCAGCACCCCAACTCACCTTTACCCTTAAGCAAGCATAAGTTGGTTTTCTAAATTTGAGACCCTGTTCTGTTCTGTAATTCAGTTCCTGTGTAGCCAAGTTTCCATTCCGTGTATTACTGATATCTTATGATGTTTCTTTTTCTGTGTGACTTATTTCAGTTAGAATCATCATACCTGAATCCACTCATTGTGCTGCTAAGGTCCTGATGACACAGATTTCATTACTGAGTGATATTGCTTTGTAAGTAAATACCACAACTTTTTTATCCATTTTTCACTTTCTGCGATGTTGAACTTGTACTGTAAACGAGGTTCTTGTAAACAGAGCCGTTCGAAACTTTGGGGTGGCTGTGTCTTTTTGATTTTAAATTCCCTAAGCTATAGGACCATAAGTGGAAGTGCCCTAGGCTCTGTTGCTTTGTTTTTTAGATGTTTCAGGAAACACCATACACTTCTCCCGAGTGGTTGTTGGCAATTTACATCCCGCCCTTCAGCATAACAAGGCTCCCAGTTCTCCATGGCCTGTCCTGCCTTTCTGGATTTTACACTTTTTTCAGATGGCCCTTTTGACCGGGGGGAAGTGAGACTTCATTGTAGTGCAGATTTCCTTTGCAAGCTTGCTTGGTTGGCCAAAAAGGGCGTATGCGTTTTTTCCTGAATATATTCAGGAAAAAACGCATACGCCCTTTTTGGCCAAGTGCATCATTGTGGACGTTCTGCCTCTTTTCCTATGCTTTCAATGCAATTCCAGTCTACCTCCTGAAATCGGTTTCCTGCAATTCTGCCCCGCTTTCAAGTCCTCTTGGCAGCCTTACTTCAGTCTATTTTTGGACGATAGCTGTCATTTATAACTCTGCAGGTTTGTGAATTACAGTGCCCCTGAGCTCCTTTCTTCAACTCGCTTTCTTTTGAGCTGGCCGCAACACCGCAGGATGGCTTCAGGCCCTAATCTGGTTCCGGCACGGCACGCTGAGCCTTTGGTTATTTCCTCTTCCTGGTGGGAAATGAGAGTTAAATTTGCCCGTCCAGACACCTCCAGCTAGCCTCTCATTGGTTCTCGCTATTCCTGTTCATCTTCCGCAGAAATTGCAAACTGGGCCAAACAGGAGGTTAAAGGGACTGACTCTCCAAGTGGGGAGAGTGTTAGTAAAGCGTCTGGAATGTTGCACCCGAGTACCAGGGGAGGAAAACTGAGACATATTTGAACACGTCTCCCGTTCACATGGTTGATCATACTTGGGTTCCACATGCATGTTTTAGCTGAAGGAAGAATACCTAAAACCTGGGTAGTTGAAACCCATGGAATGGGTACCATGCAATATGACTTCAAAGGGTCTTCATTTGCTCACCGAACCTCTCCAATCCTATCACTGCTGCGTTTATGCCCCTGTACACATGCTTGATTCTCTTTCGGAGACATAGCAATCCATAGGTTTTAAGATACTTACTAGTCAGGTACATTCTTAGGCGTTTAATATGCGGTATTGAGTCCATTTCGTTGAGCAAGGAGTAGCTCTTGTCTATTCCATATTTGGCTTAAGGAACTTTATCTGTGCTCATTTCAATCTCTGGTTTTATGCAGCACCCCAACTCACCTTTCCCCTTAAGCAAGCATAAGTTGGTTTTCTAAATTTGAGACCCTGTTCTGTTCTGTAATTCAGTTCCTGTGTAGCCAAGTTTACATTCCGTGTATTACTGATATCTTATGATGTTTCTTTTTCTGTGTGACTTATTTCAGTTAGAATCATCATACCTGAATCCACTCATTGTGCTGCTAAGGGCCTGATGACACAGATTTCATTGCTGAGTGATATTGCTTTGTAAGTAAATACCACAACTTCTTTATCCATTTTTCAATTTCTGCGATGTTGAACTTGTACTGTAAACGAGGTTCTTGTAAACAGAGCCGTTCCAAACTTTGGGGTGGCTGTGTCTTTTTGATTTTAAATTCCCTAAGCTATAGGACCATAAGTGGAAGTGCCCTAGGCTCTGTTGCTTTGTTTTTTAGATGTTTCAGGAAACACCATACACTTCTCCCGAGTGGTTGTTGGCAATTTACATCCCGCCCATCAGCAGAACAAGGCTCTCAGTTCTCCATGGCCTGTCCTGCCTTTCTGGATTTTACACTTTTTTCAGATGGCCCTTTTGACCGGGGGGAAGTGAGACTTCATTGTAGTGCAGATTTCCTTTGCAAGCTTGCTTGGTTGGCCAAAAAGGGCGTATGCGTTTTTTCCTGAATATATTCAGGAAAAAACGCATACGCCCTTTTTGGCCAAGTGCATCATTGTGGACGTTCTGCCTCTTTTCCTATGCTTGCAATGCAATTCCAGTCTACCTCCTGAAATCGGTTTCCTGCAATTCTGCCCCACTTTCAAGTCCTCTTGGCAGCCTTACTTCAGTCTATTTTTGGACGATAGCTGTCATTTATAACTCTGCAGGTTTGTGAATTACAGTGCCCCTGAGCTCCTTTCTTCAACTCGCTTTCTTGTGACCTGGCCGCAACACTGCAGGATGTCTTCAGGCCCTAATCTGGTTCCGGCACGGCACGCTGAGCCTTTGGTTAATTCCTCTTCCTGGTGGGAAATGAGAGTTAAATTTGCCCATCCAGACACCTCCAGCTAGTCTCTCATTGGTTCTCGCTATTCCTGTTCATCTTCCACAGAAATTGCAAACTGGGCCAAACAGGAGGTTAAAGGGACTGACTCTCCAAGTGGGGAGAGTGTTAGTAAAGCGTCTGGAATGTTGCACCCGAGTACCAGGGTACGAAAACTGAGACATATTTGAACACGTCTCCCGATGACATGGTTGATCATACTCTAGGTTCCACATGCATGTTTTAGCTGAAGGAAGAATACCTTAAACCTGGGTAGTTGAAACCCGTGGAATGGGTACCATGCAATATGACTTCAAAGGGTCTTCATTTGCTCACCGAACCTCTCCAATCCTATCACTGCTGCGTTTATGCCCCTGTACACATGCTTGATTCTCTTTCGGAGACATAGCAATCCATAGGTTTTAAGATAATTACTAGTCAGGTACATTCTTAGGCATTTAATATGCGGTGTTGAGTCCATTTCGTTGAGCAAGGAGTAGCTCTTGTCTATTCCATATTTGGCTTAAGGAACTTTATCTTTGCTCATTTCAATCTCTGGTTTTATGCAGCACGCCAACTCACCTTTACCCTTAAGCAAGCATAAGTTGGTTTTCTAAATTTGAGACCCTGTTCTGTTCTGTAATTCAGTTCCTGTGTAGCCAAGTTTCCATTCCGTGTATTAGTGATATCTTATGATGTTTCTTTTTCTGTGTGACTTATTTCAGTTAGAATCATCGTACCTGAATCCACTCATTATGCTGCTACGGGCCTGATGACATAGATTTCATTGCTGAGTGATACTGCATTGTACGTAAGTACCACAAGTTCTTTATCCATTTTTCACTTTCTGCGATGTTGAACTTCTACTGTAAACGAGGTTCTTGTAAACAGAGCCGTTCGAAACTTTGGGGTGGCTGTGTCTTTTTGATTTTAAATTCCCTAAGCTATAGGACCATAAGTGGAAGTGCCCTAGGCTCTGTTGCTTTGTTTTTTAGATGTTTCAGGAAACACCATACACTTCTCCCGAGTGTTTGTTGGCAATTTACATCCCGCCCTTCAGCATAACAAGGCTCCCAGT
This sequence comes from Delphinus delphis, assembly GCF_949987515.2. Taxonomy (NCBI): domain Eukaryota; kingdom Metazoa; phylum Chordata; class Mammalia; order Artiodactyla; family Delphinidae; genus Delphinus; species Delphinus delphis. The sequence continues at coordinate 485,202 of NW_027192713.1, forward strand.
TCTCCATGGCCTGTCCTGCCTTTCTGGATTTTACACTTTTTTCAGATGGCCCTTTTGACCGGGGGGAAGTGAGACTTCATTGTAGTGCAGATTTCCTTTGCAAGCTTGCTTGGTTGGCCAAAAAGGGCGTATGCGTTTTTTCCTGAATATATTCAGGAAAAAACGCATACGCCCTTTTTGGCCAAGTGCATCATTGTGGACGTTCTGCCTCTTTTCCTATGCTTTCAATGCAATTCCAGTCTACCTCCTGAAATCGGTTTCCTGCAATTCTGCCCCGCTTTCAAGTCCTCTTGGCAGCCTTACTTCAGTCTATTTTTGGACGATAGCTGTCATTTATAACTCTGCAGGTCTGTGAATTACAGTGCCCCTGAGCTCCTTTCTTCAACTCGCTTTCTTTTGAGCTGGCCGCAACACCGCAGAATGGCTTTAGGCCCTAATCTGGTTCCGGCACGGCACGCTGAGCCTTTGGTTATTTCCTCTTCCTGGTGGGAAATGAGAGTTAAATTTGCCCATCCAGACACCTCCAGCTAGCCTCTCATTGGTTCTCGCTATTCCTGTTCATCTTCCGCAGAAATTGCAAACTGGGACAAACAGGAGGTTAAAGGCGCTGACTTTCCAAGTGGGGAGAGTGTTAGTAAAGCGTCTGGAATGTTGCACCCGAGTACCAGGGGAGGAAAACTGAGACATATTTGAACACGTCTCCCGTTCACATGGTTGATCATACTTGGGTTCCACATGCATGTTTTAGCTGAAGGAAGAATACCTAAAACCTGGGTAGTTGAAACCCGTGGAATGGGTACCATGCAATATGACTTCAAAGGGTCTTCATTTGCTCACCGAACCTCTCCAATCCTATCACTGCTGCGTTTATGCCCCTGTACACATGCTTGATTCTGTTTCGGAGACATAGCAATCCATAGGTTTAAAATACTTACTAGTCAGGTACATTCTTAGGCGTTTAATATGCGGTGTTGAGTCCATTTCGTTGAGCAAGGAGTAGCTCTTGTCTATTCCATATTTGGCTTAAGGAACTTTATCTGTGCTCATTTCAATCTCTGGTTTTATGCAGCACCCCAACTCACCTTTCCCCTTAAGCAAGCATAAGTTGGTTTTCTAAATTTGAGACCCTGTTCTGTTCTGTAATTCAGTTCCTGTGTAGCCAAGTTTACATTCCGTGTATTACTGATATCTTATGATGTTTCTTTTTCTGTGTGACTGATTTCAGTTAGAATCATCATACCTGAATCCACTCATTGTGCTGCTAAGGGCCTGATGACACAGATTTCATTGCTGAGTGATATTGCTTTGTAAGTAAATACCACAACTTCTTTATCCATTTTTCAATTTCTGCGATGTTGAACTTGTACTGTAAATGAGGTTCTTGTAAACAGAGCCGTTCCAAACTTTGGGGTGGCTGTGTCTTTTTGATTTTAAATTCCCTAAGCTATAGGACCATAAGTGGAAGTGCCCTAGGCTCTGTTGCTTTGTTTTTTAGATGTTTCAGGAAACACCATACACTTCTCCCGAGTGGTTGTTGGCAATTTACATCCCGCCCATCAGCAGAAAAAGGCTCTCAGTTCTCCATGGCCTGTCCTGCCTTTCTGGATTTTACACTTTTTTCAGATGGCCCTTTTGACCGGGGGGAAGTGAGACTTCATTGTAGTGCAGATTTCCTTTGCAAGCTTGCTTGGTTGGCCAAAAAGGGCGTATGCGTTTTTTCCTGAATATATTCAGGAAAAAACGCATACGCCCTTTTTGGCCAAGTGCATCATTGTGGACGTTCTGCCTCTTTTCCTATGCTTTCAATGCAATTCCAGTCTACCTCCTGAAATCGGTTTCCTGCAATTCTGCCCCGCTTTCAAGTCCTCTTGGCAGCCTTACTTCAGTCTATTTTTGGACGATAGCTGTCATTTATAACTCTGCAGGTTTGTGAATTACAGTGCCCCTGAGCTCCTTTCTTCAACTCGCTTTCTTGTGACCTGGCCGCAACACTGCAGGATGTCTTCAGGCCCTAATCTGGTTCCGGCACGGCACGCTGAGCCTTTGGTTAATTCCTCTTCCTGGTGGGAAATGAGAGTTAAATTTGCCCATCCAGACACCTCCAGCTAGTCTCTCATTGGTTCTCGCTATTCCTGTTCATCTTCCACAGAAATTGCAAACTGGGCCAAACAGGAGGTTAAAGGGACTGACTCTCCAAGTGGGGAGAGTGTTAGTAAAGCGTCTGGAATGTTGCACCCGAGTACCAGGGTACGAAAACTGAGACATATTTGAACACGTCTCCCGATGACATGGTTGATCATACTCTAGGTTCCACATGCATGTTTTAGCTGAAGGAAGAATACCTTAAACCTGGGTAGTTGAAACCCGTGGAATGGGTACCATGCAATATGACTTCAAAGGGTCTTCATTTGCTCACCGAACCTCCCCAATCCTATCACTGCTGCGTTTATGCCCCTGTACACATGCTTGATTCTCTTTCGGAGACATAGCAATCCATAGGTTTTAAGATACTTACTAGTCAGGTACATTCTTAGGCATTTAATATGCGGTGTTGAGTCCATTTCGTTGAGCAAGGAGTAGCTCTTGTCTATTCCATATTTGGCTTAAGGAACTTTATCTGTGCTCATTTCAATCTCTGGTTTTATGCAGCACCCCAACTCACCTTTCCCCTTAAGCAAGCATAAGTTGGTTTTCTAAATTTGAGACCCTGTTCTGTTCTGTAATTCAGTTCCTGTGTAGCCAAGTTTACATTCCGTGTATTAGTGATATCTTATGATGTTTCTTTTTCTGTGTGACTTATTTCAGTTAGAATCATCGTACCTGAATCCACTCATTATGCTGCTATGGGCCTGATGACATAGATTTCATTGCTGAGTGATACTGCATTGTACGTAAATACCACAAGTTCTTTATCCATTTTTCACTTTCTGCGATGTTGAACTTGTACTGTAAACGAGGTTCTTGTAAACAGAGCCGTTCCAAACGTTGGGGTGGCTGTGTCTTTTTGATTTTAATTTCCCTAAGCTATAGGACCATAAGTGGAAATGCCCTAGGTTCTGTTGCTTTGTTTTTTAGATGTTTCAGGAAACACCATACACTTCTCCTGAGTGTCTGTTGGCAATTTACATCCCGCCCATCAGCATAACAAGGCTCCCAGTTCTCAATGGCCTGTTGCCTTTCTGGATTTTACACTTTTTTCAGATGGCCCTTTTGACCGGGGGGAAGTGAGACTTCATTGTAGTGCAGATTTCCTTTGCAAGCTTGCTTGGTTGGCCAAAAAGGGCGTATGCGTTTTTTCCTGAATATATTCAGGAAAAAACGCATACGCCCTTTTTGGCCAAGTGCATCATTGTGGACGTTCTGCCTCTTTTCCTATGCTTTCAATGCAATTCCAGTCTACCTCCTGAAATCGGTTTCCTGCAATTCTGCCCCGCTTTCAAGTCCTCTTGGCAGCCTTACTTCAGTCTATTTTTGGACGATAGCTGTCATTTATAACTCTGCAGGTTTGTGAATTACAGTGTCCCTGAGCTCCTTTCTTCAACTCGCTTTCTTGTGACCTGGCCGCAACACCGCAGGATGGCTTCAGGCCCTAATCTGGTTCCGGCCCGGAATGCTGAACGTTTGGTTCATTCCTCTTCCTGGTGGGAAATGAGAGTTAAATTTGCCCGTCCAGACACCTCCAGCTAGTCTCTCATTGGTTCTCGCTATTCCTGTTCATCTTCCGCAGAAATTGCAAACTGGGCCAAACAGGAGGTTAAAGGGACTGACTCTCCAAGTCCGGAGAGTGTTAGTAAAGCGTCTGGAATGTTGCACCCGAGTACCAGGGGAGGAAAACTGAGACATATTTGAACACGTCTCCCGATCACATGGTTGATCATACTCTGGGTTCCACATGCATGTTTTAGCTGAAGGCAGAATACCTTAAACCTGGGTAGTTGAAACCCGTGGAATGGGTACCATGCAATATGACTTCAAAGGGTCTTCATTTGCTCACCGAACCTCTCCAATCCTATCACTGCTGCGTTTATGCCCCTGTACACACGCTTGATTCTCTTTTGGAGACCTAGCAATCCATAGGTTTTAAGATACTTACTAGTCAGGTACATTCTTAGGCGTTTAATATGGGGTATTGAGTCCATTTCGTTGAGCAAGGAGTAGCTCTTGTCTATTCCATATTTGGCTTAAGGAACTTTATCTGTGCTCATTTCAATCTCTGGTTTTATGCAGCAACCCAACTCACCTTTCCCCTTAAGCAAGCATAAGTTGGTTTTCTAAATTTGAGACCCTGTTCTGTTTTGGAATGCAGTTCCTGTGTAGCCAAGTTTACATTCCGTGTATTACTGATATCTTATGATGTTTCTTTTTCTGTGTGACTTATTTCAGTTAGAATCATCATACCTGAATCCACTCATTGTGCTGCTAAGGGCCTGATGACACAGATTTCATTGCTGAGTGATATTGCTTTGTAAGTAAATACCACAACTTCTTTATCCATTTTTCAATTTCTGCGATGTTGAACTTGTACTGTAAACGAGGTTCTTGTAAACAGAGCCGTTCCAAACTTTGGGGTGGCTGTGTCTTTTTTATTTTAAATTCCCTAAGCTATAGGACCATAAGTGGAAGTGCCCTAGGCTCTGTTGCTTTGTTTTTTAGATGTTTCAGGAAACACCATACACTTCTCCCGAGTGGTTGTTGGCAATTTACAACCCGCCCATCAGCATAACAAGGCTCCCAGTTCTCCATGGCCTGTCCTGCCTTTCTGGATTTTACACTTTTTTCAGATGGCCCTTTTGACCGGGGGGAAGTGAGACTTCATTGTAGTGCAGATTTCCTTTGCAAGCTTGCTTGGTTGGCCAAAAAGGGCGTATGCGTTTTTTCCTGAATATATTCAGGAAAAAACGCATACGCCCTTTTTGGCCAAGTGCATCATTGTGGACGTTCTGCCTCTTTTCCTATGCTTTCAATGCAATTCCAGTCTACCTCCTGAAATCGGTTTCCTGCAATTCTGCCCCACTTTCAAGTCCTCTTGGCAGCCTTACTTCAGTCTATTTTTGGACGATAGCTGTCATTTATAACTCTGCAGGTTTGTGAATTACAGTGCCCCTGAGCTCGTTTCTTCAACTCGCTTTCTTGTGACCTGGCCGCAACACCGCAGGATGGCTTCAGGCCCTAATCTGGTTCCGGCACGGCACGCTGAGCCTTTGGTTAATTCCTCTTCCTGGTCGGAAATGAGAGTTAAATTTGCCCATCCAGACACCTCCAGCTAGTCTTTCATTGGTTCTCGCTATTCCTGTTCATCTTCCACAGAAATTGCAAACTGGGCCAAACAGGAAGTTAAAGGGATTGACTCTCCAAGTGGGGAGAGTGTTAGTAAAGCGTCTGGAATGTTGCACCCGAGTACCAGGGTACGAAAACTGAGATATATTTGAACACGTCTCCCGATCACATGGTTGATCATACTCTAGGTTCCACATGCATGTTTTAGATGAAGGAAGAATACCTTAAACCTGGGTAGTTGAAATCCGTGGAATGGGTACCATGCAATATGACTTCAAAGGGTCTTCATTTGCTCACCGAACCTCTCCAATCCTATCACTGCTGCGTTTATGCCCCTGTACACATGCTTGATTCTCTTTCGGAGACATAGCAATCCATAGGTTTTAAGATACTTACTAGTCAGGTGCATTCTTAGGCGTTTAATATGGGTTTTTTGTCCATTTCGTTGAGCAAGGAGTAGCTCTTGTCTATTCCATATTTGGCTTAAGGAACTTTATCTGTGCTCATTTCAATCTCTGGTTTTATGCAGCACCCCAACTCACCTTTCACCTTAAGCAAGCATAAGTTGGTTTTCTAAATTTGAGACCCTGTTCTGTTTTGGAATGCAGTTCCTGTGTAGCCAAGTTTACATTCCGTGTATTAGTGATATCTTATGATGTTTCTTTTTCTGTGTGACTTATTTCAGTTAGAATCATCGTACCTGAATCCACTCATTATGCTGCTACGGGCCTGATGACATAGATTTCATTGCTGAGTGATACTGCATTGTACGTAAGTACCACAAGTTCTTTATCCATTTTTCACTTTCTGTGATATTGAACTTGTACGGTAAACGAGGTTCTTGTAAACGGAGGCGTCCCAAACTTTGGGGTGGCTGTGTCTTTTTCATTTTAATTTCCCTAAGATATAGGACCATAAGCGGAAGTGCCCTAGGCTCTGTTGCTTTGTTTTTTAGATGTTTCAGGAAACACCATACACTTCTCCTGAGTGTCTGTTGGCAATTTACATCCCGCCCATCAGCATAACAAGGCTCCCAGTTCTCCATGGCCTGTCCTGCCTTTCTGGATTTTACACTTTTTTCAGATGGCCCTTTTGACCGGGGAGAAGTGAGACTTCATTGTAGTGCAGATTTCCTTTGCAAGCTTGCTTGGTTGGCCAAAAAGGGCGTATGCGTTTTTTCCTGAATATATTCAGGAAAAAACGCATACGCCCTTTTTGGCCAAGTGCATCATTGTGGACGTTCTGCCTCTTTTCCTATGCTTTCAATGCAATTCCAGTCTACCTCCTGAAATCGGTTTCCTGCAATTCTGCCCCGCTTTCAAGTCCTCTTGGCAGCCTTACTTCAGTCTATTTTTGGACGATAGCTGTCATTTATAACTCTGCAGGTTTGTGAATTGCAGTGCCCCTGAGCTCCTTTCTTCAACTCGCTTTCTTGTGACCTGGCCACAACACCGCAGGATGGCTTCAGGCCCTAATCTGGTTCCGGCCCGGCATGCTGAGCCTTTGGTTAATTCCTCTTCCTGGTGGGAAATGAGAGTTAAATTTGCCCGTCCAGACACCTCCAGCTAGCCTCTCATTGGTTCTCGCTATTCCTGTTCATCTTCCGCAGAAATTGCAAACTGGGCCAAACAGGAGGTTAAAGGGACTGACTCTCCAAGTCGGGAGAGTGTTAGTAAAGCGTCTGGAATGTTGCACCCGAGTACCAGGGGAGGAAAACTGAGACATATTTGAACACGTCTCCCGTTCACATGGTTGATCATACTCTGGGTTCCACATGCATGATTTAGCTGAAGGAAGAATACCTTAAACCTGGAGAGTTGAGACCCGTGTAATGGGTACCATGCAATATGACTTCAAAGGGTCTTCATTTGCTCACCGAACCTCTCCAATCCTATCACTGCTGCGTTTGTGCCCCTGTACACACGCTTGATTCTCTTTTGGAGACATAGCAGTCCATAGTTTTTAAGATACTTACTAGTCAGGTACATTCTTAGGCGTTTAATAAGGGGTTTTGAGTCCATTTCGTTGAGCAAGGAGTAGCTCTTGTCTATTCCATATTGGCTTAAGGAACTTTATCTGTGCTCATTTCAATCTCTGATTTTATGCAGCAACCCAACTCACCTTTCCCCTTAAGCAAGCATAAGTTGGTTTTCTAAATTTGAGACCCTGTTCTGTTTTGGAATGCAGTTCCTGTGTAGCCAAGTTTACATTCCGTGTATTAGTGATATCTTATGATGTTTCTTTTTTTGCGTGACTTATTTCAGTTAGAATCATCGTACCTTAATACACTCATTATGCTGCTAAGGGCCTGATTACACATATTTCATTGCTGAGTGATATTGCTTTGTACGTAAATACCACAACTTCTTTATCCATTTTTCACTTTCTGCGATGTTGAACTTGTACTGTAAAAGAGGTTCTTGTAAACAGAGCCGTTCCAAACTTTGGGGTGGCTGTGTCTTTTTGATTTTAATTTCCCTAAGCTATAGGACCATAAGTGGAAGTGCCCTAGGTTCTGTTGCTTTGTTTTTTAGATGTTTCAGGAAACACCATACACTTCTCCCGAGTGGTTTTTGGCAATTTACATCCCGCCCATCAGCATAACAAGGCTCCCAGTTCTCCATGGCCTGTCCTGCCTTTCTGGATTTTACACATTTTTCAGATGGCCCTTTTGACCGGGGGGAAGTGAGACTTCATTGTAGTGCAGATTTCCTTTGCAAGCTTGCTTGGTTGGCCAAAAAGGGCGTATGCGTTTTTTCCTGAATATATTCAGGAAAAAACGCATACGCCCTTTTTGGCCAAGTGCATCATTGTGAACGTTCTGCCTCTTTTCCTATGCTTTCAATGCAATTCCAGTCTACCTCCTGAAATCGGTTTCCTGCAATTCTGCCCCGCTTTCAAGTCCTCTTGGCAGCCTTACTTCAGTCTATTTTTGGACGATAGCTGTCATTTATAACTCTGCAGGTTTGTGAATTACAGTGCCCCTGAGCTCCTTTCTTCAACTCGCTTTCTTGTGACCTGGCCGCAACAACGCAGGATGGCTTCAGGCCCTAATCTGATTCCGGCACGGCACGCTGAGCCTTTGGTTATTTCCTCTTCCTGGTGGGAAATGAGAGTTAAATTTGCCCGTCCAGACACCTCCAGCTAGTCTCTCATTGGTTCTCGCTATTCCTGTTCATCTTCCACAGAAATTGCAAACTGGGCCAAACAGGAGGTTAAAGGCGCTGACTCTCCAAGTGGGGAGAGTTTTAGTAAAGCGTTTGGAATGTTGCACCCGAGTACCAGGGGAGGAAAACTGAGACATATTTGAACACATCTCCCGTTCACATGGTTGATCATACTTGGGTTCCACATGCATGTTTTAGCTGAAGGAAGAATACCTTAAACCTGGGTATTTGAAACCCGTGGAATGGGTACCATGCAATATGACTTCAAAGGGTCTTCATTTGCTCACCGAACCTCTCCAATCCTATCACTGCTGCGTTTATGCCCCTGTACACATGCTTGATTCTCTTTCGGAGACATAGCAATCCATAGGTTTTAAGATACTTACTAGTCAGGTACATTCTTAGGCGTTTAATATGCGGTGTTGAGTCCATTTCGTTGAGCAAGGAGTAGCTCTTGTCTATTCCATATTTGGCTTAAGGAACTTTATCTGTGCTCATTTCAATCTCTGGTTTTATGCAGCACCCCAACTCACCTTTCCCCTTAAGCAAGCATAAGTTGGTTTTCTAAATTTGAGACCCTGTTCTGTTCTGTAATTCAGTTCCTGTGTAGCCAAGTTTACATTCAGTGTATTACTGATATCTTATGATGTTTCTTTTTCTGTGTGACTTATTTCAGTTAGAATCATCATACCTGAATCCACTCATTGTGCTGCTAAGGGCCTGATGACACAGATTTCATTGCTGAGTGATATTGCTTTGTAAGTAAATACCACAACTTCTTTATCCATTTTTCACTTTCTGCGATGTTGAACTTGTACTGTAAACGAGGTTCTTGTAAACAGAGCCGTTCCAAACTTTGGGGTGGCTGTGTCTTTTTGATTTTAAATTCCCTAAGCTATAGGACCATAAGTGGAAGTGCCCTAGGCTCTGTTGCTTTGTTTTTTAGATGTTTCAGGAAACACCATACACTTCTCCCGAGTGTTTGTTGGCAATTTACATCCCACTCTTCAGCATAACAAGGCTCCCAGTTCTCCATGGCCTGTCCTGCCTTTCTGGATTTTACACTTTTTTCAGATGGCCCTTTTGACTGGGGGGAAGTGAGACTTCATTGTAGTGCGGATTTCCTTTGCAAGCTTGCTTGGTTGGCCAAAAAGGGCGTATGCGTTTTTTCCTGAATATATTCAGGAAAAAACGCATATGCCCTTTTTGGCCAAGTGCATCATTGTGGACGTTCTGCCTCTTTTCCTATGCTTTCAATGCAATTCCAGTCTACCTCCTGAAATCGGTTTCCTGCAATTCTGCCCCGCTTTCAAGTCCTCTTGGCAGCCTTACTTCAGTCTATTTTTGGACGATAGCTGTCATTTATAACTCTGCAGGTTTGTGAATTACAGTGCCCCTGAGCTCCTTTCTTCAACTCGCTTTCTTGTGACCTGGCCGCAACACCGCAGGATGGCTTCAGGCCCTAATCTGATTCCGGCACGGCACGCTGAGCCTTTGGTTATTTCCTCTTCCTGGTGGGAAATGAGAGTTAAGTTTGCCCGTCCAGACACCTCCAGGTAGTCTCTCATTGGTTCTCGCTATTCCTGTTCATCTTCCGCAGAAATTGCAAACTGGGCCAAACAGGAGGTTAAAGGCGCTGACTCTCCAAGTGGGGAGAGTGTTAGTAAAGCGTCTGGAATGTTGCACCCGAGTACCAGGGGAGGAAAACTGAGACATATTTGAACACGTCTCCCGTTCACATGGTTGATCATACTTGGGTTCCACATGCATGTTTTAGCTGAAGGAAGAATACCTTAAACCGGGAGAGTTAAGACCCGTGTAATGGGTACCATGCAATATGACTTCAAAGGGTCTTCATTTGTTCACCGAACCTCTCCAATCCTATCACTGCTGCGTTTATGCCCCTGTACACATGCTTGATTCTCTTTCGGAGACATAGCAATCCATAGGTTTTAAGATACTTACTAGTCAGGTACATTCTTAGGCGTTTAATATGCGGTGTTGAGTCCATTTCGTTGAGCAAGGAGTAGCTCTTGTCTATTCCATATTTGACTTAAGGAACTTTATCTGTGCTCATTTCAATCTCTGGTTTTATGCAGCACCCCAACTCACCTTTCCCCTTAAGCAAGCATAAGATGGTTTTCTAAATTTGAGACCCTGTTCTGTTCTGTAATTCAGTTCCTGTGTAGCCAAGTTTACATTCCGTGTATTACTGATATCTTATGATGTTTCTTTTTCTGTGTGACTTACTTCAGTTAGAATCATCATACCTGAATCCACTCATTGTGCTGCTAAGGGCCTGATGACACAGATTTCATTGCTGAGTGATATTGCTTTGTAAGTAAATACCACAACTTCTTTATCCATTTTTCACTTTCTGCGATGTTGAACTTGTACTGTAAACGAGGTTCTTGTAAACAGAGCCGTTCCAAACTTTGGGGTGGCTGTGTCTTTTTGATTTTAATTTCCCTAAGCTATAGGACCATAAGTGGAAGTGCCCTAGGTTCTGTTGCTTTGTTTTTTAGATGTTTCAGGAAACACCATACACTTCTCCCAAGTGGTTGTTGGCAATTTACATCCCGCCCATCAGCATAACAAGGCTCCCAGTTCTCCATGGCCTGTCCTGCCTTTCTGGATTTTACACTTTTTTCAGATGGCCCTTTTGACCGGGGGGAAGTGAGACTTCATTGTAGTGCAGATTTCCTTTGCAAGCTTGCTTGGTTGGCCAAAAAGGGCGTATGCGTTTTTTCCTGAATATATTCAGGAAAAAACGCATACGCCCTTTTTGGACAAGTGCATCATTGTGGACGTTCTGCCTCTTTTCCTATGCTTTCAATGCAATTCCAGTCTACCTCCTGAAATCGGTTTCCTGCAATTCTGCCCCGCTTTCAAGTCCTCTTGGCAGCCTTACTTCAGTCTATTTTTGGACGATAGCTGTCATTTATAACTCTGCAGGTGTGTGAATTACAGTGCCCCTGAGCTTCTTTCTTCAACTCGCTTTCTTGTGACCTGGCCGCAACACCGCAGGATGGCTTCAGGCCCTAATCTGGTTCCGGCACGGCACGCTGAGTCTTTGGTTAATTCCTCTTCCTGGTGGGAAATGAGAGTTAAATTTGCCCGTCCAGACACCTCCAGGTAGTCTCTCATTGGTTCTCGCTATTCCTGTTCATCTTCCGCAGAAATTGCAAACTGGGCCAAACAGGAGGTTAAAGGGACTGACTCTCCAAGTGGGGAGAGTGTTAGTAAAGCGTCTGGAATGTTGCACCCGAGTACCAGGGGAGGAAAACTGAGACATATTTGAACACGTCTCCCGTTCACATGGTTGATCATGCTCTGGGTTCCACATGCATGTTTTAGCTGAAGGAAGAATACCTTAAACCTGGAGAGTTAAGACCCGTGTAATGGGTACCATGCAATATGACTTCAAAGGGTCTTCATTTGCTCACCGAACCTCTCCAATCCTATCACTGCTGCGTTTATGCCCCTGTACACATGCTTGATTCTCTTTTGGAGACATAGCAATCCATAGGTTTTAAGATACTTACTAGTCAGGTACATTCTTAGGCGTTTAATATGGGGTTTTGAGTCCATTTCGTTGAGCAAGGAGTAGCTCTTGTCTATTCCATATTTGACTTAAGGAACTTTACCTGTGCTCATTTCAATCTCTGGTTTTATGCAGCACCCCAACTCACCTTTCCCCTTAAGCAAGCATAAGTTGGTTTTCTAAATTTGAGACCCTGTTCTGTTTTGGAATGCAGTTCCTGTGTAGCCAAGTTTACATTCCGTGTATTACTGATATCTTATGATGTTTCTTTTTCTGTGTGACTTATTTCAGGTAGAATCATCGTACCTGAATCCACTCATTATGCTGCTACGGGCCTGATAACATAGATTTCATTGCTGAGTGATACTGCATTGTACGTAAGTACCACAAGTTCTTTATCCATTTTTCACTTTCTGTGATATTGAACTTGTACGGTAAACGAGGTTCTTGTAAACGGAGGCGTCCCAAACTTTGGGGTGGCTGTGTCTTTTTGATTTTAATTTCCCTAAGCTATAGGACCATAAGTGGAAGTGCCCTAGGCTCTGATGCTTTGTTTTTTAGATGTTTCAGGAAACACCATACACTTCTCCTGAGTGTCTGTTGGCAATTTACATCCCGCCCATCAGCATAACAAGGCTCCCAGTTCTCCATGGCCTGTCCTGCCTTTCTGGAGTTTACACTTTTTTCAGATGGCCCTTTTGACCTGGGAGAAGTGAGACTTCATTGTAGTGCAGATTTCCTTTGCAAGTTTGCTTGGTTGGCCAAAAAGGGCGTATGCGTTTTTTCCTGAATATATTCAGGAAAAAACGCATATGCCCTTTTTGGCCAAGTGCATCATTGTGTACGTTCTGCCTCTTTTCCTATGCTTTCAATGCAATTCCAGTCTACCTCCTGAAATCGGTTTCCTGCAATTCTGCCCCGCTTTCAAGTCCTCTTGGCAGCCTTACTTCAGTCTATTTTTGGACGATAGCTGTCATTTATAACTCTGCAGGTTTGTGAATTACAGTGCCCCTGAGCTCCTTTCTACAACTCGCTTTCTTGTGAGCTGGCCGCAACACCGCAGGATGGCTTCAGGCCCTAATCTGGTTCTGGCACGGCACGCTGAGCCTTTGGTTAATTCCTCTTCCTGGTGGGAAATGAGAGTTAAATTTGCCCGTCCAGACACCTCCAGCTAGTCTCTCATTGGTTCTCGCTATTCCTGTTCATCTTCCGCAGAAATTGCAAACTGGGCCAAACAGGAGGTTAAAGGGACTGACTCTCCAAGTCGGGAGAGTGTTAGTAAAGCGTCTGGAATGTGGCACCCGAGTACCAGGGGAGGAAAACTGAGACATATTTGAACACGTCTCCCGTTCACACAGTTGATCATACTCTGGGTTCCACATGCATGTTTTAGCTGAAGGAAGAATACCTTAAACCTGGAGAGTTGAGACCCGTGTAATGGGTGCCATGCAATATGACTTCAAAGGGTCTTCATTTGCTCACGAACCTCTCCAATCCTATCACTGCTGCGTTTATGCCCCTGTACACATGCTTGATTCTCTTTCGGAGACATAGCAATCCATAGGTTTTAAGATACTTACTAGTCAGGTACATTCTTCGGCATTTAATATGCGGTGTTGAGTCCATTTCGTTGAGCAAGGAGTAGCTCTTGTCTATTCCATATTTGGCTTAAGGAACTTTATCTGTGCTCATTTCGATCTCTGGTTTTATGCAGCACCCCAACTCACCTTTCCCCTTAAGCAAGCATAAGTTGGTTTTCTAAATTTGAGACCCTGTTCTGTTCTGTAATTCAGTTCCTGTGTAGCCAAGTTTCCATTCCGTGTATTACTGATATCTTATGATGTTTCTTTTTCTGTGTGACTTATTTCAGTTAGAATCATCGTACCTGAATCCACTCATTGTGCTGCTAAGGGCCTGATGACACAGATTTCATTGCTGAGTGATATTGCTTTGTAAGTAAATACCACAACTTCTTTATCCATTTTTCAATTTCTGCGATGTTTAACTTGTACTGTAAACGAGGTTCTTGTAAACAGAGCCGTTCCAAACTTTGGGGTGGCTGTGTCTTTTTGATTTTAAATTCCCTAAGCTATAAGGCCAAAAGTGGAAGTGCCCTCGGCTCTGTTGCTTTGTTTTTTAGATGTTTCAGGAAACACCATACACTTCTCCGGAGTGGTTGTTGGCAATTTACATCCCGCCCATCAGCATAACAAGGCTCCCAGTTCTCCATGGCCTGTCCTGCCTTTCTGGATTTTACACTTTTTTCAGATGGCCCTTTTGACCGGGGGGAAGTGAGACTTCATTGTAGTGCAGATTTCCTTTGCAAGCTTGCTTGGTTAGCCAAAAAGGGCGTATGCGTTTTTTCCTGAATATATTCAGGAAAAAACGCATACGCCCTTTTTGGCCAAGTGCATCATTGTGGACGTTCTGCCTCTTTTCCTATGCTTGCAATGCAATTCCAGTCTACCTCCTGAAATCGGTTTCCTGCAATTCTGTCCCGCTTTCAAGTCCTCTTGGCAGCCTTACTTCAGTCTATTTTTGGACGATAGCTGTCATTTATAACTCTGCAGGTTTGTGAATTACAGTGCCCCTGAGCTCCTTTCTTCAACTCGCTTTCTTGTGACCTGGCCGCAACACCGCAGTATGTCTTCAGGCCCTAATCTGGTTCCGGCACGGCATGCTGAGCCTTTGGTTATTTCCTCTTCCTGGTGGGAAATGAGAGTTAAATTTGCCCGTCCAGACACCTCCAGCTAGTCTCTCATTGGTTCTCGCTATTCCTGTTCATCTTCCGCAGAAATTGCAAACTGGCCCAAACAGGAGGTTAAAGGCGCTGACTTTCCAAGTGGGGAGAGTGTTAGTAAAGCTTCTGGAATGTTGCACCCGAGTACCAGGGGAGGAAAACTGAGACATATTTGAACACGTCTCCCGTTCACATGGTTGATCATACTTGGGTTCCACATGCATGTTTTAGCTGAAGGAAGAATACCTTAAACATGGGTAGTTGAAACCCGTGGAATGGGTACCATGCAATATGCCTTCAAAGGGTCTTCATTTGCTCACCGAACCTCTCCAATCCTATCACTGCTGCGTTTATGCCCCTGTACACATGCTTGATTCTCTTTCGGAGACATAGCAATCCATAGGTTTTAAGATACTTACTAGTCAGGTACATTCTTAGGCGTTTAATATGCGGTGTTGAGTCCATTTCGTTGAGCAAGGAGTAGCTCTTGTCTATTCCATATTTGGCTTAAGGAACTTTATCTGTGCTCATTTCAATCTCTGGTTTTATGCAGCACCCCAACTCACCTTTACCCTTAAGCAAGCATAAGTTGGTTTTCTAAATTTGAGACCCTGTTCTGTTCTGTAATTCAGTTCCTGTGTAGCCAAGTTTCCATTCCGTGTATTAGTGATATCTTATGATGTTTCTTTTTCTGTGTGACTTATTTCAGTTAGAATCATCATACCTGAATCCACTCATTGTGCTGCTAAGGTCCTGATGACACAGATTTCATTGCTGAGTGATATTGCTTTGTAAGTAAATACCACAACTTTTTTATCCATTTTTCACTTTCTGCGATGTTGAACTTGTATTGTAAACGAGGTTCTTGTAAACAGAGCCGTTCCAAACTTTGGGGTGGCTGTGTCTTTTTGATTTTAAATTCCCTAAGCTATAGGACCATAAGTGGAAGTGCCCTAGGCTCTGTTGCTTTGTTTTTTAGATGTTTCAGGAAACACCATACACTTCACCCGAGTGTTTGTTGGCAATTTACATCCCGCCCTTCAGCATAACAAGGCTCCCAGTTCTCCATGGCCTGTCCTGCCTTTCTGGATTTTACACTTTTTTCAGATGGCCCTTTTGACCGGGGGGAAGTGAGACTTCATTGTAGTGCAGATTTCCTTTGCAAGCTTGCTTGGTTGGCCAAAAAGGGCGTATGCGTTTTTTCCTGAATATATTCAGGAAAAAACGCATACGCCCTTTTTGGCCAAGTGCATCATTGTGGACTTTCTGCCTCTTTTCCTATGCTTTCAATGCAATTCCAGTCTACCTCCTGAAATCAGTTTCCTGCAATTCTGCCCCGCTTTCAAGTCCTCTTGGCAGCCTTACTTCAGTCTATTTTTGGACGATAGCTGTCATTTATAACTCTGCAGGTTTGTGAATTACAGTGCCCCTGAGCTCCTTTCTTCAACTCGCTTTCTTTTGAGCTGGCCGCAACACCGCAGGATGGCTTCAGGCCCTAATCTGGTTCCGGCACGGCACGCTGAGCCTTTGGTTATTTCCTCTTCCTGGTGGGAAATGAGAGTTAAATTTGCCCGTCCAGACACCTCCAGCTAGCCTCTCATTGGTTCTCGCTATTCCTGTTCATCTTCCGCAGAAATTGCAAACTGGGCCAAACAAGAGGTTAAAGGCGCTGACTTTTCAAGTGGGGTGAGTGTTAGTAAAGCGTCTGGAATGTTGCACCCGAGTACCAGGGGAGGAAAACTGAGACATATTTGAACACGTCTCCCGTTCACATGGTTGATCATACTTGGGTTCCACATGCATGTTTTAGCTGAAGGAAGAATACCTAAAACCTGGGTAGTTGAAATCCGTGGAATGGGTACCATGCAATATGACTTCAAAGGGTCTTCATTTGCGCACCGAACCTCTCCAATCCTATCACTGCTACGTTTATGCCCCTGTACACATGCTTGATTCTCTTTCGGAGACATAGCAATCCATAGGTTTTAAGATACTTACTAGTCAGGTACATTCTTAGGCGTTTAATATGCGGTGTTGAGTCCATTTCGTTAAGCAAGGAGTAGCTCTTGTCTATTCCATATTTGGCTTAAGGAACTTTATCTGTGCTCATTTCAATCTCTGGTTTTATGCAGCACCCCAACTCACCTTTCCCCTTAAGCAAGCATAAGTTGGTTTTCTAAATTTGAGACCCTGTTCTGTTCTGTAATTCAGTTCCTGTGTAGCCAAGTTTACATTCCGTGTATTAATGATATCTTATGATGTTTCTTTTTCTGTGTGACTTATTTCAGTTAGAATCATCATACCTGAATCCACTCATTGTGCTGCTAAGGGCCTGATGACACAGATTTCATTGCTGAGTGATATTGCTTTGTAAGTAAATACCACAACTTCTTTATCCATTTTTCAATTTCTGCGATGTTGAACTTGTACTCTAAACGAGGTTCTTGTAAACAGAGCCGTTCCAAACTTTGGGGTGGCTGTGTCTTTTTGATTTTAAATTCCCTAAGCTATAGGACCATAAGTGGAAGTGCCCTAGGCTCTGTTGCTTTGTTTTTTAGATGTTTCAGGAAACACCATACACTTCTCCCGAGTGGTTGTTGGCAATTTACATCCCGCCCATCAGCATAACAAGGCTCCCAGTTCTCCATGGCCTGTCCTGCCTTTCTGGATTTTACACTTTATTCAGATGGCCCTTTTGACCGGGGGGAAGTGAGACTTCATTGTAGTGCAGATTTCCTTTGCAAGCTTGCTTGGTTGGCCAAAAAGGGCGTATGCGTTTTTTCCTGAATATATTCAGGAAAAAACGCATACGCCCTTTTTGGCCAAGTGCATCATTGTGGACGTTCTGCCTCTTTTCCTATGCTTGCAATGCAATTCCAGTCTACCTCCTGAAATCGGTTTCCTGCAATTCTGCCCCGCTTTCAAGTCCTCTTGGCAGCCTTACTTCAGTCTATTTTTGGACGATAGCTGTCATTTATAACTCTGCAGGTTTGTGAATTACAGTGCCCCTGAGCTGCTTTCTTCAACTCGCTTTCTTGTGACCTGGCCGCAACACCGCAGGATGTCTTCAGGCCCTAATCTGGTTCTGGCACGGCACGCTGAGCCTTTGGTTAATTCCTCTTCCTGGTGGGAAATGAGAGTTAAATTTGCCCATCCAGACACCTCCAGCTAGTCTCTCATTGGTTCTCGCTATTCCTGTTCATCTTCCACAGAAATTGCAAACTGGGCCAAACAGGAGGTTAAAGGGACTGACTCTCCAAGTGGGGAGAGTGTTAGTAAAGCGTCTGGAATGTTGCACCCGAGTACCAGGGTACGAAAACTGAGACATATTTGAACACGTCTCCCGATGACATGGTTGATCATACTCTAGGTTCCACATGCATGTTTTAGCTGAAGGAAGAATACCTAAAACCTGGGTAGTTGAAACCCGTGGAATGGGTACCATGCAATATGACTTCAAAGGGTCTTCATTTGCTCACCGAACCTCTCCAATCCTATCACTGCTGCGTTTATGCCCCTGTACACATGCTTGATTCTCTTTCGGAGACATAGCAATCCATAGGTTTTAAGATACTTACTAGTCAGGTACATTCTTAGGCGTTTAATATGCGGTGTTGAGTCCATTTCGTTGAGCAAGGAGTAGCTCTTGTCTATTCCATATTTGGCTTAAGGAACTTTATCTGTGCTCATTTCAATCTCTGGTTTTATGCAGCACCCCAACTCACCTTTCCCCTTAAGCAAGCATAAGTTGGTTTTCTAAATTTGAGACCCTGTTCTGTTCTGTAATTCAGTTCCTGTGTAGCCAAGTTTACATTCCGTGTATTACTGATATCTTATGATGTTTCTTTTTCTGTGTGACTTATTTCAGTTAGAATCATCATACCTGAATCCACTCATTGTGCTGCTAAGGGCCTGATGACATAGATTTCATTGCTGAGTGATATTGCTTTGTAAGTAAATACCACAACTTCTTTATCCATTTTTCAATTTCTGCGATGTTGAACTTGTACTGTAAACGAGGTTCTTGTAAACAGAGCCGTTCCAAACTTTGGGGTGGCTGTGTCTTTTTGATTTTAAATTCCCTAAGCTATAGGACCATAAGTGGAAGTGCCCTAGGCTCTGTTGCTTTGTTTTTTAGATGTTTCAGGAAACACCATACACTTCTCCCGAGTGGTTGTTGGCAATTTACATCCCGCCCATCAGCATAACAAGGCTCCCAGTTCTCCATGGCCTGTCCTGCCTTTCTGGATTTTACACTTTTTTCAGATGGCCCTTTTGACCGGGGGGAAGTGAGACTTCATTGTAGTGCAGATTTCCTTTGCAAGCTTGCTTGGTTGGCCAAAAAGGGCGTATGCGTTTTTTTCTGAATATATTCAGGAAAAAACGCATACGCCCTTTTTGGCCAAGTGCATCATTGTGGACGTTCTGCCTCTTTTCCTATGCTTTCAATGCAATTCCAGTCTACCTCCTGAAATCGGTTTCCTGCAATTCTGCCCCGCTTTCAAGTCCTCTTGGCAGCCTTACTTCAGTCTATTTTTGGACGATAGCTGTCATTTATAACTCTGCAGGTTTGTGAATTACAGTGCCCCTGAGCTCCTTTCTTCAACTCGCTTTCTTGTGACCTGGCCGCAACACCGCAGGATGTCTTCAGGCCCTAATCTGGTTCTGGCACGGCACGCTGAGCCTTTGGTTAATTCCTCTTCCTGGTGGGAAATGAGAGTTAAATTTGCCCATCCAGACACCTCCAGCTAGTCTCTCATTGGTTCTCGCTATTCCTGTTCATCTTCCACAGAAATTGCAAACTGGGCCAAACAGGAGGTTAAAGGGACTGACTCTCCAAGTGGGGAGAGTGTTAGTAAAGCGTCTGGAATGTTGCACCCGAGTACCAGGGTACGAAAACTGAGACATATTTGAACACGTCTCCCGATGACATGGTTGATCATACTCTAGGTTCCACATGCATGTTTTAGCTGAAGGAAGAATACCTAAAACCTGGGTAGTTGAAACCCGTGGAATGGGTACCATGCAATATGACTTCAAAGGGTCTTCATTTGCTCACCGAACCTCTCCAATCCTATCACTGCTGCGTTTATGCCCCTGTACACATGCTTGATTCTCTTTCGGAGACATAGCAATCCATAGGTTTTAAGATACTTACTAGTCAGGTACATTCTTAGGCGTTTAATATGCGGTGTTGAGTCCATTTCGTTGAGCAAGGAGTAGCTCTTGTCTATTCCATATTTGGCTTAAGGAACTTTATCTGTGCTCATTTCAATCTCTGGTTTTATGCAGCACCCCAACTCACCTTTCCCCTTAAGCAAGCATAAGTTGGTTTTCTAAATTTGAGACCCTGTTCTGTTCTGTAATTCAGTTCCTGTGTAGCCAAGTTTACATTCCGTGTATTACTGATATCTTATGATGTTTCTTTTTCTGTGTGACTTATTTCAGTTAGAATCATCATACCTGAATCCACTCATTGTGCTGCTAAGGGCCTGATGACATAGATTTCATTGCTGAGTGATATTGCTTTGTAAGTAAATACCACAACTTCTTTATCCATTTTTCAATTTCTGCGATGTTGAACTTGTACTGTAAACGAGGTTCTTGTAAACAGAGCCGTTCCAAACTTTGGGGTGGCTGTGTCTTTTTGATTTTAAATTCCCTAAGCTATAGGACCATAAGTGGAAGTGCCCTAGGCTCTGTTGCTTTGTTTTTTAGATGTTTCAGGAAACACCATACACTTCTCCCGAGTGGTTGTTGGCAATTTACATCCCGCCCATCAGCATAACAAGGCTCCCAGTTCTCCATGGCCTGTCCTGCCTTTCTGGATTTTACACTTTTTTCAGATGGCCCTTTTGACCGGGGGGAAGTGAGACTTCATTGTAGTGCAGATTTCCTTTGCAAGCTTGCTTGGTTGGCCAAAAAGGGCGTATGCGTTTTTTTCTGAATATATTCAGGAAAAAACGCATACGCCCTTTTTGGCCAAGTGCATCATTGTGGACGTTCTGCCTCTTTTCCTATGCTTGCAATGCAATTCCAGTCTACCTCCTGAAATCGGTTTCCTGCAATTCTGCCCCGCTTTCAAGTCCTCTTGGCAGCCTTACTTCAGTCTATTTTTGGACGATAGCTGTCATTTATAACTCTGCAGGTTTGTGAATTACAGTGCCCCTGAGCTCCTTTCTTCAACTCGCTTTCTTGTGACCTGGCCGCAACACCGCACGATGTCTTCAGGCCCTAATCTGGTTCTGGCACGGCACGCTGAGCCTTTGGTTAATTCCTCTTCCTGGTGGGAAATGAGAGTTAAATTTGCCCATCCAGACACCTCCAGCTAGTCTCTCATTGGTTCTCGCTATTCCTGTTCATCTTCCACAGAAATTGCAAACTGGGCCAAACAGGAGGTTAAAGGGACTGACTCTCCAAGTGGGGAGAGTGTTAGTAAAGCGTCTGGAATGTTGCACCCGAGTACCAGGGTACAAAAACTGAGACATATTTGAACACGTCTCCCGATCACATGGTTGATCATACTCTAGGTTCCACATGCATGTTTTAGCTGAAGGAAGAATACCTTAAACCTGGGTAGTTGAAACCCGTGGAATGGGTACCATGCAATATGAATTCAAAGGGTCTTCTTTTGCTCACCGAACTTCTCCAATCCTATCACTGCTGCGTTTATGCCCCTGTACACATGCTTGATTCTCTTTCGGAGACATAGCAATCCATAGGTTTTAAGATACTTACTAGTCAGGTACGTTCTTAGGCATTTAATATGCGGTGTTGAGTCCATTTCGTTGAGCAAGGAGTAGCTCTTGTCTATTCCATATTTGGCTTAAGGAACTTTATCTGTGCTCATTTCAATCTCTGGTTTTATGCAGCACCCCAACTCACCTTTACCCTTAAGCAAGCATAAGTTGGTTTTCTAAATTTGAGACCCTGTTCTGTTCTGTAATTCAGTTCCTGTGTAGCCAAGTTTACATTCCGTGTATTAGTGATATCTTATGATGTTTCTTTTTCTGTGTGACTTATTTCAGTTAGAATCATCGTACCTGAATCCACTCATTATGCTGCTACAGGCCTGATGACATAGATTTCATTGCTGAGTGATACTGCATTGTACGTAAGTACCACAAGTTCTTTATCCATTTTTCACTTTCTGTGATGTTGAACTTCTACTGTAAACGAGGTTCTTGTAAACAGAACCGTTCGAAACTTTGGGGTGGCTGTGTCTTTTTGATTTTAAATTCCCTAATCTATAGGACCATAAGTGGAAGTGCCCTAGGCTCTGTTGCTTTGTTTTTTAGATGTTTCAGGAAACACCATACACTTCTCCCGAGTGGTTGTTGGCAATTTACATCCCGCCCTTCAGCATAACAAGGCTCCCAGTTCTCCATGGCCTGTCCTGCCTTTCTGGATTTTACACTTTTTTCAGATGGCCCTTTTGACCGGGGGGAAGTGAGACTTCATTGTAGTGCAGATTTCCTTTGCAAGCTTGCTTGGTTGGCCAAAAAGGGCGTATGCGTTTTTTCCTGAATATATTCAGGAAAAAACGCATACGCCCTTTTTGGCCAAGTGCATCATTGTGGACGTTCTGCCTCTTTTCCTATGCTTGCAATGCAATTCCAGTCTACCTCCTGAAATCGGTTTCCTGCAATTCTGCCCCGCTTTCAAGTCCTCTTGGCAGCCTTACTTCAGTCTATTTTTGGACGATAGCTGTCATTGATAACTCTGCAGGTTTGTGAATTACAGTGCCCCTGAGCTCCTTTCTTCAACTCGCTTTCTTGTGAGCTGGCCGCAACACCGCAGGATGGCTTCAGGCCCTAATCTGGTTCCGGCACGGCACGCTGAGCCTTTGGTTATTTCCTCTTCCTGGTGGGAAATGAGAGTTAAATTTGCCCGTTCAGACACCTCCAGCTAGCCTCTCATTGGTTCTCGCTATTCCTGTTCATCTTCCACAGAAATTGCAAACTGGGACAAACAGGAGGTTAAAGGCGCTGACTTTCCAAGTTGGGAGAGTGTTAGTAAAGCGTCTGGAATGTTGCACCCGAGTACCAGGGTACGAAAACTGAGACATATTTGAACACGTCTCCCGTTCACATGGTTGATCATACTTGGGTTCCACATGCATGTTTTAGCTGAAGGAAGAATACCTAAAACCTGGGTAGTTGAAACCCGTGGAATGGGTACCATGCAATATGACTTCAAAGGGTCTTCATTTGCTCACCGAACCTCTCCAATCCTATCACTGCTGCGTTTATGCCCCTGTACACATGCTTGATTCTCTTTCGGAGACATAGCAATCCATAGGTTTTAAGATACTTACTAGTCAGGTACATTCTTAGGCGTTTAATATGCGGTGTTGAGTCCATTTCGTTGAGCAAGGAGTAGCTCTTGTCTATTCCATATTTGGCTTAAGGAACTTTATCTGTGCTCATTTCAATCTCTGGTTTTATGCAGCACCCCAACTCACCTTTCCCCTTAAGCAAGCATAAGTTGGTTTTCTAAATTTGAGACCCTGTTCTGTTCTGTAATTCAGTTCCTGTGTAGCCAAGTTTACATTCCGTGTATTACTGATATCTTATGATGTTTCTTTTTCTGTGTGACTTATTTCAGTTAGAATCATCGTACCTGAATCCACTCATTATGCTGCTACGGGCCTGATGACATAGATTTCATTGCTGAGTGATACTGCATTGTACGTAAGTACCACAAGTTCTTTATCCATTTTTCACTTTCTGCGATGTTGAACTTCTACTGTAAACGAGGTTCTTGTAAACAGAGCCGTTCGAAACTTTGGGGTGGCTGTGTCTTTTTGATTTTAAATTCCCTAAGCTATAGGACCATAAGTGGAAGTGCCCTAGGCTCTGTTGCTTTGTTTTTTAGATGTTTCAGGAAACACCATACACTTCTCCCGAGTGGTTGTTGGCAATTTACATCCCGCCCTTCAGCATAACAAGGCTCCCAGTTCTCCATGGCCTGTCCTGCCTTTCTGGATTTTACACTTTTTTCAGATGGCCCTTTTGACCGGGGGGAAGTGAGACTTCATTGTAGTGCAGATTTCCTTTGCAAGCTTGCTTGGTTGGCCAAAAAGGGCGTATGCGTTTTTTCCTGAATATATTCAGGAAAAAACGCATACGCCCTTTTTGGCCAAGTGCATCATTGTGGACGTTCTGCCTCTTTTCCTATGCTTTCAATGCAATTCCAGTCTACCTCCTGAAATCGGTATCCTGCAATTCTGCCCCGCTTTCAAGTCCTCTTGGCAGCCTTACTTCAGTCTATTTTTGGACGATAGCTGTCATTTATAACTCTGCAGGTTTGTGAATTACAGTGCCCCTGAGCTCCTTTCTTCAACTCGCTTTCTTTTGAGCTGGCCGCAACACCGCAGGATGGCTTCAGGCCCTAATCTGGTTCCGGCACGGCACGCTGAGCCTTTGGTTATTTCCTCTTCCTGGTGGGAAATGAGAGTTAAATTTGCCCGTCCAGACACCTCCAGCTAGCCTCTCATTGGTTCTTGCTATTCCTGTTCATCTTCCGCAGAAATTGCAAACTGGGACAAACAGGAGGTTAAAGGCGCTGACTTTCCAAGTGGGGAGAGTGTTAGTAAAGCGTCTGGAATGTTGCACCCAAGTACCAGGGGAGGAAAACTGAGACATATTTGAACACGTCTCCCGTTCACATGGTTGATCATACTTGGGTTCCACATGCATGTTTTAGCTGAAGGAAGAATACCTTAAACCTGGGTAGTTGAAACCCGTGGAATGGGTACCATGCAATATGACTTCAAAGGGTCTTCATTTGCTCACCGAACCTCTCCAATCCTATCACTGCTGCGTTTATGCCCCTGTACACATGCTTGATTCTCTTTCGGAGACATAGCAATCCATAGGTTTTAAGATACTTACTAGTCAGGTACATTCTTAGGCATTTAATATGCGGTGTTGAGTCCATTTCGTTGAGCAAGGAGTAGCTCTTGTCTATTCCATATTTGGCTTAAGGAACTTTATCTGTGCTCATTTCAATCTCTGGTTTTATGCAGCACCCCAACTCACCTTTACCCTTAAGCAAGCATAAGTTGGTTTTCTAAATTTGAGACCCTGTTCTGTTCTGTAATTCAGTTCCTGTGTAGCCAAGTTTACATTCCGTGTATTACTGATATCTTATGATGTTTCTTTTTCTGTGTGACTTATTTCAGTTAGAATCATCGTACCTGAATCCACTCATTGTGCTGCTACGGGCCTGATGACATAGATTTCATTGCTGAGTGATACTGCATTGTACGTAAGTACCACAAGTTCTTTATCCATTTTTCAATTTCTGCGATGTTGAACTTGTACTGTAAACGAGGTTCTTGTAAACAGAGCCGTTCCAAACTTTGGGGTGGCTGTGTCTTTTTGATTTTAAATTCCCTAAGCTATAGGACCATAAGTGGAAGTGCCCTAGGCTCTGTTGCTTTGTTTTTTAGATGTTTCAGGAAACACCATACACTTCTCCCGAGTGGTTGTTGGCAATTTACATCCCGCCCATCAGCATAACAAGGCTCCCAGTTCTCCATGGCCTGTCCTGCCTTTCTGGATTTTACACTTTTTTCAGATGGCCCTTTTGACCGGGGGGAAGTGAGACTTCATTGTAGTGCAGATTTCCTTTGCAAGCTTGCTTGGTTGGCCAAAAAGGGCGTATGCGTTTTTTCCTGAATATATTCAGGAAAAAACGCATACGCCCTTTTTGGCCAAGTGCATCATTGTGGACGTTCTGCCTCTTTTCCTATGCTTGCAATGCAATTCCAGTCTACCTCCTGAAATCGGTTTCCTGCAATTCTGCCCCGCTTTCAAGTCCTCTTGGCAGCCTTACTTCAGTCTATTTTTGGACGATAGCTGTCATTTATAACTCTGCAGGTTTGTGAATTACAGTGCCCCTGAGCTCCTTTCTTCAACTGGCTTTCTTTCGAGCTGGCCGCAACACCGCAGGATGGCTTCAGGCCCTAATCTGGTTCCGGCACGGCACGCTGAGTCTTTGGTTATTTCCTCTTTCTGGTGGGAAATGAGAGTTAAATTTGCCCGTCCAGACACCTCCAGCTAGCCTCTCATTGGTTCTCGCTATTCCTGTTCATCTTCCGCAGAAATTGCAAACTGGGACAAACAGGAGGTTAAAGGCGCTGACTTTCCAAGTGGGGAGAGTGTTAGTAAAGCGTCTGGAATGTTGCACCCGAGTACCAGGGGAGGAAAACTGAGACATATTTGAACACGTCTCCCGTTCACATGGTTGATCATACTTGGGTTCCACATGCATGTTTTAGCTGAAGGAAGAATACCTAAAACCTGGGTAGTTGAAACCCGTGGAATGGGTACCATGCAATATGACTTCAAAGGGTCTTCATTTGCTCACCGAACCTCTCCAATCCTATCACTGCTGCGTTTATGCCCCTGTACACATGCTTGATTCTCTTTCAGAGACATAACAATCCATAGGTTTTAAGATACTTACTAGTCAGGTACATTCTTAGGCGTTTAATATGCGGTGTTGAGTCCATTTCGTTGAGCAAGGAGTAGCTCTTGTCTATTCCATATTTGGCTTAAGGAACTTTATCTGTGCTCATTTCAATCTCTGGTTTTATGCAGCACCCCAACTCACCTTTACCCTTAAGCAAGCATAAGTTGGTTTTCTAAATTTGAGACCCTGTTCTGTTCTGTAATTCAGTTCCTGTGTAGCCAAGTTTACATTCCGTGTATTACTGATATCTTATGATGTTTCTTTTTCTGTGTGACTTATTTCAGTTAGAATCATCATACCTGAATCCACTCATTGTGCTGCTAAGGGCCTGATGACATAGATTTCATTGCTGAGTGATATTGCTTTGTAAGTAAATACCACAACTTCTTTATCCATTTTTCAATTTCTGCGATGTTGAACTTGTACTGTAAACGAGGTTCTTGTAAACAGAGCCGTTCCAAACTTTGGGGTGGCTGTGTCTTTTTGATTTTAAATTCCCTAAGCTATAGGACCATAAGTGGAAGTGCCCTAGGCTCTGTTGCTTTGTTTTTTAGATGTTTCAGGAAACACCATACACTTCTCCCGAGTGGTTGTTGGCAATTTACATCCCGCCCATCAGCATAACAAGGCTCCCAGTTCTCCATGGCCTGTCCTGCCTTTCTGGATTTTACACTTTTTTCAGATGGCCCTTTTGACCGGGGGGAAGTGAGACTTCATTGTAGTGCAGATTTCCTTTGCAAGCTTGCTTGGTTGGCCAAAAAGGGCGTATGCGTTTTTTCCTGAATATATTCAGGAAAAAACGCATACGCCCTTTTTGGCCAAGTGCATCATTGTGGACGTTCTGCCTCTTTTCCTATGCTTGCAATGCAATTCCAGTCTACCTCCTGAAATCGGTTTCCTGCAATTCTGCCCCGCTTTCAAGTCCTCTTGGCAGCCTTACTTCAGTCTATTTTTGGACGATAGCTGTCATTTATAACTCTGCAGGTTTGTGAATTACAGTGCCCCTGAGCTCCTTTCTTCAACTCGCTTTCTTGTGACCTGGCCGCAACACCGCAGGATGTCTTCAGGCCCTAATCTGGTTCTGGCACGGCACGCTGAGCCTTTGGTTAATTCCTCTTCCTGGTGGGAAATGAGAGTTAAATTTGCCCATCCAGACACCTCCAGCTAGTCTCTCATTGGTTCTCGCTATTCCTGTTCATCTTCCACAGAAATTGCAAACTGGGCCAAACAGGAGGTTAAAGGGACTGACTCTCCAAGTGGGGAGAGTGTTAGTAAAGCGTCTGGAATGTTGCACCCGAGTACCAGGGTACGAAAACTGAGACATATTTGAACACGTCTCCCGATGACATGGTTGATCATACTCTAGGTTCCACATGCATGTTTTAGCTGAAGGAAGAATACCTTAAACCTGGGTAGTTGAAACCCGTGGAATGGGTACCATGCAATATGACTTCAAAGGGTCTTCATTTGCTCACCGAACCTCTCCAATCCTATCACTGCTGCGTTTATGCCCCTGTACACATGCTTGATTCTCTTTCGGAGACATAGCAATCCATAGGTTTTAAGATACTTACTAGTCAGGTACATTCTTAGGCATTTAATATGCGGTGTTGAGTCCATTTCGTTGAGCAAGGAGTAGCTCTTGTCTATTCCATATTTGGCTTAAGGAACTTTATCTGTGCTCATTTCAATCTCTGGTTTTATGCAGCACGCCAACTCACCTTTACCCTTAAGCAAGCATAAGTTGGTTTTCTAAATTTGAGACCCTGTTCTGTTCTGTAATTCAGTTCCTGTGTAGCCAAGTTTCCATTCCGTGTATTAGTGATATCTTATGATGTTTCTTTTTCTGTGTGACTTATTTCAGTTAGAATCATCGTACCTGAATCCACTCATTATGCTGCTAAGGGCCTGATGACATAGATTTCATTGCTGAGTGATACTGCATTGTACGTAAGTACCACAAGTTCTTTATCCATTTTTCACTTTCTGCGATGTTGAACTTCTACTGTAAACGAGGTTCTTGTAAACAGAGCCGTTCGAAACTTTGGGGTGGCTGTGTCTTTTTGATTTTAAATTCCCTAAGCTATAGGACCATAAGTGGAAGTGCCCTAGGCTCTGTTGCTTTGTTTTTTAGATGTTTCAGGAAACACCATACACTTCACCCGAGTGTTTGTTGGCAATTTACATCCCGCCCTTCAGCATAACAAGGCTCCCAGTTCTCCATGGCCTGTCCTGCCTTTCTGGATTTTACACTTTTTTCAGATGGCCCTTTTGACCGGGGGGAAGTGAGACTTCATTGTAGTGCAGATTTCCTTTGCAAGCTTGCTTGGTTGGCCAAAAAGGGCGTATGCGTTTTTTCCTGAATATATTCAGGAAAAAACGCATACGCCCTTTTTGGCCAAGTGCATCATTGTGGACGTTCTGCCTCTTTTCCTATGCTTGCAATGCAATTCCAGTCTACCTCCTGAAATCGGTTTCCTGCAATTCTGCCCCGCTTTCAAGTCCTCTTGGCAGCCTTACTTCAGTCTATTTTTGGACGATAGCTGTCATTTATAACTCTGCAGGTTTGTGAATTACAGTGCCCCTGAGCTCCTTTCTTCAACTCGCTTTCTTGTGACCTGGCCGCAACACCGCAGGATGGCTTCAGGCCCTAATCTGGTTCTGGCACGGCACGCTGAGCCTTTGGTTAATTCCTCTTCCTGGTGGGAAATGAGAGTTAAATTTGCCCATCCAGACACCTCCAGCTAGTCTCTCATTGGTTCTCGCTATTCCTGTTCATCTTCCACAGAAATTGCAAACTGGGCCAAACAGGAGGTTAAAGGGACTGACTCTCCAAGTGGGGAGAGTGTTAGTAAAGCGTCTGGAATGTTGCACCCGAGTACCAGGGTACGAAAACTGAGACATATTTGAACACGTCTCCCGATGACATGGTTGATCATACTCTAGGTTCCACATGCATGTTTTAGCTGAAGGAAGAATACCTTAAACCTGGGTAGTTGAAACCCGTGGAATGGGTACCATGCAATATGACTTCAAAGGGTCTTCATTTGCTCACCGAACCTCTCCAATCCTATCACTGCTGCGTTTATGCCCCTGTACACATGCTTGATTCTCTTTCGGAGACATAGCAATCCATAGGTTTTAAGATACTTACTAGTCAGGTACATTCTTAGGCATTTAATATGCGGTGTTGAGTCCATTTCGTTGAGCAAGGAGTAGCTCTTGTCTATTCCATATTTGGCTTAAGGAACTTTATCTGTGCTCATTTCAATCTCTGGTTTTATGCAGCACGCCAACTCACCTTTACCCTTAAGCAAGCATAAGTTGGTTTTCTAAATTTGAGACCCTGTTCTGTTCTGTAATTCAGTTCCTGTGTAGCCAAGTTTCCATTCCGTGTATTAGTGATATCTTATGATGTTTCTTTTTCTGTGTGACTTATTTCAGTTAGAATCATCGTACCTGAATCCACTCATTATGCTGCTAAGGGCCTGATGACATAGATTTCATTGCTGAGTGATACTGCATTGTACGTAAGTACCACAAGTTCTTTATCCATTTTTCACTTTCTGCGATGTTGAACTTCTACTGTAAACGAGGTTCTTGTAAACAGAGCCGTTCGAAACTTTGGGGTGGCTGTGTCTTTTTGATTTTAAATTCCCTAAGCTATAGGACCATAAGTGGAAGTGCCCTAGGCTCTGTTGCTTTGTTTTTTAGATGTTTCAGGAAACACCATACACTTCACCCGAGTGTTTGTTGGCAATTTACATCCCGCCCTTCAGCATAACAAGGCTCCCAGTTCTCCATGGCCTGTCCTGCCTTTCTGGATTTTACACTTTTTTCAGATGGCCCTTTTGACCGGGGGGAAGTGAGACTTCATTGTAGTGCAGATTTCCTTTGCAAGCTTGCTTGGTTGGCCAAAAAGGGCGTATGCGTTTTTTCCTGAATATATTCAGGAAAAAACGCATACGCCCTTTTTGGCCAAGTGCATCATTGTGGACGTTCTGCCTCTTTTCCTATGCTTGCAATGCAATTCCAGTCTACCTCCTGAAATCGGTTTCCTGCAATTCTGCCCCGCTTTCAAGTCCTCTTGGCAGCCTTACTTCAGTCTATTTTTGGACGATAGCTGTCATTTATAACTCTGCAGGTTTGTGAATTACAGTGCCCCTGAGCTCCTTTCTTCAACTCGCTTTCTTGTGACCTGGCCGCAACACCGCAGGATGTCTTCAGGCCCTAATCTGGTTCTGGCACGGCACGCTGAGCCTTTGGTTAATTCCTCTTCCTGGTGGGAAATGAGAGTTAAATTTGCCCATCCAGACACCTCCAGCTAGTCTCTCATTGGTTCTCGCTATTCCTGTTCATCTTCCACAGAAATTGCAAACTGGGCCAAACAGGAGGTTAAAGGGACTGACTCTCCAAGTGGGGAGAGTGTTAGTAAAGCGTCTGGAATGTTGCACCCGAGTACCAGGGGAGGAAAACTGAGACATATTTGAACACGTCTCCCGTTCACATGGTTGATCATACTTGGGTTCCACATGCATGTTTTAGCTGAAGGAAGAATACCTAAAACCTGGGTAGTTGAAACCCGTGGAATGGGTACCATGCAATATGACTTCAAAGGGTCTTCATTTGCTCACCGAACCTCTCCAATCCTATCACTGCTGCGTTTATGCCCCTGTACGCATGCTTGATTCTCTTTCGGAGACATAGCAATCCATAGGTTTTAAGATACTTACTAGTCAGGTACATTCTTAGGCGTTTAATATGCGGTGTTGAGTCCATTTCGTTGAGCAAGGAGTAGCTCTTGTCTATTCCATATTTGGCTTAAGGAACTTTATCTGTGCTCATTTCAATCTCTGGTTTTATGCAGCACCCCAACTCACCTTTCCCCTTAAGCAAGCATAAGTTGTTTTTGTAAATTTGAGAACCTGTTCTGTTTTGGAATGCAGTTCCTGTGTAGCCAAGTTTACGTTCCGTGTATTAGTGATATCTTATGATGTTTCTTTTTCTGTGTGACTTATTTCAGTTAGAATCATCGTACCTGAATCCACTCATTATGCTGCTAAGGGCCTGATGACATAGATTTCATTGCTGAGTGATACTGCATTGTACGTAAGTACCTCAAGTTCTTTATCCATTTTTCACTTTCTGTGATATTGAACTTGTACGGTAAACGAGGTTCTTGTAAACGGAGGCATCCCAAACTTTGGGGTGGCTGTGTCTTTTTGATTTTAATTTCCCTAAGCTATAGGACCATAAGTGGAAGTGCCCTAGGCTCTGTTGCTTTGTTTTTTAGATGTTTCAGGAAACACCATACACTTCTCCCGAGTGTCTGTTGGCAATTTACATCCCGCCCATCAGCATAAGAAGGCTCCCAATTCTCCATGGCCTGTCCTGCCTTTCTGGATTTTACACTTTTTTCAGATGGCCCTTTTGACCGGGGGGAAGTGAGACTTCATTGTAGTGCAGATTTCCTTTGCAAGCTTGCTTGGTTGGCCAAAAAGGGCGTATGCGTTTTTTCCTGAATATATTCAGGAAAAAACGCATACGCCCTTTTTGGCCAAGTGCATCATTGTGGACGTTCTGCCTCTTTTCCTATGATTTAAATGCAATTTCAGTCTACCTCCTGAAATCGGTTTCCTGCAATTCTGCCCCGCTTTCAAGTCCTCTTGGCAGCCTTACTTCAGTATATTTTTGGACGATAGCTGTCATTTATAACTCTGCAGGTTTGTGAATTACAGTGCCCCTGAGCTCCTTTCTACAACTCGCTTTCTTGTGAGCTGGCCGCAACACCGCAGGATGGCTTCAGGCCCTAATCTGGTTCCGGCACGGCACGCTGAGCCTTTGGTTAATTCCTCTTCCTGGTGGGAAATGAGAGTTAAATTTGCCCGTCCAGACACCTCCAGCTAGTCTCTCATTGGTTCTCGCTATTCCTGTTCATCTTCCGCAGAAATTGCAAACTAGGCCAAACAGGAGGTTAAAGGGACTGACTCTTCAAGTCGGGAGAGTGTTAGTAAAGCGTCTGGAATGTTGCACCCAAGTACCAGGGGAGGAAAACTGAGACATATTTGAACACGTCTCCCGTTCACACGGTTGATCATACTCTGGGTTCCACATGCATGTTTTAGCTGAAGGAAGAATACCTTAAACCTGGAGAGTTGAGACCCGTGTAATGGGTACCATGCAATATGACTTCAAAGGGTCTTCATTTGCTCACGAACCTCTCAAATCCTATCACTGCTGCGTTTATGCCCCTGTACACATGCTTGATTCTCTTTCAGAGACATAGCAATCCATAGGTTTTAAGATACTTACTAGTCAGGTACATTCTTAGGCATTTAATATGCGGTCTTGAGTCCATTTCGTTGAGCAAGGAGTAGCTCTTGTCTATTCCATATTTGGCTTAAGGAACTTTATCTGTGCTCATTTCAATCTCTGGTTTTATGCAGCACCCCAACTCACCTTTACCCTTAAGCAAGCATAAGTTGGTTTTCTAAATTTGAGACCCTGTTCTGCTCTGTAATTCAGTTCCTGTGTAGCCAAGTTTCCATTCCGTGTATTACTGATATCTTATGATGTTTCTTTTTCTGTGTGACTTATTTCAGTTAGAATCATCATACCTGAATCCACTCATTGTGCTGCTAAGGTCCTGATGACACAGATTTCATTGCTGAGTGATATTGCTTTGTAAGTAAATACCACAACTTTTTTATCCATTTTTCACTTTCTGCGATGTTGAACTTGTACTGTAAACGAGGTTCTTGTAAACAGAGCCGTTCGAAACTTTGGGGTGGCTGTGTCTTTTTGATTTTAAATTCCCTAAGCTATAGGACCATAAGTGGAAGTGCCCTAGGCTCTGTTGCTTTGTTTTTTAGATGTTTCAGGAAACACCATACACTTCTCCCGAGTGGTTGTTGGCAATTTACATCCCGCCCTTCAGCATAACAAGGCTCCCAGTTCTCCATGGCCTGTCCTGCCTTTCTGGATTTTACACTTTTTTCAGATGGCCCTTTTGACCGGGAGGAAGTGAGACTTCATTGTAGTGCAGATTTCCTTTGCAAGCTTGCTTGGTTGGCCAAAAAGGGCGTATGCGTTTTTTCCTGAATATATTCAGGAAAAAACGCATACGCCCTTTTTGGCCAAGTGCATCATTGTGGACGTTCTGCCTCTTTTCCTATGCTTTCAATGCAATTCCACTCTACCTCCTGAAATCGGTTTCCTGCAATTCTGCCCCGCTTTCAAGTCCTCTTGGCAGCCTTACTTCAGTCTATTTTTGGACGATAGCTGTCATTTATAACTCTGCAGGTTTGTGAATTACAGTGCCCCTGAGCTCCTTTCTTCAACTCGCTTTCTTGTGAGCTGGCCGCAACACCGCAGGATGGCTTCAGGCCCTAATCTGGTTCCGGCACGGCACGCTGTGCCTTTGGTTAATTCCTCTTCCTGGTGGGAAATGAGAGTTAAATTTGCCCGTCCAGACACCTCCAGCTAGTCTCTCATTGGTTCTCGCTATTCCTGTTCATCTTCTGCAGAAATTGCGAACTGAGCCAAACAGGAGGTTAAAGGGACTGACTCTCCAAGTGGGGAGAGTGTTAGTAAAGCGTCTGGAATGTTGCACCCGAGTACCAGGGTACGAAAACTGAGACATATTTGAACACGTCTCCCGATCACATGGTTGATCATACTCTGGGTTCCACATGCATGTTTTAGCTGAAGGAAGAATACCTAAAACCTGGGTAGTTGAAACCCGTGGAATGGGTACCATGCAATATGACTTCAATGGGTCTTCATTTGCTCACCGAACCTCTCCAATCCTATCACTGCTGCGTTTATGCCCCTGTACACATGCTTGATTCTCTTTCAGAGACATAGCAATCCATAGGTTTTAAGATACTTACTAGTCAGGTACATTCTTAGGCGTTTAATATGCGGTGTTGAGTCCATTTCGTTGAGCAAGGAGTAGCTCTTGTCTATTCCATATTTGGCTTAAGGAACTTTATCTGTGCTCATTTCAATCTCTGGTTTTATGCAGCACCCCAACTCACCTTTACCCTTAAGCAAGCATAAGTTGGTTTTCTAAATTTGAGACCCTGTTCTGTTCTGTAATTCAGTTCCTGTGTAGCCAAGTTTACATTCCGTGTATTAGTGATATCTTATGATGTTTCTTTTTCTGTGTGACTTATTTCAGTTAGAATCATCATACCTGAATCCACTCATTGTGCTGCTAAGGGCCTGATGACATAGATTTCATTGCTGAGTGATATTGCTTTGTAAGTGAATACCACAACTTCTTTATCCATTTTTCACTTTCTGCGATGTTGAACTTGTATTGTAAACGAGGTTCTTGTAAACAGAGGCGTCCCAAACTTTGGGGTGGCTGTGTCTTTTTGATTTTAATTTCCCTAAGCTATAGGACCATAAGTGGAAGTGCCCTAGGCTCTGTTGCTTTGTTTTTTAGATGTTTCAGGAAACACCATACACTTCTCCCAAGTGTCTGTTGGCAATTTACATCCCGCCCATCAGCATAACAAGGCTCCCAGTTCTCAATGGCCTGTCCTGCCTTTCTGGATTTTAAACTTTTTTCAGATGGCCCTTTTGACCGGGGGGAAGTGAGACTTCATTGTAGTGCAGATTTCCTTTGCAAGCTTGCTTGGTTGGCCAAAAAGTGCGTATGCGTTTTTTCCTGAATATATTCAGGAAAAAACGCATACGCCCTTTTTGGCCAAGTGCATCATTGTGGACGTTCTGCCTCTTTTCCTATGCTTTCAATGCAATTCCACTCTACCTCCTGAAATCGGTTTCCTGCAATTCTGCCCCGCTTTCAAGTCCTCTTGGCAGCCTTACTTCAGTCTATTTTTGGAAGATAGCTGTCATTTATAACTCTGCAGGTTTGTGAATTACAGTGCCCCTGAGCTCCTTTCTTCAACTTGCTTTCTTGTGACCTGGCCGCAACACCGCAGGATGGCTTCAGGCCCTAATCTGGTTCCGGCCCGGCACGCTGAGCCTTTGGTTAATTCCTCTTCCTGGTGGGAAATGAGAGTTAAATTTGCCCGTTCAGACACCTCCAGCTAGCCTCTCATTGGTTCTCGCTATTCCTGTTCATCTTCCGCAGAAATTGCAAACTGGGCCAAACAGGAGTTTAAAGGCACTGACTCTCCAAGTCGGGAGAGAGTTAGTAAAGCGTCTGGAATGTTGCACCCGAGTACCAGGGGAGGAAAACTGAGACATATTTGAACACGTCTCCCGTTCACATGGTTGATCATACTCTGGGTTCCACATGCATGTTTTAGCTGAAGGAAGAATACCTAACACCTGGAGAGTTGAGACCCGTGTAATGGGTACCATGCAATATGACTTCAAAGGGTCTTCATTTGCTCACCGAACCTCTCCAATCCTATCACTGCTGCGTTTATGCCCCTGTACACACGCTTGATTCTCTTTTGGAGACATAGGAATCCATAGGTTTTAAGATACTTAGTAGTCAGGTACATTCTTAGGCGTTTAATATGGGGTGTTGAGTCCATTTCGTTGAGCAAGGAGTAGCTGTTGTCTATTCCATATTTGGCTTAAGGAACTTTATCTGTGCTCATTTAAATCTCTGGTTTTATGCAGCACGCCAACTCACCTTTCCCCTTAAGCAAGCATAAGTTGTTTTTCTAAATTTGAGACCCTGTTCTGTTTTGGAATGCAGTTCCTGTGTAGCCAAGTTTACATTCCGTGTATTACTGATATCTTATGATGTTTCTTTTTCTGTGTGACTTATTTCAGTTAGAATCATCATACCTGAATCCACTCATTATGCTGCTACGGGCCTGATGACATAGATTTCATTGCTGAGTGATACTGCATTGTACGTAAGTACCACAAGTTCTTTATCCATTTTTCACTTTCTGCGATGTTGAACTTCTACTGTAAACGAGGTTCTTGTAAACAGAGCCGTTTCAAACTTTGGGGTGGCTGTGTCTTTTTGATTTTAAATTCCCTAAGCTATAGGACCATAAGTGGAAGTGCCCTAGGCTCTGTTGCTTTGTTTTTTAGATGTTTCAGGAAACACCATACACTTCTCCCGAGTGTTTGTTGGCAATTTACATCCCGCCCTTCAGCATAACAAGGCTCCCAGTTCTCCATGGCCTGTCCTGCCTTTCTGGATTTTACACTTTTTTCAGATGGCCCTTTTGACCGGGGGGAAGTGAGACTTCATTGTAGTGCAGATTTCCTTTGCAAGCTTGCTTGGTTGGCCAAAAAGGGCGTATGCGTTTTTTCCTGAATATATTCAGGAAAAAACGCATACGCCCTTTTTGGCCAAGTGCATCATTGTGGACGTTCTGCCTCTTTTCCTATGCTTGCAATGCAATTCCAGTCTACCTCCTGAAATCGGTTTCCTGCAATTCTGCCCCGCTTTCAAGTCCTCTTGGCAGCCTTACTTCAGTCTATTTTTGGACGATAGCTGTCATTTATAACTCTGCAGGTTTGTGAATTACAGTGCCCCTGAGCTCCTTTCTTCAACTCGCTTTCTTGTGACCTGGCCGCAACACCGCAGGATGGCTTCAGGCCCTAATCTGGTTCCGGCACGGCACGCTGAGCCTTTGGTTAATTCCTCTTCCTGGTGGGAAATGAGAGTTAAATTTGCCCGTCCAGACACCTCCAGCTAGTCTCTCATTGGTTCTCGCTATTCCTGTTCATCTTCTGCAGAAATTGCGAACTGAGCCAAACAGGAGGTTAAAGGTGCTGACTTTCCAAGTGGGGAGAGTGTTAGTAAAGCGTCTGGAATGTTGCACCCAAGTACCAGGGGAGGAAAACTGAGACATATTTGAACACGTCTCCCGTTCACACGGTTGATCATACTCTGGGTTCCACATGCATGTTTTAGCTGAAGGAAGAATACCTTAAACCTGGAGAGTTGAGACCCGTGTAATGGGTACCATGCAATATGACTTCAAAGGGTCTTCATTTGCTCACGAACCACTCAATTCCTATCACTGCTGCG
This sequence comes from Delphinus delphis, assembly GCF_949987515.2. Classification (NCBI taxonomy): domain Eukaryota; kingdom Metazoa; phylum Chordata; class Mammalia; order Artiodactyla; family Delphinidae; genus Delphinus; species Delphinus delphis. The sequence continues at coordinate 522,392 of NW_027192713.1, forward strand.
TTTATGCCCCTGTACACATGCTTGATTCTCTTTCGGAGACATAGCAATCCATAGGTTTTAAGATACTTACTAGTCAGGTACATTCTTAGGCATTTAATATGCGGTGTTGAGTCCATTTCGTTGAGCAAGGAGTAGCTCTTGTCTATTCCATATTTGGCTTAAGGAACTTTATCTGTGCTCATTTCAATCTCTGGTTTTATGCAGCACCCCAACTCACCTTTACCCTTAAGCAAGCATAAGTTGGTTTTCTAAATTTGAGACCCTGTTCTGTTCTGTAATTCAGTTCCTGTGTAGCCAAGTTTCCATTCCGTGTATTACTGATATCTTATGATGTTTCTTTTTCTGTGTGACTTATTTCAGTTAGAATCATCATACCTGAATCCACTCATTGTGCTGCTAAGGTCCTGATGACACAGATTTCATTGCTGAGTGATATTGCTTTGTAAGTAAATACCACAACTTTTTTATCCATTTTTCACTTTCTGCGATGTTGAACTTGTACTGTAAACGAGGTTCTTGTAAACAGAGCCGTTCGAAACTTTGGGGTGGCTGTGTCTTTTTGATTTTAAATTCCCTAAGCTATAGGACCATAAGTGGAAGTGCCCTAGGCTCTGTTGCTTTGTTTTTTAGATGTTTCAGGAAACACCATACACTTCTCCCGAGTGGTTGTTGGCAATTTACATCCCGCCCTTCAGCATAACAAGGCTCCCAGTTCTCCATGGCCTGTCCTGCCTTTCTGGATTTTACACTTTTTTCAGATGGCCCTTTTGACCGGGGGGAAGTGAGACTTCATTGTAGTGCAGATTTCCTTTGCAAGCTTGCTTGGTTGGCCAAAAAGGGCGTATGCGTTTTTTCCTGAATATATTCAGGAAAAAACGCATACGCCCTTTTTGGCCAAGTGCATCATTGTGGACGTTCTGCCTCTTTTCCTATGCTTTCAATGCAATTCCAGTCTACCTCCTGAAATCGGTTTCCTGCAATTCTGCCCCGCTTTCAAGTCCTCTTGGCAGCCTTACTTCAGTCTATTTTTGGACGATAGCTGTCATTTATAACTCTGCAGGTTTGTGAATTACAGTGCCCCTGAGCTCCTTTCTTCAACTCACTTTCTTGTGAGCTGGCCGCAACACCGCAGGATGGCTTCAGGCCCTAATCTGGTTCCGGCACGGCACGCTGAGCCTTTGGTTAATTCCTCTTCCTGGTGGGAAATGAGAGTTAAATTTGCCCGTCCAGACACCTCCAGCTAGTCTCTCATTGGTTCTCGCTATTCCTGTTCATCTTCTGCAGAAATTGCGAACTGGGCCAAACAGGAGGTTAAAGGGACTGACTCTCCAAGTGGGGAGAGTGTTAGTAAAGCATCTGGAATGTTGCACCCGAGTACCAGGGTATGAAAACTGAGACATATTTGAACACGTCTCCCGATCACACGGTTGATCATACTCTGGGTTCCACATGCATGTTTTAGCTGAAGGAAGAATACCTAAAACCTGGGTAGTTGAAACCCGTGGAATGGGTACCATGCAATATGACTTCAATGGGTCTTCATTTCCTCACCGAATCTCTCCAATCCTATCACTGCTGCGTTTATGCCCCTGTACACATGCTTGATTCTCTTTCAGAGACATAGCAATCCATAGGTTTTAAGATACTTACTAGTCAGGTACATTCTTAGGCGTTTAATATGCGGTATTGAGTCCATTTCGTTGAGCAAGGTGTAGCTCTTGTCTATTCCATATTTGGCTTAAGGAACTTTATCTGTGCTCATTTCAATCTCTGGTTTTATGCAGCACCCCAACTCACCTTTCCCCTTAAGCAAGCATAAGTTGGTTTTCTAAATTTGAGACCCTGTTCTGTTCTGTAATTCAGTTCCTGTGTAGCCAAGTTTACGTTCCGTGTATTACTGATATCTTATGATGTTTCTTTTTCTGTGTGACTTATTTCAGTTAGAATCATCATACCTGAATCCACTCATTGTGCTGCTAAGGGCCTGATGACACAGATTTCATTGCTGAGTGATATTGCTTTGTAAGTAAATACCACAACTTCTTTATCCATTTTTCAATTTCTGCGATGTTGAACTTGTACTGTAAACGAGGTTCTTGTAAACAGAGCCGTTCCAAACTTTGGGGTGGCTGTGTCTTTTTGATTTTAAATTCCCTAAGCTATAGGACCATAAGTGGAAGTGCCCTAGGCTCTGTTGCTTTGTTTTTTAGATGTTTCAGGAAACACCATACACTTCTCCCAAGTGTCTGTTGGCAATTTACATCCCGCCCATCAGCAGAACAATGCTCTCAGTTCTCCATGGCCTGTCCTGACTTTCTGGATTTTACACTTTTTTGAGATGGCCCTTTTGACCGGGGGGAAGTGAGACTTCATTGTAGTGCAGATTTCCTTTGCAAGCTTGCTTGGTTGGCCAAAAAGGGCGTATGCGTTTTTTCCTGAATATATTCAGGAAAAAACGCATACGCCCTTTTTGGCCAAGTGCATCATTGTGGACGTTCTGCCTCTTTTCCTATGCTTGCAATGCAATTCCAGTCTACCTCCTGAAATCGGTTTCCTGCAATTCTGCCCCGCTTTCAAGTCCTCTTGGCAGCCTTACTTCAGTCTATTTTTGGACGATAGCTGTCATTTATAACTCTGCAGGTTTGTGAATTACAGTGCCCCTGAGCTCCTTTCTTCAACTCGCTTTCTTGTGACCTGGCCGCAACACTGCAGGATGTCTTCAGGCCCTAATCTGGTTCCGGCACGGCACGCTGAGCCTTTGGTTAATTCCTCTTCCTGGTGGGAAATGAGAGTTAAATTTGCCCATCCAGACACCTCCAGCTAGTCTCTCATTGGTTCTCGCTATTCCTGTTCATCTTTCACAGAAATTGCAAACTGTGCCAAACAGGAGGTTAAAGGGACTGACTCTCCAAGTGGGGAGAGTGTTAGTAAAGCGTCTGGAATGTTGCACCCGAGTACCAGGGTACGAAAACTGAGACATATTTGAACACGTCTCCCGATCACATGGTTGATCATACTCTAGGTTCCACATGCATGTTTTAGCTGAAGGAAGAATACCTTAAACCTGGGTAGTTGAAACCCGTGGAATGGGTACCATGCAATATGACTTCAAAGGGTCTTCATTTGCTCACCGAACCTCTCCAATCCTATCACTGCTGCGTTTATGCCCCTGTACACATGCTTGATTCTCTTTCGGAGACATAGCAATCCATAGGTTTTAAGATAATTACTAGTCAGGTACATTCTTAGGCATTTAATATGCGGTGTTGAGTCCATTTCGTTGAGCAAGGAGTAGCTCTTGTCTACTCCATATTTGGCTTAAGGAACTTTATCTGTGCTCATTTCAATCTCTGGTTTTATGCAGCACCCCAACTCACCTTTACCCTTAAGCAAGCATAAGTTGGTTTTCTAAATTTGAGACCCTGTTCTGTTCTGTAATTCAGTTCCTGTGTAGCCAAGTTTCCATTCCGTGTATTAGTGATATCTTATGATGTTTCTTTTTCTGTGTGACTGATTTCAGTTAGAATCATCATACCTGAATCCACTCATTGTGCTGCTAAGGGCCTGATGACACAGATTTCATTGCTGAGTGATATTGCTTTGTAAGTAAATACCACAACTTCTTTATCCATTTTTCAATTTCTGCGATGTTGAACTTGTACTGTAAACGAGGTTCTTGTAAACAGAGCCGTTCCAAACTTTGGGGTGGCTGTGTCTTTTTGATTTTAAATTCCCTAAGCTATAGGACCATAAGTGGAAGTGCCCTAGGCTCTGTTGCTTTGTTTTTTAGATGTTTCAGGAAACACCATACACTTCTCCCGAGTGTTTGTTGGCAATTTACATCCCGCCCTTCAGCATAACAAGGCTCCCAGTTCTCCATGGCCTGTCCTGCCTTTCTGGATTTTACACTTTTTTCAGATGGCCCTTTTGACCGGGGGGAAGTGAGACTTCATTGTAGTGCAGATTTCCTTTGCAAGCTTGCTTGGTTGGCCAAAAAGGGCGTATGCGTTTTTTCCTGAATATATTCAGGAAAAAACGCATACGCCCTTTTTGGCCAAGTGCATCATTGTGGACGTTCTGCCTCTTTTCCTATGCTTTCAATGCAATTCCAGTCTACCTCCTGAAATCGGTTTCCTGCAATTCTGCCCCGCTTTCAAGTCCTCTTGGCAGCCTTACTTCAGTCTATTTTTGGACGATAGCTGTCATTTATAACTCTGCAGGTTTGTGAATTACAGTGCCCCTGAGCTCCTTTCTTCAACTCGCTTTCTTGTGACCTGGCCACAACACCGCAGGATGTCTTCAGGCCCTAATATGGTTCTGGCACGGCACGCTGAGCCTTTGGTTAATTCCTCTTCCTGGTGGGAAATGAGAGTTAAATTTGCCCGTCCAGACACCTCCAGCTAGTCTCTCATTGGTTCTCGCTATTCCTGTTCATCTTCCGCAGAAATTGCAAACTGGGCCAAACAGGAGGTTAAAGGGACTGACTCTCCAAGTGGGGAGAGTGTTAGTAAAGCGTCTGGAATGTTGCACCCGAGTACCAGGGTACGAAAACTGAGACATATTTGAACACGTCTCCCGATCACATGGTTGATCATATTCTAGGTCCCACATGCATGTTTTAGCTGAAGGAAGAATACCTTAAACCTGGGTAGTTGAAACCCGTGGAATGGGTACCATGCAATATGACTTCAAAGGGTCTTCATTTGCTCACCGAACCTCTCCAATCCTATCACTGCTGCGTTTATGCCCCTGTACACATGCTTGATTCTCTTTCGGAGACATAGCAATCCATAGGTTTTAAGATACTTACTAGTCAGGTACATTCTTAGGCATTTAATATGCGGTGTTGAGTCCATTTCGTTGAGCAAGGAGTAGCTCTTGTCTATTCCATATTTGGCTTAAGGAACTTTATCTGTGCTCATTTCAATCTCTGGTTTTATGCAGCACCCCAACTCACCTTTCCCCTTAAGCAAGCATAAGTTGGTTTTCTAAATTTGAGACCCTGTTCTGTTCTGTAATTCAGTTCCTGTGTAGCCAAGTTTACATTCCGTGTATTAGTGATATCTTATGATGTTTCTTTTTCTGTGTGACTTATTTCAGTTAGAATCATCGTACCGGAATCCACTCATTATGCTGCTACGGGCCTGATGACATAGATTTCATTGCTGAGTGATACTGCATTGTACGTAAGTACCACAAGTTCTTTATCCATTTTTCACTTTCTGCGATGTTGAACTTGTACTGTAAACGAGGTTCTTGTAAACAGAGCCGTTCCAAACTTTGGGGTGGCTGTGTCTTTTTGAATTTAATTTCCCTAAGCTATAGGACCATAAGTGGAAGTGCCCTAGGCTCTGTTGCTTTGTTTTTTAGATGTTTCAGGAAACACCATACACTTCTCCCGAGTGGTTGTTGGCAATTTACATCCCGCCCTTCAGCATAACAAGGCTCCCAGTTCTCCATGGCCTGTCCTGCCTTTCTGGATTTTACACTTTTTTCAGATGGCCCTTTTGACCGGGGGGAAGTGAGACTTCATTGTAGTGCAGATTTCCTTTGCAAGCTTGCTTGGTTGGCCAAAAAGGGCGTATGCGTTTTTTCCTGAATATATTCAGGAAAAAACGCATACGCCCTTTTTGGCCAAGTGCATCATTGTGGACGTTCTGCCTCTTTTCCTATGCTTTCAATGCAATTCCAGTCTACCTCCTGAAATCGGTTTCCTGCAATTCTGCCCCGCTTTCAAGTCCTCTTGGCAGCCTTACTTCAGTCTATTTTTGGACGATAGCTGTCATTTATAACTCTGCAGGTTTGTGAATTACAGTGCCCCTGAGCTCCTTTCTTCAACTCGCTTTCTTGTGAGCTGGCCGCAACACCGCAGGATGGCTTCAGGCCCTAATCTGGTTCCGGCACGGCACGCTGAGCCTTTGGTTATTTCCTCTTCCTGGTGGGAAATGAGAGTTAAATTTGCCCGTCCAGACACCTCCAGCTAGCCTCTCATTGGTTCTCGCTATTCCTGTTCATCTTCCGCAGAAATTGCAAACTGGGACAAACAGGAGGTTAAAGGCGCTGACTTTCCAAGTGGGGAGAGTGTTAGTAAAGCGTCTGGAATGTTGCACCCGAGTACCAGGGGAGGAAAACTGAGACATATTTGAACACGTCTCCCGTTCACATGGTTGATCATACTTGGGTTCCACATGCATGTTTTAGCTGAAGGAAGAATACCTAAAACCTGGGTAGTTGAAACCCGTGGAATGGGTACCATGCAATATGACTTCAAAGGGTCTTCATTTGCTCACCGAACCTCTCCAATCCTATCACTGCTGCGTTTATGCCCCTGTACACATGCTTGATTCTGTTTCGGAGACATAGCAATCCATAGGTTTAAAATACTTACTAGTCAGGTACATTCTTAGGCGTTTAATATGCGGTGTTGAGTCCATTTCGTTGAGCAAGGAGTAGCTCTTGTCTATTCCATATTTGGCTTAAGGAACTTTATCTGTGCTCATTTCAATCTCTGGTTTTATGCAGCACCCCAACTCACCTTTCCCCTTAAGCAAGCATAAGTTGGTTTTCTAAATTTGAGACCCTGTTCTGTTCTGTAATTCAGTTCCTGTGTAGCCAAGTTTACGTTCCGTGTATTACTGATATCTTATGATGTTTCTTTTTCTGTGTGACTGATTTCAGTTAGAATCATCATACCTGAATCCACTCATTGTGCTGCTAAGGGCCTGATGACACAGATTTCATTGCTGAGTGATATTGCTTTGTAAGTAAATACCACAACTTCTTTATCCATTTTTCACTTTCTGCGATGTTGAACTTGTACTGTAAACGAGGTTCTTGTAAACAGAGCCGTTCCAAACTTTGGGGTGGCTGTGTCTTTTTGATTTTAAATTCCCTAAGCTATAGGACCATAAGTGGAAGTGCCCTAGGCTCTGTTGCTTTGTTTTTTAGATGTTTCAGGAAACACCATACACTTCTCCCGAGTGGTTGTTGGCAATTTACATCCCGCCCATCAGCATAACAAGGCTCCCAGTTCTCCATGGCCTGTCCTGCCTTTCTGGATTTTACACTTTTTTCAGATGGCCCTTTTGACCGGGGGGAAGTGAGACTTCATTGTAGTGCAGATTTCCTTTGCAAGCTTGCTTGGTTGGCCAAAAAGGGCGTATGCGTTTTTTCCTGAATATATTCAGGAAAAAACGCATACGCCCTTTTTGGCCAAGTGCATCATTGTGGACGTTCTGCCTCTTTTCCTATGCTTGCAATGCAATTCCAGTCTACCTCCTGAAATCGGTTTCCTGCAATTCTGCCCCGCTTTCAAGTCCTCTTGGCAGCCTTACTTCAGTCTATTTTTGGACAATAGCTGTCATTTATAACTCTGCAGGTTTGTGAATTACAGTGCCCCTGAGCTCCTTTCTTCAACTCGCTTTCTTGTGACCTGGCCGCAACACCGCAGGATGGCTTCAGGCCCTAATCTGGTTCTGGCACGGCACGCTGAGCCTTTGGTTAATTCCTCTTCCTGGTGGGAAATGAGAGTTAAATTTGCCCGTCCAGACACCTCCAGCTAGCCTCTCATTGGTTCTCGCTATTCCTGTTCATCTTCCGCAGAAATTGCAAACTGGGACAAACAGGATGTTAAAGGCGCTGACTTTCCAAGTGGGGAGAGTGTTAGTAAAGCGTCTGGAATGTTGCACCCGAGTACCAGGGTACGAAAACTGAGACATATTTGAACACGTCTCCTGTTCACATGGTTGATCATACTTGGGTTCCACATGCATGTTTTAGCTGAAGGAAGAATACCTAAAACCTGGGTAGTTGAAACCCGTGGAATGGGTACCATGCAATATGACTTCAAAGGGTCTTCATTTGCTCACCGAACCTCTCCAATCCTATCACTGCTGCGTTTATGCCCCTGTACACATGCTTGATTCTGTTTCGGAGACATAGCAATCCATAGGTTTTAAGATACTTACTAGTCAGGTACATTCTTAGGCGTTTAATATGCGGTGTTGAGTCCATTTCGTTGAGCAAGGAGTAGCTCTTGTCTATTCCATATTTGGCTTAAGGAACTTTATCTGTGCTCATTTCAATCTCTGGTTTTATGCAGCACCCCAACTCACCTTTCCCCTTAAGCAAGCATAAGTTGGTTTTCTAAATTTGAGACCCTGTTCTGTTCTGTAATTCAGTTCCTGTGTAGCCAAGTTTACATTCCGTGTATTAGTGATATCTTATGATGTTTCTTTTTCTGTGTGACTTATTTCAGTTAGAATCATCGTACCTGAATCCACTCATTATGCTGCTAAGGGCCTGATGACATAGATTTCATTGCTGAGTGATACTGCATTGTACGTAAGTACCACAAGTTCTTTATCCATTTTTCACTTTCGGCGATGTTGAACTTCTACTGTAAACGAGGTTCTTGTAAACAGAGCCGTTCGAAACTTTGGGGTGGCTGTGTCTTTTTGATTTTAAATTCCCTAAGCTATAGGACCATAAGTGGAAGTGCCCTAGGCTCTGTTGCTTTGTTTTTTAGATGTTTCAGGAAACACCATACACTTCTCCCGAGTGTTTGTTGGCAATTTACATCCCGCCCTTCAGCATAACAAGGCTCCCAGTTCTCCATGGCCTGTCCTGCCTTTCTGGATTTTACACTTTTTTCAGATGGCCCTTTTGACCGGGGGGAAGTGAGACTTCATTGTAGTGCAGATTTCCTTTGCAAGCTTGCTTGGTTGGCCAAAAAGGGCGTATGCGTTTTTTCCTGAATATATTCAGGAAAAAACGCATACGCCCTTTTTGGCCAAGTGCATCATTGTGGACGTTCTGCCTCTTTTCCTATGCTTTCAATGCAATTCCAGTCTACCTCCTGAAATCGGTTTCCTGCAATTCTGCCCCGCTTTCAAGTCCTCTTGGCAGCCTTACTTCAGTCTATTTTTGGACGATAGCTGTCATTTATAACTCTGCAGGTTTGTGAATTACAGTGCCCCTGAGCTCCTTTCTTCAACTCGCTTTCTTGTGACCTGGCCACAACACCGCAGGATGTCTTCAGGCCCTAATATGGTTCTGGCACGGCATGCTGAGCCTTTGGTTAATTCCTCTTCCTGGTGGGAAATGAGAGTTAAATTTGCCCGTCCAGACACCTCCAGCTAGTCTCTCATTGGTTCTCGCTATTCCTGTTCATCTTCCGCAGAAATTGCAAACTGGGCCAAACAGGAGGTTAAAGGGACTGACTCTCCAAGTCCGGAGAGTGTTAGTAAAGCGTCTGGAATGTTGCACCCGAGTACCAGGGTACGAAAACTGAGACATATTTGAACACGTCTCCCAATCACATGGTTGATCATATTCTAGGTCCCACATGCATGTTTTAGCTGAAGGAAGAATACCTAAAACCTGGGTAGTTGAAACCCGTGGAATGGGTACCATGCAATATGACTTCAAAGGGTCTTCATTTGCTCACCGAACCTCTCCAATCCTATCACTGCTGCGTTTATGCCCCTGTACACATGCTTGATTCTCTTTCGGAGACATAGCAATCCATAGGTTTTAAGATACTTACTAGTCAGGTACATTCTTAGGCATTTAATATGCGGTGTTGAGTCCATTTCGTTGAGCAAGGAGTAGCTCTTGTCTATTCCATATTTGGCTTAAGGAACTTTATCTGTGCTCATTTCAATCTCTGGTTTTATGCAGCACCCCAACTCACCTTTCCCCTTAAGCAAGCATAAGTTGGTTTTCTAAATTTGAGACCCTGTTCTGTTCTGTAATTCAGTTCCTGTGTAGCCAAGTTTACATTCCGTGTATTAGTGATATCTTATGATGTTTCTTTTTCTGTGTGACTTATTTCAGTTAGAATCATCGTACCGGAATCCACTCATTATGCTGCTACGGGCCTGATGACATAGATTTCATTGCTGAGTGATACTGCATTGTACGTAAGTACCACAAGTTCTTTATCCATTTTTCACTTTCTGCGATGTTGAACTTGTACTGTAAACGAGGTTCTTGTAAACAGAGCCGTTCCAAACTTTGGGGTGGCTGTGTCTTTTTGAATTTAATTTCCCTAAGCTATAGGACCATAAGTGGAAGTGCCCTAGGCTCTGTTGCTTTGTTTTTTAGATGTTTCAGGAAACACCATACACTTCTCCCGAGTGGTTGTTGGCAATTTACATCCCGCCCATCAGCATAACAAGGCTCCCAGTTCTCCATGGCCTGTCCTGCCTTTCTGGATTTTACACTTTTTTCAGATGGCCCTTTTGACCGGGGGGAAGTGAGACTTCATTGTAGTGCAGATTTCCTTTGCAAGCTTGCTTGGTTGGCCAAAAAGGGCGTATGCGTTTTTTCCTGAATATATTCAGGAAAAAACGCATACGCCCTTTTTGGCCAAGTGCATCATTGTGGACGTTCTGCCTCTTTTCCTATGCTTTCAATGCAATTCCAGTCTACCTCCTGAAATCGGTTTCCTGCAATTCTGCCCCGCTTTCAAGTCCTCTTGGCAGCCTTACTTCAGTCTATTTTTGGACGATAGCTGTCATTTATAACTCTGCAGGTTTGTGAATTACAGTGCCCCTGAGCTCCTTTCTTCAACTCGCTTTCTTGTGACCTGGCCGCAACACCGCAGGATGTCTTCAGGCCCTAATCTTGTTCCGGCACGGCATGCTGATCCTTTGGTTATTTCCTCTTCCTGGTGGGAAATGAGAGTTAAATTTGCCCGTCCAGACACCTCCAGCTAGTCTCTCATTGGTTCTCGCTATTCCTGTTCATCTTCCGCAGAAATTGCAAACTGGGCCAAACAGGAGGTTAAAGGCGCTGACTCTCCAAGTGGGGAGAGTGTTAGTAAAGCGTCTGGAATGTTGCACCCGAGTACCAGGGGAGGAAAACTGAGACATATTTGAACACGTCTCCCGTTCACATGGTTGATCATACTTGGGTTCCACATGCATGTTTTAGCTGAAGGAAGAATACCTAAAACCTGGGTAGTTGAAACCCGTGGAATGGGTACCATGCAATATGACTTCAAAGGGTCTTCATTTGCTCACCGAACCTCTCCAATCCTATCACTGCTGCGTTTATGCCCCTGTACACATGCTTGATTCTCTTTCGGAGACATAGCAATCCATAGGTTTTAAGATACTTACTAGTCAGGTACATTCTTAGGCGTTTAATATGCGGTGTTGAGTCCATTTCGTTGAGCAAGGAGTAGCTCTTGTCTATTCCATATTTGGCTTAAGGAACTTTATCTGTGCTCATTTCAATCTCTGGTTTTATGCAGCACCCCAACTCACCTTTCCCCTTAAGCAAGCATAAGTTGGTTTTCTAAATTTGAGACCCTGTTCTGTTCTGTAATTCAGTTCCTGTGTAGCCAAGTTTACATTCCGTGTATTAGTGATATCTTATGATGTTTCTTTTTCTGTGTGACTTATTTCAGTTAGAATCATCGTACCTGAATACACTCATTATGCTGCTACGGGCCTGATGACATAGATTTCATTGCTGAGTGATACTGCATTGTACGTAAGTACCACAAGTTCTTTATCCATTTTTCACTTTCTGCGATGTTGAACTTGTACTGTAAACGAGGTTCTTGTAAACAGAGCCGTTCCAAACTTTGGGGTGGCTGTGTCTTTTTGAATTTAATTTCCCTAAGCTATAGGACCATAAGTGGAAGTGCCCTAGGCTCTGTTGCTTTGTTTTTTAGATGTTTCAGGAAACACCATACACTTCTCCCGAGTGGTTGTTGGCAATTTACATCCCGCCCATCAGCATAACAAGGCTCCCAGTTCTCCATGGCCTGTCCTGCCTTTCTGGATTTTACACTTTTTTCAGATGGCCCTTTTGACCGGGGGGAAGTGAGACTTCATTGTAGTGCAGATTTCCTTTGCAAGCTTGCTTGGTTGGCCAAAAAGGGCGTATGCGTTTTTTCCTGAATATATTCAGGAAAAAACGCATACGCCCTTTTTGGACAAGTGCATCATTGTGGACGTTCTGCCTCTTTTCCTATGCTTTCAATGCAATTCCAGTCTACCTCCTGAAATCGGTTTCCTGCAATTCTGCCCCGCTTTCAAGTCCTCTTGGCAGCCTTACTTCAGTCTATTTTTGGACGATAGCTGTCATTTATAACTCTGCAGGTTTGTGAATTACAGTGCCCCTGAGCTCCTTTCTTCAACTCGCTTTCTTGTGACCTGGCCGCAACACCGCAGGATGTCTTCAGGCCCTAATCTTGTTCCGGCACGGCATGCTGATCCTTTGGTTATTTCCTCTTCCTGGTGGGAAATGAGAGTTAAATTTGCCCGTCCAGACACCTCCAGCTAGTCTCTCATTGGTTCTCGCTATTCCTGTTCATCTTCCGCAGAAATTGCAAACTGGGCCAAACAGGAGGTTAAAGGCGCTGACTCTCCAAGTGGGGAGAGTGTTAGTAAAGCGTCTGGAATGTTGCACCCGAGTACCAGGGGAGGAAAACTGAGACATATTTGAACACGTCTCCCGTTCACATGGTTGATCATACTTGGGTTCCACATGCATGTTTTAGCTGAAGGAAGAATACCTAAAACCTGGGTAGTTGAAACCCGTGGAATGGGTACCATGCAATATGACTTCAAAGGGTCTTCATTTGCTCACCGAACCTCTCCAATCCTATCACTGCTGCGTTTATGCCCCTGTACACATGCTTGATTCTGTTTCGGAGACATAGCAATCCATAGGTTTTAAGATACTTACTAGTCAGGTACATTCTTAGGCGTTTAATATGCGGTGTTGAGTCCATTTCGTTGAGCAAGGAGTAGCTCTTGTCTATTCCATATTTGGCTTAAGGAACTTTATCTGTGCTCATTTCAATCTCTGGTTTTATGCAGCACCCCAACTCACCTTTCCCCTTAAGCAAGGATAAGTTGGTTTTCTAAATTTGAGACCCTGTTCTGTTCTGTAATTCAGTTCCTGTGTAGCCAAGTTTACATTCCGTGTATTAGTGATATCTTATGATGTTTCTTTTTCTGTGTGACTTATTTCAGTTAGAATCATCGTACCTGAATCCACTCATTATGCTGCTAAGGGCCTGATGACATAGATTTCATTGCTGAGTGATACTGCATTGTACGTAAGTACCACAAGTTCTTTATCCATTTTTCACTTTCTGCGATGTTGAACTTCTACTGTAAACGAGGTTCTTGTAAACAGAGCCGTTCGAAACTTTGGGGTGGCTGTGTCTTTTTGATTTTAAATTCCCTAAGCTATAGGACCATAAGTGGAAGTGCCCTAGGCTCTGTTGCTTTGTTTTTTAGATGTTTCAGGAAACACCATACACTTCTCCCGAGTGTTTGTTGGCAATTTACATCCCGCCCTTCAGCATAACAAGGCTCCCAGTTCTCCATGGCCTGTCCTGCCTTTCTGGATTTTACACTTTTTTCAGATGGCCCTTTTGACCGGGGGGAAGTGAGACTTCATTGTAGTGCAGATTTCCTTTGCAAGCTTGCTTGGTTGGCCAAAAAGGGCGTATGCGTTTTTTCCTGAATATATTCAGGAAAAAACGCATACGCCCTTTTTGGCCAAGTGCATCATTGTGGACGTTCTGCCTCTTTTCCTATGCTTTCAATGCAATTCCAGTCTACCTCCTGAAATCGGTTTCCTGCAATTCTGCCCCGCTTTCAAGTCCTCTTGGCAGCCTTACTTCAGTCTATTTTTGGACGATAGCTGTCATTTATAACTCTGCAGGTTTGTGAATTACAGTGCCCCTGAGCTCCTTTCTTCAACTCGCTTTCTTGTGACCTGGCCGCAACACCGCAGGATGTCTTCAGGCCCTAATCTTGTTCCGGCACGGCATGCTGATCCTTTGGTTATTTCCTCTTCCTGGTGGGAAATGAGAGTTAAATTTGCCCGTCCAGACACCTCCAGCTAGTCTCTCATTGGTTCTCGCTATTCCTGTTCATCTTCCGCAGAAATTGCAAACTGGGCCAAACAGGAGGTTAAAGGCGCTGACTCTCCAAGTGGGGAGAGTGTTAGTAAAGCGTCTGGAATGTTGCACCCGAGTACCAGGGGAGGAAAACTGAGACATATTTGAACACGTCTCCCGTTCACATGGTTGATCATACTCTGGGTTCCACATGCATGTTTTAGCTGAAGGAAGAATACCTTAAACCTGTGTATTTGAAACCCGTGGAATGGGTACCATGCAATATGACTTCAAAGGGTCTTCATTTGCTCACCGAACCTCTCCAATCCTATCACTGCTGCGTTTATGCCCCTGTACACATGCTTGATTCTCTTTCAGAGACATAGCAATCCATAGGTTTTAAGATACTTACTAGACAGGTACCTTCTTAGGCGTTTAATATGCGGTGTTGAGTCCATTTCATTGAGCAAGGAGTAGCTCTTGTCTATTCCATATTTGGCTTAAGGAACTTTATCTGTGCTCATTTCAATCTCTGGTTTTATGCAGCACCCCAACTCACCTTTACCCTTAAGCAAGAATAAGTTGGTTTTCTAAATTTGAGACCCTGTTCTGTTCTGTAATTCAGTTCCTGTGTAGCCAAGTTTACATTCCGTGTATTACTGATATCTTATGATGTTTCTTTTTCTGTGTGACTTATTTCAGTTAGAATCATCATACCTGAATCCACTCATTGTGCTGCTAAGGGCCTGATGACACAGATTTCATTGCTGAGTGATATTGCTTTGTAAGTAAATACCACAACTTCTATATCCATTTTTCACTTTCTGCGATGTTGAACTTGTACTGTAAACGAGGTTCTTGTAAACAGAGCCGTTCCAAACTTTGGGGTGGCTGTGTCTTTTTGATTTTAAATTCCCTAAGCTATAGGACCATAAGTGGAAGTGCCCTAGGTTCTGTTGCTTTGTTTTTTAGATGTTTCAGGAAACACCATACACTTCTCCCGAGTGGTTGTTGGCAATTTACATCCCGCCCTTCAACATAACAAGGCTCCCAGTTCTCCATGGCCTGTCCTGCCTTTCTGGATTTTACACTTTTTTCAGATGGCCCTTTTGACCGGGGGGAAGTGAGACTTCATTGTAGTGCAGATTTCCTTTGCAAGCTTGCTTGGTTGGCCAAAAAGGGCGTATGCGTTTTTTCCTGAATATATTCAGGAAAAAACGCATACGCCCTTTTTGGCCAAGTGCATCATTGTGGACGTTCTGCCTCTTTTCCTATGCTTTCAATGCAATTCCAGTCTACCTCCTGAAATCGGTTTCCTGCAATTCTGCCCCGCTTTCAAGTCCTCTTGGCAGCCTTACTTCAGTCTATTTTTGGACGATAGCTGTCATTTATAACTCTGCAGGTTTGTGAATTACAGTGCCCCTGAGCTCCTTTCTTCAACTCGCTTTCTTGTGACCTGGCCGCAACACCGCAGGATGGCTTCAGGCCCTAATCTGGTTCCGGCACGGCATGCTGAGCCTTTGGTTATTTCCTCTTCCTGGTGGGAAATGAGAGTTAAATTTGCCCGTCCAGACACCTCCAGCTAGTCTCTCATTGGTTCTCGCTATTCCTGTTCATCTTCCGCAGAAATTGCGAACTGGGCCAAACAGGAGGTTAAAGGGACTGACTCTCCAAGTGGGGAGAGTGTTAGTAAAGCGTCTGGAATGTTGCACCCGAGTACCAGGGTACGAAAACTGAGACATATTTGAACACGTCTCCCGATCACATGGTTGATCATACTCTGGGTTCCACATGCACGTTTTAGCTGAAGGAAGAATACCTAAAACCTGGTTAGTTGAAACCCGTGGAATGGGTACCATGCAATATGACTTCAATGGGTCTTCATTTCCTCACCGAATCTCTCCAATCCTATCACTGCTGCGTTTATGCCCCTGTACACATGCTTGATTCTCTTTCGGAGACATAGCAATCCATAGGTTTTAAGATACTTACTAGTCAGGTACATTCTTAGGCGTTTAATATGCGGTGTTGAGTCCATTTCGTTGAGCAAGGAGTAGCTCTTGTCTATTCCATATTTGACTTAAGGAACTTTATCTGTGCTCATTTCAATCTCTGGTTTTATGCAGCACCCCAACTCACCTTTACCCTTAAGCAAGCATAAGTTGGTTTTCTAAATTTGAGACCCTGTTCTGTTCTGTAATTCAGTTCCTGTGTAGCCAAGTTTACATTCCGTGTATTAGTGATATCTTATGATGTTTCTTTTTCTGTGTGACTTATTTCAGTTAGAATCATCGTACCTGAATCCACTCATTATGCTGCTACGGGCCTGATGACATAGATTTCATTGCTGAGAGATACTGCATTGTACGTAAGTACCACAAGTTCTTTATCCATTTTTCACTTTCTGCGATGTTGAACTTGTAAACGAGGTTCTTGTAAACAGAGCCGTTCCAAACTTTGGGGTGGCTGTGTCTTTTTGATTTTAATTTCCCTAAGCTATAGGACCATAAGTGGAAGTGCCCTAGGCTCTGTTGCTTTGTTTTTTAGATGTTTCAGGAAACACCATACACTTCTCCGGAGTGGTTGTTGGCAATTTACATCCCGCCCATCAGCATAACAAGGCTCCCAGTTCTCCATGGCCTGTCCTGCCTTTCTGGATTTTACACTTTTTTCAGATGGCCCTTTTGACCGGGGGGAAGTGAGACTTCATTGTAGTGCAGATTTCCTTTGCAAGCTTGCTTGGTTGGCCAAAAAGGGCGTATGCGTTTTTTCCTGAATATATTCAGGAAAAAACGCATACGCCCTTTTTGGCCAAGTGCATCATTGTGGACGTTCTGCCTCTTTTCCTATGCTTTCAATGCAATTCCAGTCTACCTCCTGAAATCGGTTTCCTGCAATTCTGCCCTGCTTTCAAGTCCTCTTGGCAGCCTTACTTCAGTCTATTTTTGGACGATAGCTGTCATTTATAACTCTGCAGGTTTGTGAATTACAGTGCCCCTGAGCTCCTTTCTTCAACTCGCTTTCTTGTGACCTGGCCGCAACACCGCAGGATGGCTTCAGGCCCTAATCTGGTTCCGGCACGGCATGCTGAGCCTTTAGTTAATTCCTCTTCCTGGTGGGAAATGAGAGTTAAATTTGCCCGTCCAGACACCTCCAGCTAGTCTCTCATTGGTTCTCGCTATTCCTGTTCATCTTCCGCAGAAATTGCGAACTGGGCCAAACAGGAGGTTAAAGGGACTGACTCTCCAAGTGGGGAGAGTGTTAGTAAAGCGTCTGGAATGTTGCACCCGAGTACCAGGGTACGAAAACTGAGACATATTTGAACACGTCTCCCGATCACATGGTTGATCATACTCTGGGTTCCACATGCACGTTTTAGCTGAAGGAAGAATACCTAAAACCTGGGTAGTTGAAACCCGTGGAATGGGTACCATGCAATATGACTTCAATGGGTCTTCATTTCCTCACCGAGTCTCTCCAATCCTATCACTGCTGCGTTTATGCCCCTGTACACATGCTTGATTCTCTTTCGGAGACATAGCAATCCATAGGTTTTAAGATACTTACTAGTCAGGTACATTCTTAGGCGTTTAATATGCGGTGTTGAGTCCATTTCGTTGAGCAAGGAGTAGCTCTTGTCTATTCCATATTTGACTTAAGGAACTTTATCTGTGCTCATTTCAATCTCTGGTTTTATGCAGCACCCCAACTCACCTTTACCCTTAAGCAAGCATAAGTTGGTTTTCTAAATTTGAGACCCTGTTCTGTTCTGTAATTCAGTTCCTGTGTAGCCAAGTTTACATTCCGTGTATTAGTGATATCTTATGATGTTTCTTTTTCTGTGTGACTTATTTCAGTTAGAATCATCGTACCTGAATCCACTCATTATGCTGCTACGGGCCTGATGACATAGATTTCATTGCTGAGAGATACTGCATTGTACGTAAGTACCACAAGTTCTTTATCCATTTTTCACTTTCTGCGATGTTGAACTTGTAAACGAGGTTCTTGTAAACAGAGCCGTTCCAAACTTTGGGGTGGCTGTGTCTTTTTGATTTTAATTTCCCTAAGCTATAGGACCATAAGTGGAAGTGCCCTAGGCTCTGTTGCTTTGTTTTTTAGATGTTTCAGGAAACACCATACACTTCTCCCGAGTGTTTGTTGGCAATTTACATCCCGCCCTTCAGCATAACAAGGCTCCCAGTTCTCCATGGCCTGTCCTGCCTTTCTGGATTTTACACTTTTTTCAGATGGCCCTTTTGACCGGGGGGAAGTGAGACTTCATTGTAGTGCAGATTTCCTTTGCAAGCTTGCTTGGTTGGCCAAAAAGGGCGTATGCGTTTTTTCCTGAATATATTCAGGAAAAAACGCATACGCCCTTTTTGGCCAAGTGCATCATTGTGGACGTTCTGCCTCTTTTCCCATGCTTTCAATGCAATTCCAGTCTACCTCCTGAAATCGGTTTCCTGCAATTCTGCCCCGCTTTCAAGTCCTCTTGGCAGCCTTACTTCAGTCTATTTTTGGACGATAGCTGTCATTTATAACTCTGCAGGTTTGTGAATTACAGTGCCCCTGAGCTCCTTTCTTCAACTCGCTTTCTTTTGAGCTGGCCGCAACACCGCAGGATGGCTTCAGGCCCTAATCTGGTTCCGGCACGGCACGCTGAGCCTTTGGTTATTTCCTCTTCCTGGTGGGAAATGAGAGTTAAATTTGCCCGTCCAGACACCTCCAGCTAGCCTCTCATTGGTTCTCGCTATTCCTGTTCATCTTCCGCAGAAATTGCAAACTGGGCCAAACAGGAGGTTAAAGGCGCTGACTTTCCAAGTGGGGAGAGTGTTAGTAAAGCGTCTGGAATGTTGCACCCGAGTACCAGGGGAGGAAAACTGAGACATATTTGAACACGTCTCCCGTTCACATGGTTGATCATACTTGGGTTCCACATGCATGTTTTAGCTGAAGGAAGAATACCTAAAACCTGGGTAGTTGAAACCCGTGGAATGGGTACCATGCAATATGACTTCAAAGGGTCTTCATTTGCTCACCGAACCTCTCCAATCCTATCACTGCTGCGTTTATGCCCCTGTACACATGCTTGATTCTCTTTCGGAGACATAGCAATCCATAGGTTTTAAGATACTTACTAGTCAGGTACATTCTTAGGCATTTAATATGCGGGGTTGAGTCCATTTCGTTGAGCAAGGAGTAGCTCTTGTCTATTCCATATTTGGCTTAAGGAACTTTATCTGTGCTCATTTCAATCTCTGGTTTTATGCAGCACCCCAACTCACCTTTCCCCTTAAGCAAGCATAAGTTGTTTTTCTAAATTTGAGACCCTGTTCTGTTCTGTAATTCAGTTCCTGTGTAGCCAAGTTTACATTCCGTGTATTACTGATATCTTATGATGTTTCTTTTTCTGTGTGACTTATTTCAGTTAGAATCATCGTACCTGAATCCACTCATTGTGCTGCTAAGGGCCTGATGACACAGATTTCATTGCTGAGTGATATTGCTTTGTAAGTAAATACCACAACTTCTTTATCCATTTTTCACTTTCTGCGATGTTGAACTTGTACTGTAAACGAGGTTCTTGTAAACAGAGCCGTTCCAAACGTTGGGGTGGCTGTGTCTTTTTGATTTTAATTTCCCTAAGCTATAGGACCATAAGTGGAAATGCCCTAGGTTCTGTTGCTTTGTTTTTTAGATGTTTCAGGAAACACCATACACTTCTCCTGAGTGTCTGTTGGCAATTTACATCCCGCCCATCAGCATAACAAGGCTCCCAGTTCTCAATGGCCTGTTGCCTTTCTGGATTTTACACTTTTTTCAGATGGCCCTTTTGACCGGGGGGAAGTGAGACTTCATTGTAGTGCAGATTTCCTTTGCAAGCTTGCTTGGTTGGCCAAAAAGGGCGTATGCGTTTTTTCCTGAATATATTCAGGAAAAAACGCATACGCCCTTTTTGGCCAAGTGCATCATTGTGGACGTTCTGCCTCTTTTCCTATGCTTTCAATGCAATTCCAGTCTACCTCCTGAAATCGGTTTCCTGCAATTCTGCCCCGCTTTCAAGTCCTCTTGGCAGCCTTACTTCAGTCTATTTTTGGACGATAGCTGTCATTTATAACTCTGCAGGTTTGTGAATTACAGTGCCCCTGAGCTCCTTTCTTCAACTCGCTTTCTTGTGACCTGGCCGCAACACCGCAGGATGGCTTCAGGCCCTAATCTGGTTCCGGCCCGGCATGCTGAGCCTTTGGTTAATTCCTCTTCCTGGTGGGAAATGAGAGTTAAATTTGCCCGTCCAGACACCTCCAGCTAGTCTCTCATTGGTTCTCGCTATTCCTGTTCATCTTCCGCAGAAATTGCAAACTGGGCCAAACAGGAGGTTAAAGGGACTGACTCTCCAAGTCCGGAGAGTGTTAGTAAAGCGTCTGGAATGTTGCACCCGAGTACCAGGGGAGGAAAACTGAGACATATTTGAACACGTCTCCCGATCACATGGTTGATCATACTCTGGGTTCCACATGCATGTTTTAGCTGAAGGAAGAATACCTTAAACCTGGAGAGTTGAGACCCGTGTAATGGGTACCATGCAATATGACTTCAAAGGGTCTTCATTTGCTCACCGAACCTCTCCAATCCTATCACTGCTGCGTTTATGCCCCTGTACACACGCTTGATTCTCTTTTGGAGACCTAGCAATCCATAGGTTTTAAGATACTTACTAGTCAGGTACATTCTTAGGCGTTTAATATGGGGTATTGAGTCCATTTCGTTGAGCAAGGAGTAGCTCTTGTCTATTCCATATTTGGATTAAGGAACTTTATCTGTGCTCATTTCGATCTCTGGTTATGCAGCACCCCAATTCACCTTTCCCCTTAAGCAAGCATAAGTTGTTTTTCTAAATTTGAGACCCTGTTCTGTTTTGGAATACAGTTCCTGTGTAGCCAAGTTTACATTCCGTGTATTAGTGATATCTTATGATGTTTCTTTTTCTGTGTGACTTATTTCAGTTAGAATCATCGTACCTGAATCCACTCATTATGCTGCTACGGGCCTGATGACATAGATTTCATTGCTGAGTGATACTGCATTGTACGTAAGTACCACAAGTTCTTTATGCATTTTTCACTTTCTGTGATATTGAACTTGTACGGTAAACGAGGTTCTTGTAAACGGAGGCGTCCCAAACTTTGGGGTGGCTGTGTCTTTTTGATTTTAATTTCCCTAAGCTATAGGACCATAAGCGGAAGTGCCCTAGGCTCTGTTGCTTTGTTTTTTAGATGTTTCAGGAAACACCATACACTTCTCCTGAGTGTCTGTTGTCAATTTACATCCCGCCCATCAGCATAACAAGGCTCCCAGTTCTCCATGGCCTGTCCTGCCTTTCTGGATTTTACACTTTTTTCAGACGGCCCTTTTGACCGGGGGGAAGTGAGACTTCATTGTAGTGCAGATTTCCTTTGCAAGCTTGCTTGGTTGGCCAAAAAGGGCGTATGCGTTTTTTCCTGAATATATTCAGGAAAAAACGCATACGCCCTTTTTGGCCAAGTGCAGCATTGTGGACGTTCTGCCTCTTTTCCTATGCTTTCAATGCAATTCCAGTCTACCTCCTGAAATCGGTTTCCTGCAATTCTGCCCCGCTTTCAAGTCCTCTTGGCAGCCTTACTTCAGTCTATTTTTGGACGATAGCTGTCATTTATAACTCTGCAGGTTTGTGAATTGCAGTGCCCCTGAGCTCCTTTCTTCAACTCGCTTTCTTGTGACCTGGCCACAACACCGCAGGATGGCTTCAGGCCCTAATCTGGTTCCGGCCCGGCATGCTGAGCCTTTGGTTAATTCCTCTTCCTGGTGGGAAATGAGAGTTAAATTTGCCCGTCCAGACACCTCCAGCTAGCCTCTCATTGGTTCTCGCTATTCCTGTTCATCTTCCGCAGAAATTGCAAACTGGGCCAAACAGGAGGTTAAAGGGACTGACTCTCCAAGTCGGGAGAGTGTTAGTAAAGCGTCTGGAATGTTGCACCCGAGTACCAGGGGAGGAAAACTGAGACATATTTGAACACGTCTCCCGTTCACATGGTTGATCATACTCTGGGTTCCACATGCATGTTTTAGATGAAGGAAGAATACCTTCAACCTGGAGAGTTGAGACCCGTGTAATGGGTACCATACAGTATGACTTCAAAGGGTCTTCATTTGCTCACCGAACCTCTCCAATCCTATCACTGCTGCGTTTGTGCCCCTGTACAC
Source organism: Delphinus delphis (assembly GCF_949987515.2). Taxonomy (NCBI): domain Eukaryota; kingdom Metazoa; phylum Chordata; class Mammalia; order Artiodactyla; family Delphinidae; genus Delphinus; species Delphinus delphis. Next base: position 544,509 of record NW_027192713.1, read on the forward strand.
ACGCTTGATTCTCTTTTGGAGACATAGCAGTCCATAGGTTTTAAGATACTTACTAGTCAGGTACATTCTTAGGCGTTTAATATGGGGTTTTGAGTCTTTTTCGTTGAGCAAGGAGTAGCTCTTGTCTATTCCATATTTGGCTTAAGGAACTTTATCTGTGCTCATTTCAATCTCTGGTTTTATGCAGCACCCCAACTCACCTTTCCCCTTAAGCAAGCATAAGTTGGTTTTCTAAATTTGAGACCCTGTTCTGTTTTGGAATGCAGTTCCTGTGTAGCCAAGTTTACATTCCGTGTATTAGTGATATCTTATGATGTTTCTCTTTCTGTGTGACTTATTTCAGTTAGAATCATCGTACCTGAATCCACTCATTATGCTGCTACGGGCCTGATGACACAGATTTCATTGCTGAGTGATATTGCTTTGTACGTAAATACCACAACTTCTTTATCCATTTTTCACTTTCTGCGATGTTGAACTTGTACTGTAAACGAGGTTCTTGTAAACAGAGCCGTTCCAAACTTTGGGGTGGCTGTGTCTTTTTGATTTTAATTTCCCTAAGCTATAGGACCATAAGTGGAAGTGCCCTAGGTTCTGTTGCTTTGTTTTTTAGATGTTTCAGGAAACACCATACACTTCTCCCGAGTGGTTGTTGGCAATTTACATCCCGCCCATCAGCATAACAAGGCTCCCAGTTCTCCATGGCCTGTCCTGCCTTTCTGGATTTTACACTTTTTTCAGATGGCCCTTTTGACCGGGGAGAAGTGAGACTTCATTGTAGTGCAGATTTCCTTTGCAAGCTTGCTTGGTTGGCCAAAAAGGGCGCATGCGTTTTTTCCTGAATATATTCAGGAAAAAACGCATACGCCCTTTTTGGCCAAGTGCATCATTGTGGACGTTCTGCCTCTTTTCCTATGCTTTCAATGCAATTCCAGTCTACCTCCTGAAATCGGTTTCCTGCAATTCTGCCCCGCTTTCAAGTCCTCTTGGTAGCCTTACTTCAGTCTATTTTTGGACGATAGCTGTCATTTATAACTCTGCAGGTGTGTGAATTACAGTGCCCCTGAGCTCGTTTCTTCAACTCGCTTTCTTGTGACCTGGCCGCAACACCGCAGGATGGCTTCAGGCCCTAATCTGATTCCGGCACGGCACGCTGAGCCTTTGGTTATTTCCTCTTCCTGGTGGGAAATGAGAGTTAAATTTGCCCGTCCAGACACCTCCAGCTAGTCTCTCATTGGTTCTCGCTATTCCTGTTCATCTTCCGCAGAAATTGCAAACTGGGCCAAACAGGAGGTTAAAGGCGCTGACTCTCCAAGTGGGGAGAGTGTTAGTAAAGCGTCTGGAATGTTGCACCCGAGTACCAGGGGAGGAAAACTGAGACATATTTGAACACGTCTCCCGTTCACATGGTTGATCATACTTGGGTTCCACATGCATGTTTTAGCTGAAGGAAGAATACCTAAAACCTGGGTAGTTGAAACCCGTGGAATGGGTACCATGCAATATGACTTCAAAGGGTCTTCATTTGCTCACTGAACCTCTCCAATCCTATCACTGCTGCGTTTATGCCCCTGTACACATGCTTGATTCTCTTTCGGAGACATAGCAATCCATAGGTTTTAAGATACTTACTAGTCAGGTACATTCTTAGGCGTTTAATATGCGGTGTTGAGTCCATTTCGTTGAGCAAGGAGTAGCTCTTGTCTATTCCATATTTGGCTTAAGGAACTTTATCTGTGCTCATTTCAATCTCTGGTTTTATGCAGCACCCCAACTCACCTTTCCCCTTAAGCAAGCATAAGTTGGTTTTCTAAATTTGAGACCCTGTTCTGTTCTGTAATTCAGTTCCTGTGTAGCCAAGTTTACATTCCATGTATTACTGATATCTTATGATGTTTCTTTTTCTGTGTGACTTATTTCAGTTAGAATCATCATACCTGAATCCACTCATTGTGCTGCTAAGGGCCTGATGACACAGATTTCATTGCTGAGTGATATTGCTTTGTAAGTAAATACCACAACTTCTTTATCCATTTTTCACTTTCTGCGATGTTGAACTTGTACTGTAAACGAGGTTCTTGTAAACAGAGCCATTCCAAACGTTGGGGTGGCTGTGTCTTTTTCATTTTAATTTCCCTAAGCTATAGGACCATAAGTGGAAGTGCCCTAGGCTCTGTTGCTTTGTTTTTTAGATGTTTCAGGAAACACCATACACTTCTCCCGAGTGTCTGTTGGCAATTTACATCCCGCCCATCAGCATAACAAGGCTCCCAGTTCTCCATGGCCTGTCCTGCCTTTCTGGATTTTACACTTTTTTGAGATGGCCCTTTTGACCGGGGGGAAGTGAGACTTCATTGTAGTGCAGATTTCCTTTGCAAGCTTGCTTGGTTGGCCAAAAAGGGCGTATGCGTTTTTTCCTGAATATATTCAGGAAAAAACGCATACGCCCTTTTTGGCCAAGTGCATCATTGTGGACGTTCTGCCTCTTTTCCTATGCTTTCAATGCAATTCCAGTCTACCTCCTGAAATCGGTTTCCTGCAATTCTGCCCCGCTTTCAAGTCCTCTTGGCAGCCTTACTTCAGTCTATTTTTGGACGATAGCTGTCATTTATAACTCTGCAGGTTTGTGAATTACAGTGCCCCTGAGCTCCTTTCTTCAACTCGCTTTCTTGTGAGCTGGCCGCAACACCGCAGGATGGCTTCAGGCCCTAATCTGGTTCCGGCACGGCACGCTGAGCCTTTGGTTAATTCCTCTTCCTGGTGGGAAATGAGAGTTAAATTTGCCCGTCCAGACACCTCCAGGTAGTCTCTCATTGGTTCTCGCTATTCCTGTTCATCTTCCGCAGAAATTGCAAACTGGGCCAAACAGGAGGTTAAAGGGACTGACTCTCCAAGTGGGGAGAGTGTTAGTAAAGCGTCTGGAATGTTGCACCCGAGTACCAGGGGAGGAATACTGAGACATATTTGAACACGTCTCCCGTTCACATGGTTGATCATACTCTGGGTTCCACATGTATGTTTTAGCTGAAGGAAGAATACCTTAAACCTGGAGAGTTAAGACCTGTGTAATGGGTACCATGCAATATGACTTCAAAGGGTCTTCATTTGCTCACCGAACCTCTCCAATCCTATCACTGCTGCGTTTATGCCCCTGTACACATGCTTGATTCTCTTTTGGAGACATAGCAATCCATAGGTTTTAAGATACTTACTAGTCAGGTACATTCTTAGGCGTTTAATATGGGGTTTTGAGTCCATTTCGTTGAGCAAGGAGTAGCTCTTGTCTATTCCATATTTGGCTTAAGGAACTTTATCTGTGCTCATTTCAATCTCTGGTTTTATGCAGCACCCCAACTCACCTTTCACCTTAAGCAAGCATAAGTTGGTTTTCTAAATTTGAGACCCTGTTCTGTTTTGGAATGCAGTTCCTGTGTAGCCAGGTTTACATTCCGTGTATTAGTGATATCTTATGATGTTTCTCTTTCTGTGTGACTTATTTCAGTTAGAATCATCGTACCTGAATCCACTCATTATGCTGCTACGGGCCTGATGACACAGATTTCATTGCTGAGTGATATTGCTTTGTACGTAAATACCACAACTTCTTTATCCATTTTTCACTTTCTGCGATGTTGAACTTGTACTGTAAACGAGGTTCTTGTAAACAGAGCCGTTCCAAACTTTGGGGTGGCTGTGTCTTTTTGATATTAATTTCCCTAAGCTATAGGACCATAAGTGGAAGTGCCCTAGGTTCTGTTGCTTTGTTTTTTAGATGTTTCAGGAAACACCATACACTTCTCCCGAGTGTTTGTTGGCAATTTACATCCCGCCCTTCAGCATAACAAGGCTCCCAGTTCTCCATGGCCTGTCCTGCCTTTCTGGATTTTACACTTTTTTCAGATGGCCCTTTTGACCGGGGGGAAGTGAGACTTCATTGTAGTGCAGATTTCCTTTGCAAGCTTGCTTGGTTGGCCAAAAAGGGCGTATGCGTTTTTTCCTGAATATATTCAGGAAAAAACGCATACGCCCTTTTTGGCCAAGTGCATCATTGTGGACGTTCTGCCTCTTTTCCTATGCTTTCAATGCAATTCCAGTCTACCTCCTGAAATCGGTTTCCTGCAATTCTGCCCCGCTTTCAAGTCCTCTTGGCAGCCTTACTTCAGTCTATTTTTGGACGATAGCTGTCATTTATAACTCTGCAGGTTTGTGAATTACAGTGCCCCTGAGCTCCTTTCTTCAACTCGCTTTCTTTTGAGCTGGCCGCAACACCGCAGGATGTCTTCAGGCCCTAATCTGGTTCCGGCACGGCATGCTGAGCCTTTGGTTATTTCCTCTTCCTGGTGGGAAATGAGAGTTAAATTTGCCCGTCCAGACACCTCCAGCTAGCCTCTCATTGGTTCTCGCTATTCCTGTTCATCTTCCGCAGAAATTGCAAACTGGGCCAAACAGGAGGTTAAAGGCACTGACTTTCCAAGTGGGGAGAGTATTAGTAAACCGTCTGGAATGTTGCACCCGAGTACCAGGGGAGGAAAACTGAGACATATTTGAACACGTCTCCCGTTCACATGGTTGATCATACTTGGGTTCCCCATGCATGTTTTAGCTGAAGGAAGAATACCTAAAACCTGGGTAGTTGAAACCCGTGGAATGGGTACCATGCAATATGACTTCAAAGGGTCTTCATTTGCTCACTGAACCTCTCCAATCCTATCACTGCTGCGTTTATGCCCCTGTACACATGCTTGATTCTCTTTCGGAGACATAGCAATCCATAGGTTTTAAGATACTTACTAGTCAGGTACATTCTTAGGCGTTTAATATGCGGTGTTGAGTCCATTTCGTTGAGCAAGGAGTAGCTCTTGTCTATTCCATATTTGGCTTAAGGAACTTTATCTGTGCTCATTTCAATCTCTGGTTTTATGCAGCACCCCAACTCACCTTTCCCCTTAAGCAAGCATAAGTTGGTTTTCTAAATTTGAGACCCTGTTCTGTTCTGTAATTCAGTTCCTGTGTAGCCAAGTTTACGTTCCGTGTATTACTGATATCTTATGATGTTTCTTTTTCTGTGTGACTTATTTCAGTTAGAATCATCATACCTGAATCCACTCATTGTGCTGCTAAGGGCCTGATGACACAGATTTCATTGCTGAGTGATATTGCTTTGTAAGTAAATACCACAACTTCTTTATCCATTTTTCACTTTCTGCGATGTTGAACTTGTACTGTAAACGAGGTTCTTGTAAACAGAGCCATTCCAAACTTTGGGGTGGCTGTGTCTTTTTGATTTTAATTTCCCTAAGCTATAGGACCATAAGTGGAAGTGCCCTAGGCTCTGTTGCTTTGTTTTTTAGATGTTTCAGGAAACACCATACACTTCTCCCGAGTGTCTGTTGGCAATTTACATCCCGCCCATCAGCATAACAAGGCTCCCAGTTCTCCATGGCCTGTCCTGCCTTTCTGGATTTTACACTTTTTTGAGATGGCCCTTTTGACCGGGGGGAAGTGAGACTTCATTGTAGTGCAGATTTCCTTTGCAAGCTTGCTTGGTTGGCCAAAAAGGGCGTATGCGTGTTTTCCTGAATATATTCAGGAAAAAACGCATACGCCCTTTTTGGCCAAGTGCATCATTGTGGACGTTCTGCCTCTTTTCCTATGCTTTCAATGCAATTCCAGTCTACCTCCTGAAATCGGTTTCCTGCAATTCTGCCCCGCTTTCAAGTCCTCTTGGCAGCCTTACTTCAGTCTATTTTTGGACGATAGCTGTCATTTATAACTCTGCAGGTTTGTGAATTACAGTGCCCCTGAGCTCCTTTCTTCAACTCGCTTTCTTGTGAGCTGGCCGCAACACCGCAGGATGGCTTCAGGCCCTAATCTGGTTCCGGCACGGCACGCTGAGCCTTTGGTTAATTCCTCTTCCTGGTGGGAAATGAGAGTTAAATTTGCCCGTCCAGACACCTCCAGGTAGTCTCTCATTGGTTCTCGCTATTCCTGTTCATCTTCCGCAGAAATTGCAAACTGGGCCAAACAGGAGGTTAAAGGGACTGACTCTCCAAGTGGGGAGAGTGTTAGTAAAGCGTCTGGAATGTTGCACCCGAGTACCAGGGGAGGAATACTGAGACATATTTGAACACGTCTCCCGTTCACATGGTTGATCATACTCTGGGTTCCACATGTATGTTTTAGCTGAAGGAAGAATACCTTAAACCTGGAGAGTTAAGACCTGTGTAATGGGTACCATGCAATATGACTTCAAAGGGTCTTCATTTGCTCACCGAACCTCTCCAATCCTATCACTGCTGCGTTTATGCCCCTGTACACATGCTTGATTCTCTTTTGGAGACATAGCAATCCATAGGTTTTAAGATACTTACTAGTCAGGTACATTCTTAGGCGTTTAATATGGGGTTTTGAGTCCATTTCGTTGAGCAAGGAGTAGCTCTTGTCTATTCCATATTTGGCTTAAGGAACTTTATCTGTGCTCATTTCAATCTCTGGTTTTATGCAGCACCCCAACTCACCTTTCACCTTAAGCAAGCATAAGTTGGTTTTCTAAATTTGAGACCCTGTTCTGTTTTGGAATGCAGTTCCTGTGTAGCCAGGTTTACATTCCGTGTATTAGTGATATCTTATGATGTTTCTCTTTCTGTGTGACTTATTTCAGTTAGAATCATCGTACCTGAATCCACTCATTATGCTGCTACGGGCCTGATGACACAGATTTCATTGCTGAGTGATATTGCTTTGTACGTAAATACCACAACTTCTTTATCCATTTTTCACTTTCTGCGATGTTGAACTTGTACTGTAAACGAGGTTCTTGTAAACAGAGCCGTTCCAAACTTTGGGGTGGCTGTGTCTTTTTGATATTAATTTCCCTAAGCTATAGGACCATAAGTGGAAGTGCCCTAGGTTCTGTTGCTTTGTTTTTTAGATGTTTCAGGAAACACCATACACTTCTCCCGAGTGTTTGTTGGCAATTTACATCCCGCCCTTCAGCATAACAAGGCTCCCAGTTCTCCATGGCCTGTCCTGCCTTTCTGGATTTTACACTTTTTTCAGATGGCCCTTTTGACCGGGGGGAAGTGAGACTTCATTGTAGTGCAGATTTCCTTTGCAAGCTTGCTTGGTTGGCCAAAAAGGGCGTATGCGTTTTTTCCTGAATATATTCAGGAAAAAACGCATACGCCCTTTTTGGCCAAGTGCATCATTGTGGACGTTCTGCCTCTTTTCCTATGCTTTCAATGCAATTCCAGTCTACCTCCTGAAATCGGTTTCCTGCAATTCTGCCCCGCTTTCAAGTCCTCTTGGCAGCCTTACTTCAGTCTATTTTTGGACCATAGCTGTCATTTATAACTCTGCAGGTTTGTGAATTACAGTGCCCCTGAGCTCCTTTCTTCAACTCGCTTTCTTTTGAGCTGGCCGCAACACCGCAGGATGTCTTCAGGCCCTAATCTGGTTCCGGCACGGCATGCTGAGCCTTTGGTTATTTCCTCTTCCTGGTGGGAAATGAGAGTTAAATTTGCCCGTCCAGACACCTCCAGCTAGCCTCTCATTGGTTCTCGCTATTCCTGTTCATCTTCCGCAGAAATTGCAAACTGGGCCAAACAGGAGGTTAAAGGCACTGACTTTCCAAGTGGGGAGAGTATTAGTAAACCGTCTGGAATGTTGCACCCGAGTACCAGGGGAAGATAACTGAGACATATTTGAACACGTCTCCCGTTCACATGGTTGATCATACTTGGGTTCCACATGCATGTTTTAGCTGAAGGAAGAATACCTAAAACCTGGGTAGTTGAAACCCGTGGAATGGGTACCATGCAATATGACTTCAAAGGGTCTTCATTTGCTCACTGAACCTCTCCAATCCTATCACTGCTGCGTTTATGCCCCTGTACACATGCTTGATTCTCTTTCGGAGACATAGCAATCCATAGGTTTTAAGATACTTACTAGTCAGGTACATTCTTAGGCGTTTAATATGCGGTGTTGAGTCCATTTCGTTGAGCAAGGAGTAGCTCTTGTCTATTCCATATTTGGCTTAAGGAACTTTATCTGTGCTCATTTCAATCTCTGGTTTTATGCAGCACCCCAACTCACCTTTCCCCTTAAGCAAGCATAAGTTGGTTTTCTAAATTTGAGACCCTGTTCTGTTCTGTAATTCAGTTCCTGTGTAGCCAAGTTTACATTCCGTGTATTACTGATATCTTATGATGTTTCTTTTTCTGTGTGACTTATTTCAGTTAGAATCATCATACCTGAATCCACTCATTGTGCTGCTAAGGGCCTGATGACACAGATTTCATTGCTGAGTGATATTGCTTTGTAAGTAAATACCACAACTTCTTTATCCATTTTTCACTTTCTGCGATGTTGAACTTGTACTGTAAACGAGGTTCTTGTAAACAGAGCCATTCCAAACTTTGGGGTGGCTGTGTCTTTTTCATTTTAATTTCCCTAAGCTATAGGACCATAAGTGGAAGTGCCCTAGGCTCTGTTGCTTTGTTTTTTAGATGTTTCAGGAAACACCATACACTTCTCCCGAGTGTCTGTTGGCAATTTACATCCCGCCCATCAGCATAACAAGGCTCCCAGTTCTCCATGGCCTGTCCTGCCTTTCTGGATTTTACACTTTTTTGAGATGGCCCTTTTGACCGGGGGGAAGTGAGACTTCATTGTAGTGCTGATTTCCTTTGCAAGCTTGCTTGGTTGGCCAAAAAGGGCGTATGCGTTTTTTCCTGAATATATTCAGGAAAAAACGCATACGCCCTTTTTGGCCAAGTGCATCATTGTGGACGTTCTGCCTCTTTTCCTATGCTTTCAATGCAATTCCAGTCTACCTCCTGAAATCGGTTTCCTGCAATTCTGCCCCGCTTTCAAGTCCTCTTGGCAGCCTTACTTCAGTCTATTTTTGGACGATAGCTGTCATTTATAACTCTGCAGGTTTGTGAATTACAGTGCCCCTGAGCTCCTTTCTTCAACTCGCTTTCTTGTGAGCTGGCCGCAACACCGCAGGATGGCTTCAGGCCCTAATCTGGTTCCGGCACGGCACGCTGAGCCTTTGGTTAATTCCTCTTCCTGGTGGGAAATGACAGTTAAATTTGCCCGTCCAGACACCTCCAGGTAGTCTCTCATTGGTTCTCGCTATTCCTGTTCATCTTCCGCAGAAATTGCAAACTGGGCCAAACAGGAGGTTAAAGGGACTGACTCTCCAAGTGGGGAGAGTGTTAGTAAAGCGTCTGGAATGTTGCACCCGCGTACCAGGGGAGGAATACTGAGACATATTTGAACACGTCTCCCGTTCACATGGTTGATCATACTCTGGGTTCCACATGTATGTTTTAGCTGAAGGAAGAATACCTTAAACCTGGAGAGTTAAGACCTGTGTAATGGGTACCATGCAATATGACTTCAAAGGGTCTTCATTTGCTCACCGAACCTCTCCAATCCTATCACTGCTGCGTTTATGCCCCTGTACACATGCTTGATTCTCTTTTGGAGACATAGCAATCCATAGGTTTTAAGATACTTACTAGTCAGGTACATTCTTAGGCGTTTAATATGGGGTTTTGAGTCCATTTCGTTGAGCAAGGAGTAGCTCTTGTCTATTCCATATTTGGCTTAAGGAACTTTATCTGTGCTCATTTCAATCTCTGGTTTTATGCAGCACCCCAACTCACCTTTCACCTTAAGCAAGCATAAGTTGGTTTTCTAAATTTGAGACCCTCTTCTGTTTTGGAATGCAGTTCCTGTGTAGCCAGGTTTACATTCCGTGTATTAGTGATATCTTATGATGTTTCTCTTTCTGTGTGACTTATTTCAGTTAGAATCATCGTACCTGAATCCACTCATTATGCTGCTACGGGCCTGATGACACAGATTTCATTGCTGAGTGATATTGCTTTGTACGTAAATACCACAACTTCTTTATCCATTTTTCACTTTCTGCGATGTTGAACTTGTACTGTAAACGAGGTTCTTGTAAACAGAGCCGTTCCAAACTTTGGGGTGGCTGTGTCTTTTTGATATTAATTTCCCTAAGCTATAGGACCATAAGTGGAAGTGCCCTAGGTTCTGTTGCTTTGTTTTTTAGATGTTTCAGGAAACACCATACACTTCTCCCGAGTGTTTGTTGGCAATTTACATCCCGGCCATCAGCATAACAAGGCTCCCAGTTCTCCATGGCCTGTCCTGCCTTTCTGGATTTTACACTTTTTTCAGATGGCCCTTTTGACCGGGGGGAAGTGAGACTTCATTGTAGTGCAGATTTCCTTTGCAAGCTTGCTTGGTTGGCCAAAAAGGGCGTATGCGTTTTTTCCTGAATATATTCAGGAAAAAACGCATACGCCCTTTTTGGCCAAGTGCATCATTGTGGACGTTCTGCCTCTTTTCCTATGCTTTCAATGCAATTCCAGTCTACCTCCTGAAATCGGTTTCCTGCAATTCTGCCCCGCTTTCAAGTCCTCTTGGCAGCCTTACTTCAGTCTATTTTTGGACGATAGCTGTCATTTATAACTCTGCAGGTTTGTGAATTACAGTGCCCCTGAGCTCCTTTCTTCAACTCGCTTTCTTTTGAGCTGGCCGCAACACCGCAGGATGTCTTCAGGCCCTAATCTGGTTCCGGCACGGCACGCTTAGCCTTTGGTTATTTCCTCTTCCTGGTGGGAAATGAGAGTTAAATTTGCCCGTCCAGACACCTCCAGCTAGCCTCTCATTGGTTCTCGCTATTCCTGTTCATCTTCCGCAGAAATTGCAAACTGGGCCAAACAGGAGGTTAAAGGCACTGACTTTCCAAGTGGGGAGAGTATTAGTAAACCGTCTGGAATGTTGCACCCGAGTACCAGGGGAAGATAACTGAGACATATTTGAACACGTCTCCCGTTCACATGGTTGATCATACTTGGGTTCCACATGCATGTTTTAGCTGAAGGAAGAATACCTAAAACCTGGGTAGTTGAAACCCGTGGAATGGGTACCATGCAATATGACTTCAAAGGGTCTTCATTTGCTCACTGAACCTCTCCAATCCTATCACTGCTGCGTTTATGCCCCTGTACACATGCTTGATTCTCTTTCGGAGACATAGCAATCCATAGGTTTTAAGATACTTACTAGTCAGGTACATTCTTAGGCGTTTAATATGCGGTGTTGAGTCCATTTCGTTGAGCAAGGAGTAGCTCTTGTCTATTCCATATTTGGCTTAAGGAACTTTATCTGTGCTCATTTCAATCTCTGGTTTTATGCAGCACCCCAACTCACCTTTCCCCTTAAGCAAGCATAAGTTGGTTTTCTAAATTTGAGACCCTGTTCTGTTCTGTAATTCAGTTCCTGTGCAGCCAAGTTTACATTCCGTGTATTACTGATATCTTATGATGTTTCTTTTTCTGTGTGACTTATTTCAGTTAGAATCATCATACCTGAATCCACTCATTGTGCTGCTAAGGGCCTGATGACACAGATTTCATTGCTGAGTGATATTGCTTTGTAAGTAAATACCACAACTTCTTTATCCATTTTTCACTTTCTGCGATGTTGAACTTGTACTGTAAACGAGGTTCTTGTAAACAGAGCCATTCCAAACTTTGGGGTGGCTGTGTCTTTTTCATTTTAATTTCCCTAAGCTATAGGACCATAAGTGGAAGTGCCCTAGGCTCTGTTGCTTTGTTTTTTAGATGTTTCAGGAAACACCATACACTTCTCCCGAGTGTCTGTTGGCAATTTACATCCCGCCCATCAGCATAACAAGGCTCCCAGTTCTCCATGGCCTGTCCTGCCTTTCTGGATTTTACACTTTTCTCAGATGGCCCTTTTGACCGGGGGGAAGTGAGACTTCATTGTAGTGCAGATTTCCTTTGCAAGCTTGCTTGGTTGGCCAAAAAGGGCGTATGCGTTTTTTCCTGAATATATTCAGGAAAAAACGCATACGCCCTTTTTGGCCAAGTGCATCATTGTGGACGTTCTGCCTCTTTTCCTATGCTTTCAATGCAATTCCAGTCTACCTCCTGAAATCGGTTTCCTGCAATTCTGCCCCGCTTTCAAGTCCTCTTGGCAGCCTTACTTCAGTCTATTTTTGGACGATAGCTGTCATTTATAACTCTGCAGGTTTGTGAATTACAGTGCCCCTGAGCTCGTTTCTTCAACTCGCTTTCTTGTGACCTGGCCGCAACACCGCAGGATGGCTTCAGGCCCTAATCTGGTTCCGGCACGGCACGCTGAGCCTTTGGTTATTTCCTCTTCCTGGTGGGAAATGAGAGTTAAATTTGCCCGTCCAGACACCTCAAGCTAGTCTCTCATTGGTTCTCGCTATTCCTGTTCATCTTCCGCAGAAATTGCAAACTGGGCCAAACAGGAGGTTAAAGGGACTGACTCTCCAAGTGGGGAGAGTGTTAGTAAAGCGTCTGGAATGTTGCACCCGAGTACCAGGGGAGGAAAACTGAGACATATTTGAACACGTCTCCCGTTCACATGGTTGATCATACTTGGGTTCCACATGCATGTTTTAGCTGAAGGAAGAATACCTTAAACCTCGGTAGTTGAAACCCGTGGAATGGGTACCATACAATATGACTTCAAAGGGTCTTCATTTGCTCACTGAACCTCTCCAATCCTATCACTGCTGCGTTTATGCCCCTGTACACATGCTTGATTCTCTTTCGGAGACATAGCAATCCATAGGTTTTAAGATACTTACTAGTCAGATACATTCTTAGGCGTTTAATATGAGGTGTTGAGTCCATTTCGTTGAGCAAGGAGTAGCTCTTGTCTATTCCATATTTGGCTTAAGGAACTTTATCTGTGCTCATTTCAATCTCTGGTTTTATGCAGCACCCCAACTCACCTTTCCCCTTAAGCAAGCATAAGTTGGTTTTCTAAATTTGAGACCCTGTTCTGTTCTGTAATTCAGTTCCTGTGTAGCCAAGTTTACATTCCGTGTATTACTGATATCTTATGATGTTTCTTTTTCTGTGTGACTTACTTCAGTTAGAATCATCATACCTGAATCCACTCATTGTGCTGCTAAGGGCCTGATGACACAGATTTCATTGCTGAGTGATATTGCTTTGTAAGTAAATACCACAACTTCTTTATCCATTTTTCACTTTCTGCGATGTTGAACTTGTACTGTAAACGAGGTTCTTGTAAACAGAGCCGTTCCAAACTTTGGGGTGGCTGTGTCTTTTTTATTTTAATTTCCCTAAGCTATAGGAGCATAAGTGGAAGTGCCCTAGGCTCTGTTGATTTGTTTTTTAGATGTTTCAGGAAACACCATACACTTCTCCCGAGTGGTTGTTGGCAATTTACATCCCGCCCATCAGCATAACAAGGCTCCCAGTTCTCCATGGCCTGTCCTGCCTTTCTGGATTTTACACTTTTTTCAGATGGCCCTTTTGACCGGGGGGAAGTGAGACTTCATTGTAGTGCAGATTTCCTTTGCAAGCTTGCTTGGTTGGCCAAAAAGGGCGTATGCGTTTTTTCCTGAATATATTCAGGAAAAAACGCATACGCCCTTTTTGGCCAAGTGCATCATTGTGGACGTTCTGCCTCTTTTCCTATGCTTTCAATGCAATTCCAGTCTACCTCCTGAAATCGGTTTCCTGCAATTCTGCCCCGCTTTCAAGTCCTCTTGGCAGCCTTACTTCAGTCTATTTTTGGACGATAGCTGTCATTTATAACTCTGCAGGTTTGTGAATTACAGTGCCCCTGAGCTCCTTTCTTCAACTCGCTTTCTTGTGAGCTGGCCACAACACCGCAGGATGGCTTCAGGCTCTAATCTGGTTCCGGCACGGCACGCTGAGCCTTTGGTTAATTCCTCTTCCTGGTGGGAAATGAGAGTTAAATTTGCCCGTCCAGACACCTCCAGCTAGTCTCTCATTGGTTCTCGCTATTCCTGTTCATCTTCCGCAGAAATTGCAAACTGGGCCAAACAGGAGTTTAAAGGCGCTGACTCTCCAAGTGGGGAGAGTGTAAGTAAAGCGTCTGGAATGTTGCACCCGAGTACCAGGGGAGGAAAACTGAGACATATTTGAACACGTCTCCCGTTCACACGGTTGATCATACTCTGGGTTCCACATGCATGTTTTAGCTGAAGGAAGAATACCTTAAACCTGGAGAGTTGAGACCCGTGTAATGGGTACCATGCAATATGTCTTCAAAGGGTCTTCATTTGCTCACCGAACCTCTCCAATCCTATCACTGCTGCGTTTATGCCCCTGTACACACGCTTGATTCTCTTTTGGAAACATAGCAATCCATAGGTTTTAAGATACTTACTAGTCAGGTACATTCTTAGGCGTTTAATATGGGGTGTTGAGTCCATTTCGTTGAGCAAGGAGTAGCTCTTGTCTATTCCATATTTGGCTTAAGGAACTTTATCTGTGCTCATTTCAATCTCAGGTTTTATGCAGCACCACAACTCACCTTTCCCCTTAAGCAAGCATAAGTTGTTTTTGTAAATTTGAGACCCTGTTCTGTTTTGGAATTCAGTTCCTGTGTAGCCAAGTTTACATTCCGTGTATTAGTGATATCTTATGATGTTTCTTTTTCTGTGTGACTTATTTCAGTTAGAATCATCGTACCTGAATCCACTCATTATGCTGCTACGGGCCTGATGACATAGATTTCATTGCTGAGTGATACTGCATTGTACGTAAGTACCACAAGTTCTTTATCCATTTTTCACTTTCTGTGATATTGAACTTGTACGGTAAACGAGGTTCTTGTAAACAGAGGCGTCCCAAACTTTCGGGTGGCTGTGTCTTTTTGATTTTAATTTCCCTAAGCTATAGGACCATAAGTGGAAGTGCCCTAGGCTCTGTTGCTTTGTTTTTTAGATGTTTCAGGAAACACCATACACTTCTCCCGAGTGTCTGTTGGCAATTTACATCCCGCCCATCAGCATAACAAGGCTCCCAGTTCTCCATGGCCTGTCCTGCCTTTCTGGATTTTACACTTTTCTCAGATGGCCCTTTTGACCGGGGGGAAGTGAGACTTCATTGTAGTGCAGATTTCCTTTGCAAGCTTGCTTGGTTGGCCAAAAAGGGCGTATGCGTTTTTTCCTGAATATATTCAGGAAAAAACGCATACGCCCTTTTTGGCCAAGTGCATCATTGTGGACGTTCTGCCTCTTTTCCTATGCTTTCAATGCAATTCCAGTCTACCTCCTGAAATCGGTTTCCTGCAATTCTGCCCCGCTTTCAAGTCCTCTTGGCAGCCTTACTTCAGTCTATTTTTGGACGATAGCTGTCATTTATAACTCTGCAGGTTTGTGAATTACAGTGCCCCTGAGCTCGTTTCTTCAACTCGCTTTCTTGTGACCTGGCCGCAACACCGCAGGATGGCTTCAGGCCCTAATCTGGTTCCGGCACGGCACGCTGAGCCTTTGGTTATTTCCTCTTCCTGGTGGGAAATGAGAGTTAAATTTGCCCGTCCAGACACCTCAAGCTAGTCTCTCATTGGTTCTCGCTATTCCTGTTCATCTTCCGCAGAAATTGCAAACTGGGCCAAACAGGAGGTTAAAGGGACTGACTCTCCAAGTGGGGAGAGTGTTAGTAAAGCGTCTGGAATGTTGCACCCGAGTACCAGGGGAGGAAAACTGAGACATATTTGAACACGTCTCCCGTTCACATGGTTGATCATACTTGGGTTCCACATGCATGTTTTAGCTGAAGGAAGAATACCTTAAACCTCGGTAGTTGAAACCCGTGGAATGGGTACCATACAATATGACTTCAAAGGTTCTTCATTTGCTCACCGAACCTCTCCAATCCTATCACTGCTGCGTTTATGCCCCTGTACACATGCTTGATTCTCTTTCGGAGACATAGCAATCCATAGGTTTTAAGATACTTACTAGTCAGATACATTCTTAGGCGTTTAATATGAGGTGTTGAGTCCATTTCGTTGAGCAAGGAGTAGCTCTTGTCTATTCCATATTTGGCTTAAGGAACTTTATCTGTGCTCATTTCAATCTCTGGTTTTATGCAGCACCCCAACTCACCTTTCCCCTTAAGCAAGCATAAGTTGGTTTTCTAAATTTGAGACCCTGTTCTGTTCTGTAATTCAGTTCCTGTGTAGCCAAGTTTACATTCCGTGTATTACTGATATCTTATGATGTTTCTTTTTCTGTGTGACTTACTTCAGTTAGAATCATCATACCTGAATCCACTCATTGTGCTGCTAAGGGCCTGATGACACAGATTTCATTGCTGAGTGATATTGCTTTGTAAGTAAATACCACAACTTCTTTATCCATTTTTCACTTTCTGCGATGTTGAACTTGTACTGTAAACGAGGTTCTTGTAAACAGAGCCGTTCCAAACTTTGGGGTGGCTGTGTCTTTTTTATTTTAATTTCCCTAAGCTATAGGAGCATAAGTGGAAGTGCCCTAGGCTCTGTTGATTTGTTTTTTAGATGTTTCAGGAAACACCATACACTTCTCCCGAGTGGTTGTTGGCAATTTACATCCCGCCCATCAGCATAACAAGGCTCCCAGTTCTCCATGGCCTGTCCTGCCTTTCTGGATTTTACACTTTTTTCAGATGGCCCTTTTGACCGGGGGGAAGTGAGACTTCATTGTAGTGCAGATTTCCTTTGCAAGCTTGCTTGGTTGGCCAAAAAGGGCGTATGCGTTTTTTCCTGAATATATTCAGGAAAAAACGCATACGCCCTTTTTGGCCAAGTGCATCATTGTGGACGTTCTGCCTCTTTTCCTATGCTTTCAATGCAATTCCAGTCTACCTCCTGAAATCGGTTTCCTGCAATTCTGCCCCGCTTTCAAGTCCTCTTGGCAGCCTTACTTCAGTCTATTTTTGGACGATAGCTGTCATTTATAACTCTGCAGGTTTGTGAATTACAGTGCCCCTGAGCTCCTTTCTTCAACTCGCTTTCTTGTGAGCTGGCCACAACACCGCAGGATGGCTTCAGGCTCTAATCTGGTTCCGGCACGGCACGCTGAGCCTTTGGTTAATTCCTCTTCCTGGTGGGAAATGAGAGTTAAATTTGCCCGTCCAGACACCTCCAGCTAGTCTCTCATTGGTTCTCGCTATTCCTGTTCATCTTCCGCAGAAATTGCAAACTGGGCCAAACAGGAGTTTAAAGGCGCTGACTCTCCAAGTGGGGAGAGTGTAAGTAAAGCGTCTGGAATGTTGCACCCGAGTACCAGGGGAGGAAAACTGAGACATATTTGAACACGTCTCCCGTTCACACGGTTGATCATACTCTGGGTTCCACATGCATGTTTTAGCTGAAGGAAGAATACCTTAAACCTGGAGAGTTGAGACCCGTGTAATGGGTACCATGCAATATGTCTTCAAAGGGTCTTCATTTGCTCACCGAACCTCTCCAATCCTATCACTGCTGCGTTTATGCCCCTGTACACACGCTTGATTCTCTTTTGGAAACATAGCAATCCATAGGTTTTAAGATACTTACTAGTCAGGTACATTCTTAGGCGTTTAATATGGGGTGTTGAGTCCATTTCGTTGAGCAAGGAGTAGCTCTTGTCTATTCCATATTTGGCTTAAGGAACTTTATCTGTGCTCATTTCAATCTCAGGTTTTATGCAGCACCACAACTCACCTTTCCCCTTAAGCAAGCATAAGTTGTTTTTGTAAATTTGAGACCCTGTTCTGTTTTGGAATTCAGTTCCTGTGTAGCCAAGTTTACATTCCGTGTATTAGTGATATCTTATGATGTTTCTTTTTCTGTGTGACTTATTTCAGTTAGAATCATCGTACCTGAATCCACTCATTATGCTGCTACGGGCCTGATGACATAGATTTCATTGCTGAGTGATACTGCATTGTACGTAAGTACCACAAGTTCTTTATCCATTTTTCACTTTCTGTGATATTGAACTTGTACGGTAAACGAGGTTCTTGTAAACAGAGGCGTCCCAAACTTTCGGGTGGCTGTGTCTTTTTGATTTTAATTTCCCTAAGCTATAGGACCATAAGTGGAAGTGCCCTAGGCTCTGTTGCTTTGTTTTTTAGATGTTTCAGGAAACACCATACACTTCTCCCGAGTGTCTGTTGGCAATTTACATCCCGCCCATCAGCATAACAAGGCTCCCAGTTCTCCATGGCCTGTCCTGCCTTTCTGGATTTTACACTTTTCTCAGATGGCCCTTTTGACCGGGGGGAAGTGAGACTTCATTGTAGTGCAGATTTCCTTTGCAAGCTTGCTTGGTTGGCCAAAAAGGGCGTATGCGTTTTTTCCTGAATATATTCAGGAAAAAACGCATACGCCCTTTTTGGCCAAGTGCATCATTGTGGACGTTCTGCCTCTTTTCCTATGCTTTCAATGCAATTCCAGTCTACCTCCTGAAATCGGTTTCCTGCAATTCTGCCCCGCTTTCAAGTCCTCTTGGCAGCCTTACTTCAGTCTATTTTTGGACGATAGCTGTCATTTATAACTCTGCAGGTTTGTGAATTACAGTGCCCCTGAGCTCGTTTCTTCAACTCGCTTTCTTTTGAGCTGGCCGCAACACCGCAGGATGGCTTCAGGCCCTAATCTGGTTCCGGCACGGCACGCTGAGCCTTTGGTTATTTCCTCTTCCTGGTGGGAAATGAGAGTTAAATTTGCCCGTCCAGACACCTCAAGCTAGTCTCTCATTGGTTCTCGCTATTCCTGTTCATCTTCCGCAGAAATTGCAAACTGGGCCAAACAGGAGGTTAAAGGGACTGACTCTCCAAGTGGGGAGAGTGTTAGTAAAGCGTCTGGAATGTTGCACCCGAGTACCAGGGGAGGAAAACTGAGACATATTTGAACACGTCTCCCGTTCACATGGTTGATCATACTTGGGTTCCACATGCATGTTTTAGCTGAAGGAAGAATACCTTAAACCTCGGTAGTTGAAACCCGTGGAATGGGTACCATACAATATGACTTCAAAGGTTCTTCATTTGCTCACCGAACCTCTCCAATCCTATCACTGCTGCGTTTATGCCCCTGTACACATGCTTGATTCTCTTTCGGAGACATAGCAATCCATAGGTTTTAAGATACTTACTAGTCAGATACATTCTTAGGCGTTTAATATGAGGTGTTGAGTCCATTTCGTTGAGCAAGGAGTAGCTCTTGTCTATTCCATATTTGGCTTAAGGAACTTTATCTGTGCTCATTTCAATCTCTGGTTTTATGCAGCACCCCAACTCACCTTTCCCCTTAAGCAAGCATAAGTTGGTTTTCTAAATTTGAGACCCTGTTCTGTTCTGTAATTCAGTTCCTGTGTAGCCAAGTTTACATTCCGTGTATTACTGATATCTTATGATGTTTCTTTTTCTGTGTGACTTACTTCAGTTAGAATCATCATACCTGAATCCACTCATTGTGCTGCTAAGGGCCTGATGACACAGATTTCATTGCTGAGTGATATTGCTTTGTAAGTAAATACCACAACTTCTTTATCCATTTTTCACTTTCTGCGATGTTGAACTTGTACTGTAAACGAGGTTCTTGTAAACAGAGCCGTTCCAAACATTGGGGTGGCTGTGTCTTTTTTATTTTAATTTCCCTAAGCTATAGGAGCATAAGTGGAAGTGCCCTAGGCTCTGTTGATTTGTTTTTTAGATGTTTCAGGAAACACCATACACTTCTCCCGAGTGGTTGTTGGCAATTTACATCCCGCCCATCAGCATAACAAGGCTCCCAGTTCTCCATGGCCTGTCCTGCCTTTCTGGATTTTACACTTTTTTCAGATGGCCCTTTTGACCGGGGGGAAGTGAGACTTCATTGTAGTGCAGATTTCCTTTGCAAGCTTGCTTGGTTGGCCAAAAAGGGCGTATGCGTTTTTTCCTGAATATATTCAGGAAAAAACGCATACGCCCTTTTTGGCCAAGTGCATCATTGTGGACGTTCTGCCTCTTTTCCTATGCTTTCAATGCAATTCCAGTCTACCTCCTGAAATCGGTTTCCTGCAATTCTGCCCCGCTTTCAAGTCCTCTTGGCAGCCTTACTTCAGTCTATTTTTGGACGATAGCTGTCATTTATAACTCTGCAGGTTTGTGAATTACAGTGCCCCTGAGCTCCTTTCTTCAACTCGCTTTCTTGTGAGCTGGCCACAACACCGCAGGATGGCTTCAGGCTCTAATCTGGTTCCGGCACGGCACGCTGAGCCTTTGGTTAATTCCTCTTCCTGGTGGGAAATGAGAGTTAAATTTGCCCGTCCAGACACCTCCAGCTAGTCTCTCATTGGTTCTCGCTATTCCTGTTCATCTTCCGCAGAAATTGCAAACTGGGCCAAACAGGAGTTTAAAGGCGCTGACTCTCCAAGTGGGGAGAGTGTAAGTAAAGCGTCTGGAATGTTGCACCCGAGTACCAGGGGAGGAAAACTGAGACATATTTGAACACGTCTCCCGTTCACACGGTTGATCATACTCTGGGTTCCACATGCATGTTTTAGCTGAAGGAAGAATACCTTAAACCTGGAGAGTTGAGACCCGTGTAATGGGTACCATGCAATATGTCTTCAAAGGGTCTTCATTTGCTCACCGAACCTCTCCAATCCTATCACTGCTGCGTTTATGCCCCTGTACACACGCTTGATTCTCTTTTGGAAACATAGCAATCCATAGGTTTTAAGATACTTACTAGTCAGGTACATTCTTAGGCGTTTAATATGGGGTGTTGAGTCCATTTCGTTGAGCAAGGAGTAGCTCTTGTCTATTCCATATTTGGCTTAAGGAACTTTATCTGTGCTCATTTCAATCTCAGGTTTTATGCAGCACCACAACTCACCTTTCCCCTTAAGCAAGCATAAGTTGTTTTTGTAAATTTGAGACCCTGTTCTGTTTTGGAATTCAGTTCCTGTGTAGCCAAGTTTACATTCCGTGTATTACTGATATCTTATGATGTTTCTTTTTCTGTGTGACTTACTTCAGTTAGAATCATCATACCTGAATCCACTCATTGTGCTGCTAAGGGCCTGATGACACAGATTTCATTGCTGAGTGATATTGCTTTGTAAGTAAATACCACAACTTCTTTATCCATTTTTCACTTTCTGCGATGTTGAACTTGTACTGTAAACGAGGTTCTTGTAAACAGAGCCGTTCCAAACTTTGGGGTGGCTGTGTCTTTTTTATTTTAATTTCCCTAAGCTATAGGAGCATAAGTGGAAGTGCCCTAGGCTCTGTTGATTTGTTTTTTAGATGTTTCAGGAAACACCATACACTTCTCCCGAGTGGTTGTTGGCAATTTACATCCCGCCCATCAGCATAACAAGGCTCCCAGTTCTCCATGGCCTGTCCTGCCTTTCTGGATTTTACACTTTTTTCAGATGGCCCTTTTGACCGGGGGGAAGTGAGACTTCATTGTAGTGCAGATTTCCTTTGCAAGCTTGCTTGGTTGGCCAAAAAGGGCGTATGCGTTTTTTCCTGAATATATTCAGGAAAAAACGCATACGCCCTTTTTGGCCAAGTGCATCATTGTGGACGTTCTGCCTCTTTTCCTATGCTTTCAATGCAATTCCAGTCTACCTCCTGAAATCGGTTTCCTGCAATTCTGCCCCGCTTTCAAGTCCTCTTGGCAGCCTTACTTCAGTCTATTTTTGGACGATAGCTGTCATTTATAACTCTGCAGGTTTGTGAATTACAGTGCCCCTGAGCTCCTTTCTTCAACTCGCTTTCTTGTGAGCTGGCCACAACACCGCAGGATGGCTTCAGGCTCTAATCTGGTTCCGGCACGGCACGCTGAGCCTTTGGTTAATTCCTCTTCCTGGTGGGAAATGAGAGTTAAATTTGCCCGTCCAGACACCTCCAGCTAGTCTCTCATTGGTTCTCGCTATTCCTGTTCATCTTCCGCAGAAATTGCAAACTGGGCCAAACAGGAGTTTAAAGGCGCTGACTCTCCAAGTGGGGAGAGTGTAAGTAAAGCGTCTGGAATGTTGCACCCGAGTACCAGGGGAGGAAAACTGAGACATATTTGAACACGTCTCCCGTTCACACGGTTGATCATACTCTGGGTTCCACATGCATGTTTTAGCTGAAGGAAGAATACCTTAAACCTGGAGAGTTGAGACCCGTGTAATGGGTACCATGCAATATGTCTTCAAAGGGTCTTCATTTGCTCACCGAACCTCTCCAATCCTATCACTGCTGCGTTTATGCCCCTGTACACACGCTTGATTCTCTTTTGGAAACATAGCAATCCATAGGTTTTAAGATACTTACTAGTCAGGTACATTCTTAGGCGTTTAATATGGGGTGTTGAGTCCATTTCGTTGAGCAAGGAGTAGCTCTTGTCTATTCCATATTTGGCTTAAGGAACTTTATCTGTGCTCATTTCAATCTCAGGTTTTATGCAGCACCACAACTCACCTTTCCCCTTAAGCAAGCATAAGTTGTTTTTGTAAATTTGAGACCCTGTTCTGTTTTGGAATTCAGTTCCTGTGTAGCCAAGTTTACATTCCGTGTATTAGTGATATCTTATGATGTTTCTTTTTCTGTGTGACTTATTTCAGTTAGAATCATCGTACCTGAATCCACTCATTATGCTGCTACGGGCCTGATGACATAGATTTCATTGCTGAGTGATACTGCATTGTACGTAAGTACCACAAGTTCTTTATCCATTTTTCACTTTCTGTGATATTGAACTTGTACGGTAAACGAGGTTCTTGTAAACAGAGGCGTCCCAAACTTTCGGGTGGCTGTGTCTTTTTGATTTTAATTTCCCTAAGCTATAGGACCATAAGTGGAAGTGCCCTAGGCTCTGTTGCTTTGTTTTTTAGATGTTTCAGGAAACACCATACACTTCTCCCGAGTGTCTGTTGGCAATTTACATCCCGCCCATCAGCATAACAAGGCTCCCAGTTCTCCATGGCCTGTCCTGCCTTTCTGGATTTTACACTTTTCTCAGATGGCCCTTTTGACCGGGGGGAAGTGAGACTTCATTGTAGTGCAGATTTCCTTTGCAAGCTTGCTTGGTTGGCCAAAAAGGGCGTATGCGTTTTTTCCTGAATATATTCAGGAAAAAACGCATACGCCCTTTTTGGCCAAGTGCATCATTGTGGACGTTCTGCCTCTTTTCCTATGCTTTCAATGCAATTCCAGTCTACCTCCTGAAATCGGTTTCCTGCAATTCTGCCCCGCTTTCAAGTCCTCTTGGCAGCCTTACTTCAGTCTATTTTTGGACGATAGCTGTCATTTATAACTCTGCAGGTTTGTGAATTACAGTGCCCCTGAGCTCGTTTCTTCAACTCGCTTTCTTGTGACCTGGCCGCAACACCGCAGGATGGCTTCAGGCCCTAATCTGGTTCCGGCACGGCACGCTGAGCCTTTGGTTATTTCCTCTTCCTGGTGGGAAATGAGAGTTAAATTTGCCCGTCCAGACACCTCAAGCTAGTCTCT
Organism: Delphinus delphis; assembly: GCF_949987515.2. NCBI lineage: Eukaryota > Metazoa > Chordata > Mammalia > Artiodactyla > Delphinidae > Delphinus > Delphinus delphis. Next base: position 567,854 of record NW_027192713.1, read on the forward strand.
CATTGGTTCTCGCTATTCCTGTTCATCTTCCGCAGAAATTGCAAACTGGGCCAAACAGGAGGTTAAAGGGACTGACTCTCCAAGTGGGGAGAGTGTTAGTAAAGCGTCTGGAATGTTGCACCCGAGTACCAGGGGAGGAAAACTGAGACATATTTGAACACGTCTCCCGTTCACATGGTTGATCATACTTGGGTTCCACATGCATGTTTTAGCTGAAGGAAGAATACCTTAAACCTCGGTAGTTGAAACCCGTGGAATGGGTACCATACAATATGACTTCAAAGGTTCTTCATTTGCTCACCGAACCTCTCCAATCCTATCACTGCTGCGTTTATGCCCCTGTACACATGCTTGATTCTCTTTCGGAGACATAGCAATCCATAGGTTTTAAGATACTTACTAGTCAGATACATTCTTAGGCGTTTAATATGAGGTGTTGAGTCCATTTCGTTGAGCAAGGAGTAGCTCTTGTCTATTCCATATTTGGCTTAAGGAACTTTATCTGTGCTCATTTCAATCTCTGGTTTTATGCAGCACCCCAACTCACCTTTCCCCTTAAGCAAGCATAAGTTGGTTTTCTAAATTTGAGACCCTGTTCTGTTCTGTAATTCAGTTCCTGTGTAGCCAAGTTTACATTCCGTGTATTACTGATATCTTATGATGTTTCTTTTTCTGTGTGACTTACTTCAGTTAGAATCATCATACCTGAATCCACTCATTGTGCTGCTAAGGGCCTGATGACACAGATTTCATTGCTGAGTGATATTGCTTTGTAAGTAAATACCACAACTTCTTTATCCATTTTTCACTTTCTGCGATGTTGAACTTGTACTGTAAACGAGGTTCTTGTAAACAGAGCCGTTCCAAACTTTGGGGTGGCTGTGTCTTTTTTATTTTAATTTCCCTAAGCTATAGGAGCATAAGTGGAAGTGCCCTAGGCTCTGTTGATTTGTTTTTTAGATGTTTCAGGAAACACCATACACTTCTCCCGAGTGGTTGTTGGCAATTTACATCCCGCCCATCAGCATAACAAGGCTCCCAGTTCTCCATGGCCTGTCCTGCCTTTCTGGATTTTATACTTTTTTCAGATGGCCCTTTTGACCGGGGGGAAGTGAGACTTCATTGTAGTGCAGATTTCCTTTGCAAGCTTGCTTGGTTGGCCAAAAAGGGCGTATGCGTTTTTTCCTGAATATATTCAGGAAAAAACGCATACGCCCTTTTTGGCCAAGTGCATCATTGTGGACGTTCTGCCTCTTTTCCTATGCTTTCAATGCAATTCCAGTCTACCTCCTGAAATCGGTTTCCTGCAATTCTGCCCCGCTTTCAAGTCCTCTTGGCAGCCTTACTTCAGTCTATTTTTGGACGATAGCTGTCATTTATAACTCTGCAGGTTTGTGAATTACAGTGCCCCTGAGCTCCTTTCTTCAACTCGCTTTCTTGTGAGCTGGCCACAACACCGCAGGATGGCTTCAGGCTCTAATCTGGTTCCGGCACGGCACGCTGAGCCTTTGGTTAATTCCTCTTCCTGGTGGGAAATGAGAGTTAAATTTGCCCGTCCAGACACCTCCAGCTAGTCTCTCATTGGTTCTCGCTATTCCTGTTCATCTTCCGCAGAAATTGCAAACTGGGCCAAACAGGAGTTTAAAGGCGCTGACTCTCCAAGTGGGGAGAGTGTAAGTAAAGCGTCTGGAATGTTGCACCCGAGTACCAGGGGAGGAAAACTGAGACATATTTGAACACGTCTCCCGTTCACACGGTTGATCATACTCTGGGTTCCACATGCATGTTTTAGCTGAAGGAAGAATACCTTAAACCTGGAGAGTTGAGACCCGTGTAATGGGTACCATGCAATATGTCTTCAAAGGGTCTTCATTTGCTCACCGAACCTCTCCAATCCTATCACTGCTGCGTTTATGCCCCTGTACACACGCTTGATTCTCTTTTGGAAACATAGCAATCCATAGGTTTTAAGATACTTACTAGTCAGGTACATTCTTAGGCGTTTAATATGGGGTGTTGAGTCCATTTCGTTGAGCAAGGAGTAGCTCTTGTCTATTCCATATTTGGCTTAAGGAACTTTATCTGTGCTCATTTCAATCTCAGGTTTTATGCAGCACCACAACTCACCTTTCCCCTTAAGCAAGCATAAGTTGTTTTTGTAAATTTGAGACCCTGTTCTGTTTTGGAATTCAGTTCCTGTGTAGCCAAGTTTACATTCCGTGTATTAGTGATATCTTATGATGTTTCTTTTTCTGTGTGACTTATTTCAGTTAGAATCATCGTACCTGAATCCACTCATTATGCTGCTACGGGCCTGATGACATAGATTTCATTGCTGAGTGATACTGCATTGTACGTAAGTACCACAAGTTCTTTATCCATTTTTCACTTTCTGTGATATTGAACTTGTACGGTAAACGAGGTTCTTGTAAACAGAGGCGTCCCAAACTTTCGGGTGGCTGTGTCTTTTTGATTTTAATTTCCCTAAGCTATAGGACCATAAGTGGAAGTGCCCTAGGCTCTGTTGCTTTGTTTTTTAGATGTTTCAGGAAACACCATACACTTCTCCCGAGTGTCTGTTGGCAATTTACATCCCGCCCATCAGCATAACAAGGCTCCCAGTTCTCCATGGCCTGTCCTGCCTTTCTGGATTTTACACTTTTCTCAGATGGCCCTTTTGACCGGGGGGAAGTGAGACTTCATTGTAGTGCAGATTTCCTTTGCAAGCTTGCTTGGTTGGCCAAAAAGGGCGTATGCGTTTTTTCCTGAATATATTCAGGAAAAAACGCATACGCCCTTTTTGGCCAAGTGCATCATTGTGGACGTTCTGCCTCTTTTCCTATGCTTTCAATGCAATTCCAGTCTACCTCCTGAAATCGGTTTCCTGCAATTCTGCCCCGCTTTCAAGTCCTCTTGGCAGCCTTACTTCAGTCTATTTTTGGACGATAGCTGTCATTTATAACTCTGCAGGTTTGTGAATTACAGTGCCCCTGAGCTCCTTTCTTCAACTCGCTTTCTTTTGAGCTGGCCGTAACACCGCAGGATGGCTTCAGGCCCTAATCTGGTTCCGGCACGGCACGCTGAGCCTTTGGTTATTTCCTCTTCCTGGTGGGAAATGAGAGTTAAATTTGCCCGTCCAGACACCTCAAGCTAGTCTCTCATTGGTTCTCGCTATTCCTGTTCATCTTCCGCAGAAATTGCAAACTGGGCCAAACAGGAGGTTAAAGGGACTGACTCTCCAAGTGGGGAGAGTGTTAGTAAAGCGTCTGGAATGTTGCACCCGAGTACCAGGGGAGGAAAACTGAGACATATTTGAACACGTCTCCCGTTCACATGGTTGATCATACTTGGGTTCCACATGCATGTTTTAGCTGAAGGAAGAATACCTTAAACCTCGGTAGTTGAAACCCGTGGAATGGGTACCATACAATATGACTTCAAAGGTTCTTCATTTGCTCACCGAACCTCTCCAATCCTATCACTGCTGCGTTTATGCCCCTGTACACATGCTTGATTCTCTTTCGGAGACATAGCAATCCATAGGTTTTAAGATACTTACTAGTCAGATACATTCTTAGGCGTTTAATATGAGGTGTTGAGTCCATTTCGTTGAGCAAGGAGTAGCTCTTGTCTATTCCATATTTGGCTTAAGGAACTTTATCTGTGCTCATTTCAATCTCTGGTTTTATGCAGCACCCCAACTCACCTTTCCCCTTAAGCAAGCATAAGTTGGTTTTCTAAATTTGAGACCCTGTTCTGTTCTGTAATTCAGTTCCTGTGTAGCCAAGTTTACATTCCGTGTATTACTGATATCTTATGATGTTTCTTTTTCTGTGTGACTTACTTCAGTTAGAATCATCATACCTGAATCCACTCATTGTGCTGCTAAGGGCCTGATGACACAGATTTCATTGCTGAGTGATATTGCTTTGTAAGTAAATACCACAACTTCTTTATCCATTTTTCACTTTCTGCGATGTTGAACTTGTACTGTAAACGAGGTTCTTGTAAACAGAGCCGTTCCAAACTTTGGGGTGGCTGTGTCTTTTTTATTTTAATTTCCCTAAGCTATAGGAGCATAAGTGGAAGTGCCCTAGGCTCTGTTGATTTGTTTTTTAGATGTTTCAGGAAACACCATACACTTCTCCCGAGTGGTTGTTGGCAATTTACATCCCGCCCATCAGCATAACAAGGCTCCCAGTTCTCCATGGCCTGTCCTGCCTTTCTGGATTTTACACTTTTTTCAGATGGCCCTTTTGACCGGGGGGAAGTGAGACTTCATTGTAGTGCAGATTTCCTTTGCAAGCTTGCTTGGTTGGCCAAAAAGGGCGTATGCGTTTTTTCCTGAATATATTCAGGAAAAAACGCATACGCCCTTTTTGGCCAAGTGCATCATTGTGGACGTTCTGCCTCTTTTCCTATGCTTTCAATGCAATTCCAGTCTACCTCCTGAAATCGGTTTCCTGCAATTCTGCCCCGCTTTCAAGTCCTCTTGGCAGCCTTACTTCAGTCTATTTTTGGACGATAGCTGTCATTTATAACTCTGCAGGTTTGTGAATTACAGTGCCCCTGAGCTCCTTTCTTCAACTCGCTTTCTTGTGAGCTGGCCACAACACCGCAGGATGGCTTCAGGCTCTAATCTGGTTCCGGCACGGCACGCTGAGCCTTTGGTTAATTCCTCTTCCTGGTGGGAAATGAGAGTTAAATTTGCCCATCCAGACACCTCCAGCTAGTCTCTCATTGGTTCTCGCTATTCCTGTTCATCTTCCACAGAAATTGCAAACTGGGCCAAACAGGAGGTTAAAGGGACTGACTCTCCAAGTGGGGAGAGTGTTAGTAAAGCGTCTGGAATGTTGCACCCGAGTAGCAGGGTACGAAAACTGAGACATATTTGAACACGTCTCCCGATCACATGGTTGATCATACTCTAGGTTCCACATGCATGTTTTAGCTGAAGGAAGAATACCTTAAACCTGGGTAGTTGAAACCCGTGGAATGGGTACCATGCAATATGACTTCAAAGGGTCTTCATTTGCTCACCGAACCTCCCCAATCCTATCACTGCTGCGTTTATGCCCCTGTACACATGCTTGATTCTCTTTCGGAGACATAGCAATCCATAGGTTTTAAGATACTTACTAGTCAGGTACATTCTTAGGCATTTAATATGCGGTGTTGAGTCCATTTCGTTGAGCAAGGAGTAGCTCTTGTCTATTCCATATTTGGCTTAAGGAACTTTATCTGTGCTCATTTCAATCTCTGGTTTTATGCAGCACCCCAACTCACCTTTCCCCTTAAGCAAGCATAAGTTGGTTTTCTAAATTTGAGACCCTGTTCTGTTCTGTAACTCAGTTCCTGTGTAGCCAAGTTTACATTCCGTGTATTAGTGATATCTTATGATGTTTCTTTTTCTGTGTGACTTATTTCAGTTAGAATCATCGTACCTGAATCCACTCATTATGCTGCTACGGGCCTGATGACATAGATTTCATTGCTGAGTGATACTGCATTGTACGTAAATACCACAAGTTCTTTATCCATTTTTCACTTTCTGCGATGTTGAACTTGTACTGTAAGCGAGGTTCTTGTAAACAGAGCCGTTCCAAACTTTGGGGTGGCTGTGTCTTTTTGAATTTAATTTCCCTAAGCTATAGGACCATAAGTGGAAGTGCCCTAGGCTCTGTTGGTTTGTTTTTTAGATGTTTCAGGAAACACCATACACTTCTCCCGAGTGGTTGTTGGCAATTTACATCCCGCCCATCAGCATAACAAGGCTCCCAGTTCTCCATGGCCTGTCCTGCCTTTCTGGATTTTACACTTTTTTCAGATGGCCCTTTTGACCGGGGGGAAGTGAGACTTCATTGTAGTGCAGATTTCCTTTGCAAGCTTGCTTGGTTGGCCAAAAAGGGCGTATGCCTTTTTTCCTGAATATATTCAGGAAAAAACGCATACGCCCTTTTTGGCCAAGTGCATCATTGTGGACGTTCTGCCTCTTTTCCTATGCTTTCAATGCAATTCCAGTCTACCTCCTGAAATCGGTTTCCTGCAATTCTGCCCCACTTTCAAGTCCTCTTGGCAGCCTTACTTCAGTCTATTTTTGGACGATAGCTGTCATTTATAACTCTGCAGGTTTGTGAATTACAGTGCCCCTGAGCTCCTTTCTTCAACTCGCTTTCTTGTGACCTGGCCGCAACACCGCAGGATGTCTTCAGGCCCTAATCAGGTTCTGGCACGGCACGCTGAGCCTTTGGTTAATTCCTCTTCCTGGTCGGAAATGAGAGTTAAATTTGCCCATCCAGACACCTCCAGCTAGTCTTTCATTGGTTCTCGCTATTCCTGTTCATCTTCCACAGAAATTGCAAACTGGGCCAAACAGGAAGTTAAAGGGATTGACTCTCCAAGTGGGGAGAGTGTTAGTAAAGCGTCTGGAATGATGCACCCGAGTACCAGGGTACGAAAACTGAGATATATTTGAACACGTCTCCCGATCACATGGTTGATCATACTCTAGGTTCCACATGCATGTTTTAGATGAAGGAAGAATACCTTAAACCTGGGTAGTTGAAATCCGTGGAATGGGTACCATGCAATATGACTTCAAAGGGTCTTCATTTGCTCACCGAACCTCTCCAATCCTATCACTACTGCGTTTATGCCCCTGTACACATGCTTGATTCTCTTTCGGAGACATAGCAATCCATAGGTTTTAAGATACTTACTAGTCAGGTGCATTCTTAGGCGTTTAATATGGGTTTTTTGTCCATTTCGTTGAGCAAGGAGTAGCTCTTGTCTATTCCATATTTGGCTTAAGGAACTTTATCTGTGCTCATTTCAATCTCTGGTTTTATGCAGCACCCCAACTCACCTTTCACCTTAAGCAAGCATAAGTTGGTTTTCTAAATTTGAGACCCTGTTCTGTTTTGGAATGCAGTTCCTGTGTAGCCAAGTTTACATTCCGTGTATTAGTGATATCTTATGATGTTTCTTTTTCTGTGTGACTTATTTCAGTTAGAATCATCGTACCTGAATCCACTCATTATGCTGCTACGGGCCTGATGACATAGATTTCATTGCTGAGTGATACTGCATTGTACGTAAGTACCACAAGTTCTTTATCCATTTTTCACTTTCTGTGATATTGAACTTGTACGGTAAACGAGGTTCTTGTAAACGGAGGCGTCCCAAACTTTGGGGTGGCTGTGTCTTTTTCATTTTAATTTCCCTAAGATATAGGACCATAAGCGGAAGTGCCCTAGGCTCTGTTGCTTTGTTTTTTAGATGTTTCAGGAAACACCATACACTTCTCCTGAGTGTCTGTTGGCAATTTACATCCCGCCCATCAGCATAACAAGGCTCCCAGTTCTCCATGGCCTGTCCTGCCTTTCTGGATTTTACACTTTTTTCAGATGGCCCTTTTGACCGGGGAGAAGTGAGACTTCATTGTAGTGCAGATTTCCTTTGCAAGCTTGCTTGGTTGGCCAAAAAGGGCGTATGCGTTTTTTCCTGAATATATTCAGGAAAAAACGCATACGCCCTTTTTGGCCAAGTGCATCATTGTGGACGTTCTGCCTCTTTTCCTATGCTTTCAATGCAATTCCAGTCTACCTCCTGAAATCGGTTTCCTGCAATTCTGCCCCGCTTTCAAGTCCTCTTGGCAGCCTTACTTCAGTCTATTTTTGGACGATAGCTGTCATTTATAACTCTGCAGGTTTGTGAATTGCAGTGCCCCTGAGCTCCTTTCTTCAACTCGCTTTCTTGTGACCTGGCCACAACACCGCAGGATGGCTTCAGGCCCTAATCTGGTTCCGGCCCGGCATGCTGAGCCTTTGGTTAATTCCTCTTCCTGGTGGGAAATGAGAGTTAAATTTGCCCGTCCAGACACCTCCAGCTAGCCTCTCATTGGTTCTCGCTATTCCTGTTCATCTTCCGCAGAAATTGCAAACTGGGCCAAACAGGAGGTTAAAGGGACTGACTCTCCAAGTCGGGAGAGTGTTAGTAAAGCGTCTGGAATGTTGCACCCGAGTACCAGGGGAGGAAAACTGAGACATATTTGAACACGTCTCCCGTTCACATGGTTGATCATACTCTGGGTTCCACATGCATGATTTAGCTGAAGGAAGAATACCTTAAACCTGGAGAGTTGAGACCCGTGTAATGGGTACCATGCAATATGACTTCAAAGGGTCTTCATTTGCTCACCGAACCTCTCCAATCCTATCACTGCTGCGTTTGTGCCCCTGTACACACGCTTGATTCTCTTTTGGAGACATAGCAGTCCATAGTTTTTAAGATACTTACTAGTCAGGTACATTCTTAGGCGTTTAATAAGGGGTTTTGAGTCCATTTCGTTGAGCAAGGAGTAGCTCTTGTCTATTCCATATTTGGCTTAAGGAACTTTATCTGTGCTCATTTCAATCTCTGGTTTTATGCAGCAACCCAACTCACCTTTCCCCTTAAGCAAGCATAAGTTGGTTTTCTAAATTTGAGACCCTGTTCTGTTTTGGAATACAGTTCCTGTGTAGCCAAGTTTACATTCCGTGTATTAGTGATATCTTATGATGTTTCTTTTTTTGCGTGACTTATTTCAGTTAGAATCATCGTACCTTAATACACTCATTATGCTGCTAAGGGCCTGATGACACATATTTCATTGCTGAGTGATATTGCTTTGTACGTAAATACCACAACTTCTTTATCCATTTTTCACTTTCTGCGATGTTGAACTTGTACTGTAAAAGAGGTTCTTGTAAACAGAGCCGTTCCAAACTTTGGGGTGGCTGTGTCTTTTTGATTTTAATTTCCCTAAGCTATAGGACCATAAGTGGAAGTGCCCTAGGTTCTGTTGCTTTGTTTTTTAGATGTTTCAGGAAACACCATACACTTCTCCCGAGTGGTTTTTGGCAATTTACATCCCGCCCATCAGCATAACAAGGCTCCCAGTTCTCCATGGCCTGTCCTGCCTTTCTGGATTTTACACTTTTTTCAGATGGCCCTTTTGACCGGGGGGAAGTGAGACTTCATTGTAGTGCAGATTTCCTTTGCAAGCTTGCTTGGTTGGCCAAAAAGGGCGTATGCGTTTTTTCCTGAATATATTCAGGAAAAAACGCATACGCCCTTTTTGGCCAAGTGCATCATTGTGGACGTTCTGCCTCTTTTCCTATGCTTTCAATGCAATTCCAGTCTACCTCCTGAAATCGGTTTCCTGCAATTCTGCCCCGCTTTCAAGTCCTCTTGGCAGCCTTACTTCAGTCTATTTTTGGACGATAGCTGTCATTTATAACTCTGCAGGTTTGTGAATTACAGTGCCCCTGAGCTCCTTTCTTCAACTCGCTTTCTTGTGACCTGGCCGCAACACCGCAGGATGGCTTCAGGCCCTAATCTGATTCCGGCACGGCACGCTGAGCCTTTGGTTATTTCCTCTTCCTGGTGGGAAATGAGAGTTAAATTTGCCCGTCCAGACACCTCCAGCTAGTCTCTCATTGGTTCTCGCTATTCCTGTTCATCTTCCGCAGAAATTGCAAACTGGGCCAAACAGGAGGTTAAAGGCGCTGACTCTCCAAGTGGGGAGAGTGTTAGTAAAGCGTTTGGAATGTTGCACCCGAGTACCAGGGGAGGAAAACTGAGACATATTTGAACACATCTCCCGTTCACATGGTTGATCATACTTGGGTTCCACATGCATGTTTTAGCTGAAGGAAGAATACCTCAAACCTGGGTATTTGAAACCCGTGGAATGGGTACCATGCAATATGACTTCAAAGGGTCTTCATTTGCTCACCGAACCTCTCCAATCCTATCACTGCTGCGTTTATGCCCCTGTACACATGCTTGATTCTCTTTCGGAGACATAGCAATCCATAGGTTTTAAGATACTTACTAGTCAGGTACATTCTTAGGCGTTTAATATGCGGTGTTGAGTCCATTTCGTTGAGCAAGGAGTAGCTCTTGTCTATTCCATATTTGACATAAGGAACTTTATCTGTGCTCATTTCAATCTCTGGTTTTATGCAGCACCCCAACTCACCTTTCCCCTTAAGCAAGCATAAGTTGGTTTTCTAAATTTGAGACCCTGTTCTGTTCTGTAATTCAGTTCCTGTGTAGCCAAGTTTACATTCCGTGTATTACTGATATCTTATGATGTTTCTTTTTCTGTGTGACTTACTTCAGTTAGAATCATCATACCTGAATCCACTCATTGTGCTGCTAAGGGCCTGATGACACAGATTTCATTGCTGAGTGATATTGCTTTGTAAGTAAATACCACAACTTCTTTATCCATTTTTCACTTTCTGCGATGTTGAACTTGTACTGTAAACGAGGTTCTTGTAAACAGAGCCGTTCCAAACTTTGGGGTGGCTGTGTCTTTTTGATTTTAATTTCCCTAAGCTATAGGACCATAAGTGGAAGTGCCCTAGGTTCTGTTGCTTTGTTTTTTAGATGTTTCAGGAAACACCATACACTTCTCCGGAGTGGTTGTTGGCAATTTACATCCCGCCCATCAGCATAACAAGGCTCCCAGTTCTCCATGACCTGTCCTGCCTTTCTGGATTTTACACTTTTTTCAGATGGCCCTTTTGACCGGGGGGAAGTGAGACTTCATTGTAGTGCAGATTTCATTTGCAAGCTTGCTTGGTTGGCCAAAAAGGGCGTATGCGTTTTTTCCTGAATATATTCAGGAAAAAACGCATACGCCCTTTTTGGACAAGTGCATCATTGTGGACGTTCTGCCTCTTTTCCTATGCTTTCAATGCAATTCCAGTCTACCTCCTGAAATCGGTTTCCTGCAATTCTGCCCCGCTTTCAAGTCCTCTTGGCAGCCTTACTTCAGTCTATTTTTGGACGATAGCTGTCATTTATAACTCTGCAGGTGTGTGAATTACAGTGCCCCTGAGCTCCTTTCTTCAACTCGCTTTCTTGTGACCTGGCCGCAACACCGCAGGATGGCTTCAGGCCCTAATCTGGTTCCGGCACGGCACGCTGAGTCTTTGGTTAATTCCTCTTCCTGGTGGGAAATGAGAGTTAAATTTGCCCGTCCAGACACCTCCAGGTAGTCTCTCATTGGTTCTCGCTATTCCTGTTCATCTTCCGCAGAAATTGCAAACTGGGCCAAACAGGAGGTTAAAGGGACTGACTCTCCAAGTGGGGAGAGTGTTAGTAAAGCGTCTGGAATGTTGCACCCGAGTACCAGGGGAGGAAAACTGAGACATATTTGAACACGTCTCCCGTTCACATGGTTGATCATACTCTGGGTTCCACATGCATGTTTTAGCTGAAGGAAGAATACCTTAAACCTGGAGAGTTAAGACCCGTGTAATGGGTACCATGCAATATGACTTCAAAGGGTCTTCATTTGCTCACCGAACCTCTCCAATCCTATCACTGCTGCGTTTATGCCCCTGTACACATGCTTGATTCTCTTTTGGAGACATAGCAATCCATAGGTTTTAAGATACTTACTAGTCAGGTACATTCTTAGGTGTTTAATATGGGGTTTTGAGTCCATTTCGTTGAGCAAGGAGTAGCTCTTGTCTATTCCATATTTGACTTAAGGAACTTTACCTGTGCTCATTTCAATCTCTGGTTTTATGCAGCACCCCAACTCACCTTTCCCCTTAAGCAAGCATAAGTTGGTTTTCTAAATTTGAGACCCTGTTCTGTTCTGTAATTCAGTTCCTGTGTAGCCAAGTTTATATTCCGTGTGTTACTGATATCTTATGATGTTTCTTTTTCTGTGTGACTTATTTCAGTTAGAATCATCATACCTGAATCCACTCATTGTGCTGCTAAGGTCCTGATGACACAGATTTCATTGCTGAGTGATATTGCTTTGTAAGTAAATACCACAACTTTTTTTATCCATTTTTCACTTTCTGCGATGTTGAACTTGTACTGTAAACGAGGTTCTTGTAAACAGAGCCGTTCGAAACTTTGGGGTGGCTGTGTCTTTTTGATTTTAATTTCCCTAAGCTATAGGACCATAAGTGGAAGTGCCCTAGGCTCTGTTGCTTTGTTTTTTAGATGTTTCAGGAAACACCATACACTTCTCCCGAGTGTCTGTTGGCAATTTACATCCCGCCCATCAGCATAACAAGGCTCCCAGTTCTCCATGGCCTGTCCTGCCTTTCTGGATTTTACACTTTTCTCAGATGGCCCTTTTGACCGGGGGGAAGTGAGACTTCATTGTAGTGCAGATTTCCTTTGCAAGCTTGCTTGGTTGGCCAAAAAGGGCGTATGCGTTTTTTCCTGAATATATTCAGGAAAAAACGCATACGCCCTTTTTGGCCAAGTGCATCATTGTGGACGTTCTGCCTCTTTTCCTATGCTTTCAGTGCAATTCCAGTCTACCTCCTGAAATCGGTTTCCTGCAATTCTGCCCCGCTTTCAAGTCCTCTTGGCAGCCTTACTTCAGTCTATTTTTGGACGATAGCTGTCATTTATAATTCTGCAGGTTTGTGAATTACAGTGTCCCTGAGCTCCTTTCTTCAACTCGCTTTCTTGTGAGCTGGCCGCAACAACGCAGGATGGCTTCAGGCCCTAATCTGGTTCTGGCACGGCACGCTGAGACTTTGGTTATTTCCTCTTCCTGGTGGGAAATGAGAGTTCAATTTGCCCGTCCAGACACCTCCAGCTAGTCTCTCATTGGTTCTCGCTATTCCTGTTCATCTTCCGCAGAAATTGCAAACTGGGCCAAACAGGAGGTTAAAGGCGCTGACTCTCCAAGTGGGGAGAGTGTTAGTAAAGCGTCTGGAATGTTGCACCCGAGTACCAGGGGAGCAAAACTGAGACATATTTGAACACGTCTCCCGTTCACATGATTGATCATACTTGGGTTCCACATGCATGTTTTAGCTGAAGGAAGAATACCTTAAACCTGGAGAGTTAAGACCCGTGTAATGGGTACCATGCAATATGACTTCAAAGGGTCTTCATTTGCTCACCGAACCTCTCCAATCCTATCACTGCTGCGTTTATGCCCCTGTACACATGCTTGATTCTCTTTCGGAGACATAGCAATCCATAGGTTTTAAGATACTTACTAGTCAGGTACATTCTTAGGCGTTTAATATGGGGTGTTGAGTCCATTTCGTTGAGCAAGGAGTAGCTCTTGTCTATTCCATATTTGGCTTAAGGAACTTTATCTGTGCTCATTTCAATCTCTGGTTTTATGCAGCACCCCTACTCACCTTTACCCTTAAGCAAGCATAAGTTGGTTTTCTAAATTTGAGTCCCTGTTCTGTTCTGTAATTCAGTTCCTGTGTAGCCAAGTTTCCATTCCGTGTATTACTGATATCTTATGATGTTTCTTTTTCTGTGTGACTTATTTCAGTTAGAATCATCATACCTGAATCCACTCATTGTGCTGCTAATGGCCTGGTGACATAGATTTCATTGCTGAGTGATATTGCTTTGTAAGTAAATACCGCAACTTCTTTATCCATTTTTCACTTTCTGAGATGTTGAACTTGTACTGAAAACGAGGTTCTTGTAAACAGAGCCGTTCCAAACTTTGGGGTGGCTGTGTCTTTTTGATTTTAATTTCCCTAAGCTATAGGACCATAAGTGGAAGTGCCCTAGGCTCTGTTGCTTTGTTTTTTAGATGTTTCAGGAATCACCATACACTTCTCCGGAGTGTCTGTTGGCAATTTACATCCCGCCCATCAGCATAACAAGGCTCCCAGTTCTCCATGGCCTGTCCTGCCTTTCTGGATTTTACACTTTTTTCAGATGGCCCTTTTGACCGGGGGGAAGTGAGACTTCATTGTAGTGCAGATTTCCTTTGCAAGCTTGCTTGGTTGGCCAAAAAGGGCGTATGCGTTTTTTCCTGAATATATTCAGGAAAAAACGCATACGCCCTTTTTGGCCAAGTGCATCATTGTGTACATTCTGCCTTTTCCTATGCTTTCAATGCAATTCCAGTCAACCTCCTGAAATCGGTTTCCTGCAATTCTGCCCTGCTTTCAAGTCCTCTTGGCAGCCTTACTTCAGTCTATTTTTGGACGATAGCTGTCATTTATAACTCTGCAGGTTTGTGAATTACAGTGCCCCTGAGCTCCTTTCTTCAACTCGCTTTCTTGTGACCTGACCGCAACACCGCAGGATGGCTTCAGGCCCTAATCTGGTTCCTGCACGGCACGCTGAGCCTCTGGTTATTTCCTCTTCCTGGTGGGAAATGAGAGTTAAATTTGCCCGTCCAGACACCTCCAGCTAGTCTCTCATTGGTTCTCGCTATTCCTGTTCATCTTCCGCAGAAATTGCAAACTGGGCCAAACAGGAGGTTAAAGGCGCTGCCTCTCCAAGTGGGGAGAGTGTTAGTAAAGCGTCTGGAATGTTGCACCCGAGTACCAGGGGAGCAAAACTGAGACATATTTGAACACGTCTCCCGTTCACATGGTTGATCATACTTGGGTTCCACATGCATATTTTAGCTGAAGGAAGAATACCTTAAACCTCGGTAGTTGAAACCCGTGGAATGGGTACCATACAATATGACTTCAAAGGTTCCTCATTTGCTCACCGAACCTCTCCAATCCTATCACTGCTGCGTTTATGCCCCTGTACACATGCTTGATTCTCTTTCGGACACATAGCAATCCATAGGTTTTAAGATACTTACTAGTCAGGTACATTCTTAGGCGTTTAATATGCGGTGTTGAGTCCATTTCGTTGAGCAAGGAGTAGCTCTTGTCTATTCCATATTTGGCTTAAGGAACTTTATCTGTGCTCATTTCGATCTCTGGTTATGCAGCACCCCAATTCACCTTTCCCCTTAAGCAAGCATAAGTTGGTTTTCTAAATTTGAGACCCTGTTCTGTTCTGTAATTCAGTTCCTGTGTAGCCAAGCTTACATTCCGTGTATTACTGATATCTTATGATGTTTCTTTTTCTGTGTGACTTACTTCAGTTAGAATCATCATACCTGAATCCACTCATTGTGCTGCTAAGGGCCTGATGACACAGATTTCATTGCTGAGTGATATTGCTTTGTAAGTAAATACCACAACTTCTTTATCCATTTTTCACTTTCTGCGATGTTGAACTTGTACTGTAAACGAGGTTCTTGTAAATAGAGCCGTTTCAAACTTTGGGGTGGCTGTGTCTTTTTTATTTTAATTTCCCTAAGCTATAGGACCATAAGTGGAAGTGCCCTAGGCTCTGTTGATTTGTTTTTTAGATGTTTCAGGAAACACCATACACTTCTCCCGAATGGTTGTTGGCAATTTACATCCCGCCCATCAGCATAACAAGGCTCCCAGTTCTCCATGGCCTGTCCTGCCTTTCTGGATTTTACACTTTTCTCAGATGGCCCTTTTGACCGGGGGGGAAGTGAGACTTCATTGTAGTGCAGATTTCCTTTGCAAGCTTGCTTGGTTGGCCAAAAAGGGCGTATGCGTTTTTTCCTGAATATATTCAGGAAAAAACGCATACGCCCTTTTTGGCCAAGTGCATCATTGTGGACGTTCTGCCTCTTTTCCTATGCTTTCAATGCAATTCCAGTCTACCTCCTGAAATCGGTTTCCTGCAATTCTGCCCCGCTTTCAAGTCCTCTTGGCAGCCTTACTTCAGTCTATTTTTGGACGATAGCTGTCATTTATAACTCTGCAGGTTTGTGAATTACAGTGCCCCTGAGCTCCTTTCTTCACCTCGCTTTCTTGTGAGCTGGCCGCAACACCGCAGGATGGCTTCAGGCCCTAATCTGGTTCCGGCACGGCACGCTGAGCCTTTGGTTATTTCGTCCTCCTGGTGGGAAATGAGAGTTAAATTTGCTCGTCCAGACACCTCCAGCTAGCCTCTCATTGGTTCTCGCTATTCCTGTTCATCTTCCGCAGAAATTGCAAACTGGGCCAAACAGGAGGTTAAAGGCGCTGACTCTCCAAGTGGGGAGAGTGTTAGTAAAGCGTCTGGAATGTTGCACCCGAGTACCAGGGGAGGAAAACTGAGACATATTTGAACACGTCTCCCGTTCACACGGTTGATCATACTCTGGGTTCCACATGCATGTTTTAGCTGAAGGAAGAATACCTTAAACCTGGAGAGTTGAGACCCGTGGAATGGGTACCATGCAATATGTCTTCAAAGGGTCTTCATTTGCTCACCGAACCTCTCCAATCCTATCACTGCTGCGTTTATGCCCCTGTACACACGCTTGATTCTCTTTTGGAGACATAGCAATCCATAGGTTTTAAGATACTTACTAGTCAGGTACATTCTTAGGCGTTTAATATGGGGTGTTGAGTCCATTTCGTTGAGCAAGGAGTAGCTCTTGTCTATTCCATATTTGGCTTAAGGAACTTTATCTGTGCTCATTTCAATCTCTGGTTTTATGCAGCACCACAACTCACCTTTCCCCTTAAGCAAGCATAAGTTGGTTTTGTAAATTTGAGACCCTGTTCTGTTTTGGAATTCAGTTCCTGTGTAGCCAAGTTTACATTCCGTGTATTAGTGATATCTTATGATGTTTCTTTTTCTGTGTGACTTATTTCAGTTAGAATCATCGTACCTGAATCCACTCATTATGCTGCTACGGGCCTGATGACATAGATTTCATTGCTGAGTGATACTGCATTGTACGTAAGTACCACAAGTTCTTTATCCATTTTTCACTTTCTGTGATATTGAACTTGTACGGTAAACGAGGTTCTTGTAAACAGAGGCGTCCCAAACTTTGGGGTGGCTGTGTCTTTTTGATTTTAATTTCCCTAAGCTATAGGACCATAAGTGGAAGTGCCCTAGGCTCTGTTGCTTTGTTTTTTAGATGTTTCAGGAAACACCATACACTTCTCCGGAGTGTCTGTTGGCAATTTACATCCCGCCCATCAGCATAACAAGGCTCCCAGTTCTCCATGGCCTGTCCTGCCTTTCTGGATTTTACACTTTTCTCAGATGGCCCTTTTGACCGGGGGGAAGTGAGACTTCATTGTAGTGCAGATTTCCTTTGCAAGCTTGCTTGGTTGGCCAAAAAGGGCATATGCTTTTTTTCCTGAATATATTCAGGAAAAAACGCATACGCCCTTTTTGGCCAAGTGCATCATTGTGGACGTTCTGCCTCTTTTCCTATGCTTGCAATGCAATTCCAGTCTACCTCCTGAAATCGGTTTCCTGCAATTCTGCCCCGCTTTCAAGTCCTCTTGGCAGCCTTACTTCAGTCTATTTTTGGACGATAGCTGTCATTTATAACTCTGCAGGTTTGTGAATTACAGTGCCCCTGAGCTCCTTTCTTCAACTCGCTTTCTTGTGACCTGGCCGCAACACTGCAGGATGTCTTCAGGCCCTAATCTGGTTCCGGCACGGCACGCTTAGCCTTTGGTTATTTCCTCTTCCTGGTGGGAAATGAGAGTTAAATTTGCCCGTCCAGACACCTCCAGCTAGTCTCTCATTGGTTCTCGCTATTCCTGTTCATCTTCCGCAGAAATTGCAAACTGGGCCAAACAGGAGGTTAAAGGCGCTGACTCTCCAAGTGGGGAGAGTGTTAGTAAAGCGTCTGGAATGTTGCACCCGAGTACCAGGGGAGGAAAACTGAGACATATTTGAACACGTCTCCCGTTCACACGGTTGATCATACTCTGGGTTCCACATGCATGTTTTAGCTGAAGGAAGAATACCTTAAACCTGGAGAGTTGAGACCCGTGGAATGGGTACCATGCAATATGACTTCAAAGGGTCTTCATTTGCTCACCGAACCTCTCCAATCCTATCACTGCTGCGTTTATGCCCCTGTACACATGCTTGATTCTCTTTCGGAGACATAGCAATCCATAGGTTTTAAGATAATTACTAGTCAGGTACATTCTTAGGCATTTAATATGCGGTGTTGAGTCCATTTCGTTGAGCAAGGAGTAGCTCTTGTCTATTCCATATTTGGCTTAAGGAACTTTATCTGTGCTCATTTCAATCTCTGGTTTTATGCAGCACCCCAACTCACCTTTACCCTTAAGCAAGCATAAGTTGGTTTTCTAAATTTGAGACCCTGTTCTGTTCTGTAATTCAGTTCCTGTGTAGCCAAGTTTCCATTCCGTGTATTAGTGATATCTTATGATGTTTCTTTTTCTGTGTGACTTATTTCAGTTAGAATCATCGTACCTGAATCCACTCATTATGCTGCTACGGGCCTGATGACATAGATTTCATTGCTGAGTGATACTGCATTGTACGTAAGTACCACAAGTTCTTTATCCATTTTTCACTTTCTGCGATGTTGAACTTCTACTGTAAACAAGGTTCTTGTAAACAGAGCCGTTCGAAACTTTGGGGTGGCTGTGTCTTTTTGATTTTAAATTCCCTAAGCTATAGGACCATAAGTGGAAGTGCCCTAGGCTCTGTTGCTTTGTTTTTTAGATGTTTCAGGAAACACCATACACTTCTCCCGAGTGTTTGTTGGCAATTTACATCCCGCCCTTCAGCATAACAAGGCTCCCAGTTCTCCATGGCCTGTCCTGCCTTTCTGGATTTTACACTTTTTTCAGATGGCCCTTTTGACCGGGGGGAAGTGAGACTTCATTGTAGTGCAGATTTCCTTTGCAAGCTTGCTTGGTTGGCCAAAAAGGGCGTATGCGTTTTTTCCTGAATATATTCAGGAAAAAACGCATACGCCCTTTTTGGCCAAGTGCATCATTGTGGACGTTCTGCCTCTTTTCCTATGCTTTCAATGCAATTCCAGTCTACCTCCTGAAATCGGTTTCCTGCAATTCTGCCCCGCTTTCAAGTCCTCTTGGCAGCCTTACTTCAGTCTATTTTTGGACGATAGCTGTCATTTATAACTCTGCAGGTTTGTGAATTACAGTGCCCCTGAGCTCCTTTCTTCAACTCGCTTTCTTTTGAGCTGGCCGCAACACCGCAGGATGGCTTCAGGCCCTAATCTGGTTCCGGCACGGCACGCTGAGCCTTTGGTTATTTCCTCTTCCTGGTGGGAAATGAGAGTTAAATTTGCCCGTCCAGACACCTCCAGCTAGCCTCTCATTGGTTCTCGCTATTCCTGTTCATCTTCCGCAGAAATTGCAAACTGGGACAAACAGGAGGTTAAAGGCGCTGACTTTCCAAGTGGGGAGAGTGTTAGTAAAGCGTCTGGAATGTTGCACCCGAGTACCAGGGGAGGAAAACTGAGACATATTTGAACACGTCTCTCGTTCACATGGTTGATCATACTTGGGTTCCACATGCATGTTTTAGCTGAAGGAAGAATACCTAAAACCTGGGTAGTTGAAACCCGTGGAATGGGTACCATGCAATATGACTTCAAAGGGTCTTCATTTGCTCACCGAACCTCTCCAATCCTATCACTGCTGCGTTTATGCCCCTGTACACATGCTTGATTCTGTTTCGGAGACATAGCAATCCATAGGTTTAAAATACTTACTAGTCAGGTACATTCTTAGGCGTTTAATATGCGGTGTTGAGTCCATTTCGTTGAGCAAGGAGTAGCTCTTGTCTATTCCATATTTGGCTTAAGGAACTTTATCTGTGCTCATTTCAATCTCTGGTTTTATGCAGCACCCCAACTCACCTTTCCCCTTAAACAAGCATAAGTTGGTTTTCTAAATTTGAGACCCTGTTCTGTTCTGTAATTCAGTTCCTGTGTAGCCAAGTTTACATTCCGTGTATTACTGATATCTTATGATGTTTCTTTTTCTGTGTGACTGATTTCAGTTAGAATCATCATACCTGAATCCACTCATTGTGCTGCTAAGGGCCTGATGACACAGATTTCATTGCTGAGTGATATTGCTTTGTAAGTAAATACCACAACTTCTTTATCCATTTTTCAATTTCTGCGATGTTGAACTTGTACTGTAAACGAGGTTCTTGTAAACAGAGCCGTTCCAAACTTTGGGGTGGCTGTGTCTTTTTGATTTTAAATTCCCTAAGCTATAGGACCATAAGTGGAAGTGCCCTAGGCTCTGTTGCTTTGTTTTTTAGATGTTTCAGGAAACACCATACACTTGTCCCGAGTGGTTGTTGGCAATTTACATCCCGCCCATCAGCATAACAAGGCTCCCAGTTCTCCATGGCCTGTCCTGCCTTTCTGGATTTTACACTTTTTTCAGATGGCCCTTTTGACCGGGGGGAAGTGAGACTTCATTGTAGTGCAGATTTCCTTTGCAAGCTTGCTTGGTTGGCCAAAAAGGGCGTATGCGTTTTTTCCTGAATATATTCAGGAAAAAACGCATACGCCCTTTTTGGCCAAGTGCATCATTGTGGACGTTCTGCCTCTTTTCCTATGCTTGCAATGCAATTCCAGTCTACCTCCTGAAATCGGTTTCCTGCAATTCTGCCCCGCTTTCAAGTCCTCTTGGCAGCCTTACTTCAGTCTATTTTTGGACGATAGCTGTCATTTATAACTCTGCAGGTTTGTGAATTACAGTGCCCCTGAGCTCCTTTCTACAACTCGCTTTCTTGTGAGCTGGCCGCAACACCGCAGGATGGCTTCAGGCCCTAATCTGGTTCTGGCACGGCACGCTGAGCCTTTGGTTAATTCCTCTTCCTGGTGGGAAATGAGAGTTAAATTTGCCCGTCCAGACACCTCCAGCTAGTCTCTCATTGGTTCTCGCTATTCCTGTTCATCTTCCACAGAAATTGCAAACTGGGCCAAACAGGAGGTTAAAGGGACTGACTCTCCAAGTGGGGAGAGTGTTAGTAAAGCGTCTGGAATGTTGCACCCGAGTACCAGGGTACGAAAACTGAGACATATTTGAACACGTCTCCCGATCACATGGTTGATCATATTCTAGGTCCCACATGCATGTTTTAGCTGAAGGAAGAATACCTTAAACCTGGGTAGTTGAAACCCGTGGAATGGGTACCATGCAATATGACTTCAAAGGGTCTTCATTTGCTCACCGAACCTCTCCAATCCTATCACTGCTGCGTTTATGCCCCTGTACACATGCTTGATTCTCTTTCGGAGACATAGCAATCCATAGGTTTTAAGATACTTACTAGTCAGGTACATTCTTAGGCATTTAATATGCGGTGTTGAGTCCATTTCGTTGAGCAAGGAGTAGCTCTTGTCTATTCCATATTTGGCTTAAGGAACTTTATCTGTGCTCATTTCAATCTCTGGTTTTATGCAGCACCCCAACTCACCTTTCCCCTTAAGCAAGCATAAGTTGGTTTTCTAAATTTGAGACCCTGTTCTGTTCTGTAATTCAGTTCCTGTGTAGCCAAGTTTACATTCCGTGTATTAGTGATATCTTATGATGTTTCTTTTTCTGTGTGACTTATTTCAGTTAGAATCATCGTACCGGAATCCACTCATTATGCTGCTACGGGCCTGATGACATAGATTTCATTGCTGAGTGATACTGCATTGTACGTAAGTACCACAAGTTCTTTATCAATTTTGCACTTTCTGCGATGTTGAACTTGTACTGTAAACGAGGTTCTTGTAAACAGAGCCGTTCCAAACTTTGGGGTGGCTGTGTCTTTTTGAATTTAATTTCCCTAAGCTATAGGACCATAAGTGGAAGTGCCCTAGGCTCTGTTGCTTTGTTTTTTAGATGTTTCAGGAAACACCATACACTTCTCCCGAGTGGTTGTTGGCAATTTACATCCCGCCCATCAGCATAACAAGGCTCCCAGTTCTCCATGGCCTGTCCTGCCTTTCTGGATTTTACACTTTTTTCAGATGGCCCTTTTGACCGGGGGGAAGTGAGACTTCATTGTAGTGCAGATTTCCTTTGCAAGCTTGCTTGGTTGGCCAAAAAGGGCGTATGCGTTTTTTCCTGAATATATTCAGGAAAAAACGCATACGCCCTTTTTGGACAAGTGCATCATTGTGGACGTTCTGCCTCTTTTCCTATGCTTTCAATGCAATTCCAGTCTACCTCCTGAAATCGGTTTCCTGCAATTCTGCCCCGCTTTCAAGTCCTCTTGGCAGCCTTACTTCAGTCTATTTTTGGACGATAGCTGTCATTTATAACTCTGCAGGTTTGTGAATTACAGTGCCCCTGAGCTCCTTTCTTCAACTCGCTTTCTTGTGACCTGGCCGCAACACCGCAGGATGTCTTCAGGCCCTAATCTGGTTCCGGCACGGCATGCTGATCCTTTGGTTATTTCCTCTTCCTGGTGGGAAATTTGAGTTAAATTTGCCCGTCCAGACACCTCCAGCTAGTCTCTCATTGGTTCTCGCTATTCCTGTTCATCTTCCGCAGAAATTGCAAACTGGGCCAAACAGGAGGTTAAAGGCGCTGACTTTCCAAGTGGGGAGAGTGTTAGTAAAGCGTCTGGAATGTTGCACCCGAGTACCAGGGGAGGAAAACTGAGACATATTTGAACACGTCTCCCGTTCACATGGTTGATCATACTTGGGTTCCACATGCATGTTTTAGCTGAAGGAAGAATACCTTAAACCTGTGTATTTGAAACCCGTGGAATGGGTACCATGCAATATGACTTCAAAGGGTCTTCATTTGCTCACCGAACCTCTCCAATCCTATCACTGCTGCGTTTATGCCCCTGTACACATGCTTGATTCTCTTTCGGAGACATAGCAATCCATAGGTTTTAAGATACTTACTAGTCAGGTACATTCTTAGGCGTTTAATATGCGGTGTTGAGTCCATTTCGTTGAGCAAGGAGTAGCTCTTGTCTATTCCATATTTGGCTTAAGGAACTTTATCTGTGCTCATTTCAATCTCTGGTTTTATGCAGCACCCCAACTCACCTTTCCCCTTAAGCAAGCATAAGTTGGTTTTCTAAATTTGAGACCCTGTTCTGTTCTGTAATTCAGTTCCTGTGTAGCCAAGTTTACATTCCGTGTATTACTGATATCTTATGATGTTTCTTTTTCTGTGTGACTTATTTCAGTTAGAATCATCATACCTGAATCCACTCATTGTGCTGCTAAGGGCATGATGACACAGATTTCATTGCTGAGTGATATTGCTTTGTAAGTAAATACCACAACTTCTTTATCCATTTTTCAATTTCTGCGATGTTGAACTTGTACTGTAAACGAGGTTCTTGTAAACAGAGCCCTTCCAAACTTTGGGGTGGCTGTGTCTTTTTGATTTTAAATTCCCTAAGCTATAGGACCATAAGTGGAAGTGCCCTAGGCTCTGTTGCTTTGTTTTTTAGATGTTTCAGGAAACACCATACACTTCTCCCGAGTGTCTGTTGGCAATTTACATCCCGCCCATCAGCATAACAAGGCTCCCAGTTCTCCATGGCCTGTCCTGCCTTTCTGGATTTTACACTTTTTTCAGATGGCCCTTTTGACCGGGGGGAAGTGAGACTTCATTGTAGTGCAGATTTCCTTTGCAAGCTTGCTTGGTTGGCCAAAAAGGGCGTATGCGTTTTTTCCTGAATATATTCAGGAAAAAACGCATACGCCCTTTTTGGCCAAGTGCATCATTGTGGACGTTCTGCCTCTTTTCCTATGCTTTCAGTGCAATTCCAGTCTACCTCCTGAAATCGGTTTCCTGCAATTCTGCCCCGCTTTCAAGTCCTCTTGGCAGCCTTACTTCAGTCTATTTTTGGACGATAGCTGTCATTTATAACTCTGCAGGTTTGTGAATTACAGTGCCCCTGAGCTCCTTTCTTCAACTCGCTTTCTTTTGAGCTGGCCGCAACACCGCAGGTTGGCTTCAGGCCCTAATCTGGTTCCGGCACGGAACGCTGAGCCTTTGGTTATTTCCTCTTCCTGGTGGGAAATGAGAGTTAAATTTGCCCGTCCAGACACCTCCAGCTAGCCTCTCATTGGTTCTCTCTATTCCTGTTCATCTTCCACAGAAATTGCAAACTGGGCCAAACAGGAGGTTAAAGGCACAGACTTTCCAAGTGGGGAGAGTGTTAGTAAAGCGTCTGGAATGTTGCACCCGAGTACCAGGGGAGGAAAACTGAGACATATTTGAACACGTCTCCCGTTCACATGGTTGATCATACTTGGGTTCCACATGCATGTTTTAGCTGAAGGAAGAATACCTAAAACCTGGGTAGTTGAAACCCGTGGAATGGGTACCATGCAATATGACTTCAAAGGGTCTTCATTTGCTCACCGAACCTCTCCAATCCTATCACTGCTGCGTTTATGCCCCTGTACACATGCTTGATTCTGTTTCGGAGACATAGCAATCCATAGGTTTTAAGATACTTACTAGTCAGGTACATTCTTAGGCGTTTAATATGCGGTGTTGAGTCCATTTCGTTGAGCAAGGAGTAGGTCTTGTCTATTCCATATTTGGCTTAAGGAACTTTATCTGTGCTCATTTCAATCTCTGGTTTTATGCAGCACCCCAACTCACCTTTCCCCTTAAGCAAGCATAAGTTGGTTTTCTAAATTTGAGACCCTGTTCTGTTCTGTAATTCAGTTCCTGTGTAGCCAAGTTTACATTCCGTGTATTACTGATATCTTATGATGTTTCTTTTCCTGTGTGACTTATTTCAGTTAGAATCATCGTACCTGAATCCACTCATTATGCTGCTAAGGGCCTGATGACATAGATTTCATTGCTGAGTGATACGGCATTGTACGTAAGTACCTCAAGTTCTTTATCCATTTTTCAATTTCTGTGATATTTAACTTGTACGGTAAACGAGGTTCTTGTAAACGGAGGCGTCCCAAACTTTGGGGTGGCTGTGTCTTTTTGATTTTAATTTCCCTAAGCTATAGGACCATAAGTGGAAGTGCCCTAGGCTCTGTTGCTTTGTTTTTTAGATGTTTCAGGAAACACTATACACTTCTCCCAAGTGTCTGTTGGCAATTTATATCCTGCCCATCAGCATAAGAAGGCTCCCAATTCTCAATGGCCTGTCCTGCCTTTCTGGATTTTACACTTTTTTCAGATGGCCGTTTTGACCGGGGGGAAGTGAGACTTCATTGTAGTGCAGATTTCCTTTGCAAGCTTGCTTGGTTGGCCAAAAAGGGCGTATGCCTTTTTTCCTGAATATATTCAGGAAAAAACGCATACGCCCTTTTTGGCCAAGTGCATCATTGTGGACGTTCTGCCTCTTTTCCTATGCTTTCAATGCAATTCCAGTCTACCTCCTGAAATCGGTTTCCTGCAATTCTGCCCCGCTTTCAAGTCCTCTTGGCAGCCTTACTTCAGTCTATTTTTGGACGATAGCTGTCATTTATAACTCTGCAGGTTTGTGAATTACAGTGCCCCTGAGCTCCTTTCTACAACTCGCTTTCTTGTGAGCTGGCCGCAACACCGCAGGATGGCTTCAGGCCCTAATCTGGTTCTGGCACGGCACGCTGAGCCTTTGGTTAATTCCTCTTCCTGGTGGGAAATGAGAGTTAAATTTGCCCGTCCAGACACCTCCAGCTAGTCTCTCATTGGTTCTCGCTATTCCTGTTCATCTTCCACAGAAATTGCAAACTGGGCCAAACAGGAGGTTAAAGGGACTGACTCTCCAAGTCGGGAGAGTGTTAGTAAAGCGTCTGGAATGTTGCACCCAAGTACCAGGGGAGGAAAACTGAGACATATTTGAACACGTCTCCCGTTCACACGGTTGATCATACTCTGGGTTCCACATGCATGTTTTAGCTGAAGGAAGAATACCTTAAACCTGGAGAGTTGAGACCCGTGTAATGGGTGCCATGCAATATGACTTCAAAGGGTCTTCATTTGCTCACGAAACTCTCCAATCCTATCACTGCTGCGTTTATGCCCCTGTACACATGCTTGATTCTCTTTCGGAGACATAGCAATCCATAGGTTTTAAGATACTTACTAGTCAGGTACATTCTTCGGCATTTAATATGCGGTGTTGAGTCCATTTCGTTGAGCAAGGAGTAGCTCTTGTCTATTCCATATTTGGCTTAAGGAACTTTATCTGTGCTCATTTCAATCTCTGGTTTTATGCAGCACCCCAACTCACCTTTCCCCTTAAGCAAGCATAAGTTGGTTTTCTAAATTTGAGACCCTGTTCTGTTCTGTAATTCAGTTCCTGTGTAGCCAAGTTTCCATTCCGTGTATTACTGATATCTTATGATGTTTCATTTTCTGTGTGACTTATTTCAGTTAGAATCATCGTACCTGAATCCACTCATTGTGCTGCTAAGGGCCTGATGACACAGATTTCATTGCTGAGTGATATTGCTTTGTAAGTAAATACCACAACTTCTTTATCCATTTTTCAATTTCTGCGATGTTTAACTTGTACTGTAAACGAGGTTCTTGTAAACAGAGCCGTTCCAAACTTTGGGGTGGCTGTGTCTTTTTGATTTTAAATTCCCTAAGCTATAGGGCCATAAGTGGAAGTGCCCTCGGCTCTGTTGCTTTGTTTTTTAGATGTTTCAGGAAACACCATACACTTCTCCGGAGTGGTTGTTGGCAATTTACATCCCGCCCATCAGCATAACAAGGCTCCCAGTTCTCCATGGCCTGTCCTGCCTTTCTGGATTTTACACTTTTTTCAGATGGCCCTTTTGACCGGGGGGAAGTGAGACTTCATTGTAGTGCAGATTTCCTTTGCAAGCTTGCTTGGTTAGCCAAAAAGGGCGTATGCGTTTTTTCCTGAATATATTCAGGAAAAAACGCATACGCCCTTTTTGGCCAAGTGCATCATTGTGGACGTTCTGCCTCTTTTCCTATGCTTGCAATGCAATTCCAGTCTACCTCCTGAAATCGGTTTCCTGCAATTCTGCCCCGCTTTCAAGTCCTCTTGGCAGCCTTACTTCAGTCTATTTTTGGACGATAGCTGTCATTTATAACTCTGCAGGTTTGTGAATTACAGTGCCCCTGAGCTCCTTTCTTCAACTCGCTTTCTTGTGACCTGGCCGCAACACCGCAGTATGTCTTCAGGCCCTAATCTGGTTCCGGCACGGCATGCTGAGCCTTTGGTTATTTCCTCTTCCTGGTGGGAAATGAGAGTTAAATTTGCCCGTCCAGACACCTCCAGCTAGTCTCTCATTGGTTCTCGCTATTCCTGTTCATCTTCCGCAGAAATTGCAAACTGGCCCAAACAGGAGGTTAAAGGCGCTGACTTTCCAAGTGGGGAGAGTGTTAGTAAAGCTTCTGGAATGTTGCACCCGAGTACCAGGGGAGGAAAACTGAGACATATTTGAACACGTCTCCCGTTCACATGGTTGATCATACTTGGGTTCCACATGCATGTTTTAGCTGAAGGAAGAATACCTTAAACATGGGTAGTTGAAACCCGTGGAATGGGTACCATGCAATATGCCTTCAAAGGGTCTTCATTTGCTCACCGAACCTCTCCAATCCTATCACTGCTGCGTTTATGCCCCTGTACACATGCTTGATTCTCTTTCGGAGACATAGCAATCCATAGGTTTTAAGATACTTACTAGTCAGGTACATTCTTAGGCGTTTAATATGCGGTGTTGAGTCCATTTCGTTGAGCAAGGAGTAGCTCTTGTCTATTCCATATTTGGCTTAAGGAACTTTATCTGTGCTCATTTCAATCTCTGGTTTTATGCAGCACCCCAACTCACCTTTCCCCTTAAGCAAGCATAAGTTGGTTTTCTAAATTTGAGACCCTGTTCTGTTCTGTAATTCAGTTCCTGTGTAGCCAAGTTTCCATTCCGTGTATTACTGATATCTTATGATGTTTCTTTTTCTGTGTGACTTATTTCAGTTAGAATCATCATACCTGAATCCACTCATTGTGCTGCTAAGGTCCTGATGACACAGATTTCATTGCTGAGTGATATTGCTTTGTAAGTAAATACCACAACTTTTTTATCCATTTTTCACTTTCTGCGATGTTGAACTTGTATTGTAAACGAGGTTCTTGTAAACAGAGCCGTTCCAAACTTTGGGGTGGCTGTGTCTTTTTGATTTTAAATTCCCTAAGCTATAGGACCATAAGTGGAAGTGCCCTAGGCTCTGTTGCTTTGTTTTTTAGATGTTTCAGGAAACACCATACACTTCTCCCGAGTGGTTGTTGGTAATTTACATCCCGCCCTTCAGCATAACAAGGCTCCCAGTTCTCCATGGCCTGTCCTGCCTTTCTGGATTTTACACTTTTTTCAGATGGCCCTTTTGACCGGGGGGAAGTGAGACTTCATTGTAGTGCAGATTTCCTTTGCAAGCTTGCTTGGTTGGCCAAAAAGGGCGTATGCGTTTTTTCCTGAATATATTCAGGAAAAAACGCATACGCCCTTTTTGGCCAAGTGCATCATTGTGGACGTTCTGCCACTTTTCCTATGCTTTCAATGCAATTCCAGTCTACCTCCTGAAATCAGTTTCCTGCAATTCTGCCCCGCTTTCAAGTCCTCTTGGCAGCCTTACTTCAGTCTATTTTTGGACGATAGCTGTCATTTATAACTCTGCAGGTTTGTGAATTACAGTGCCCCTGAGCTCCTTTCTTCAACTCGCTTTCTTTTGAGCTGGCCGTAACACCGCAGGATGGCTTCAGGCCCTAATCTGGTTCCGGCACGGCACGCTGAGCCTTTGGTTATTTCCTCTTCCTGGTGGGAAATGAGAGTTAAATTTGCCCGTCCAGACACCTCCAGCTAGCCTCTCATTGGTTCTCGCTATTCCTGTTCATCTTCCGCAGAAATT
The DNA here is from genome assembly GCF_949987515.2 of Delphinus delphis. NCBI lineage: Eukaryota > Metazoa > Chordata > Mammalia > Artiodactyla > Delphinidae > Delphinus > Delphinus delphis. The sequence continues at coordinate 596,320 of NW_027192713.1, forward strand.
GCAAACTGGGCCAAACAAGAGGTTAAAGGCGCTGACTTTTCAAGTGGGGAGAGTGTTAGTAAAGCGTCTGGAATGTTGCACCCGAGTACCAGGGGAGGAAAACTGAGACATATTTGAACACGTCTCCCGTTCACATGGTTGATCATACTTCGGTTCCACATGCATGTTTTAGCTGAAGGAAGAATACCTAAAACCTGGGTAGTTGAAATCCGTGGAATGGGTACCATGCAATATGACTTCAAAGGGTCTTCATTTGCTCACCGAACCTCTCCAATCCTATCACTGCTGCGTTTATGCCCCTGTACACATGCTTGATTCTCTTTCGGAGACATAGCAATCCATAGGTTTTAAGATACTTACTAGTCAGGTACATTCTTAGGCGTTTAATATGCGGTGTTGAGTCCATTTCGTTGAGCAAGGAGTAGCTCTTGTCTATTCCATATTTGGCTTAAGGAACTTTATCTGTGCTCATTTCAATCTCTGGTTTTATGCAGCACCCCAACTCACCTTTCCCCTTAAGCAAGCATAAGTTGGTTTTCTAAATTTGAGACCCTGTTCTGTTCTGTAATTCAGTTCCTGTGTAGCCAAGTTTCCATTCCGTGTATTACTGATATCTTATGATGTTTCTTTTTCTGTGTGACTTATTTCAGTTAGAATCATCATACCTGAATCCACTCATTGTGCTGCTAAGGGCCTGATGACACAGATTTCATTGCTGAGTGATATTGCTTTGTAAGTAAATACAACAACTTCTTTATCCATTTTTCAATTTCTGCGATGTTGAACTTGTACTCTAAACGAGGTTCTTGTAAACAGAGCCGTTCCAAACTTTGGGGTGGCTGTGTCTTTTTGATTTTAAATTCCCTAAGCTATAGGACCATAAGTGGAAGTGCCCTAGGCTCTGTTGCTTTGTTTTTTAGATGTTTCAGGAAACACCATACACTTCTCCGGAGTGGTTGTTGGCAATTTACATCCCGCCCATCAGCATAACAAGGCTCCCAGTTCTCCATGGCCTGTCCTGCCTTTCTGGATTTTACACTTTATTCAGATGGCCCTTTTGACCGGGGGGAAGTGAGACTTCATTGTAGTGCAGATTTCCTTTGCAAGCTTGCTTGGTTGCCCAAAAAGGGCGTATGCGTTTTTTCCTGAATATATTCAGGAAAAAACGCATACGCCCTTTTTGGCCAAGTGCATCATTGTGGACTTTCTGCCTCTTTTCCTATGCTTGCAATGCAATTCCAGTCTACCTCCTGAAATCGGTTTCCTGCAATTCTGCCCCGCTTTCAAGTCCTCTTGGCAGCCTTACTTCAGTCTATTTTTGGACGATAGCTGTCATTTATAACTCTGCAGGTTTGTGAATTACAGTGCCCCTGAGCTCCTTTCTTCAACTCGCTTTCTTTCGAGCTGGCCGCAACACCGCAGGATGGCTTCAGGCCCTAATCTGGTTCCGGCACGGCACGCTGAGCCTTTGGTTATTTCCTCTTCCTGGTGGGAAATGAGAGTTAAATTTGCCCGTCCAGACACCTCCAGCTAGCCTCTCATTGGTTCTCGCTATTCCTGTTCATCTTCCGCAGAAATTGCAAACTGGGACAAACAGGAGGTTAAAGGCGCTGACTTTCCAAGTGGGGAGAGTGTTAGTAAAGCGTCTGGAATGTTGCACCCGAGTACCAGGGGAGGAAAACTGAGACATATTTGAACACGTCTCCCGTTAACATGGTTGATCATACTTGGGTTCCACATGCATGTTTTAGCTGAAGGAAGAATACCTAAAACATGGGTAGTTGAAACCCGTGGAATGGGTACCATGCAATATGACTTCAAAGGGTCTTCATTTGCTCACCGAACCTCTCCAATCCTATCACTGCTGCGTTTATGCCCCTGTACACATGCTTGATTCTCTTTCAGAGACTTAGCAATCCATAGGTTTTAAGATACTTACTAGTCAGGTACATTCTTAGGCGTTTAATATGCGGTGTTGAGTCCATTTCGTTGAGCAAGGAGTAGCTCTTGTCTATTCCATATTTGGCTTAAGGAACTTTATCTGTGCTCATTTCAATCTCTGGTTTTATGCAGCACCCCAACTCACCTTTCCCCTTAAGCAAGCATAAGTTGGTTTTCTAAATTTGAGACCCTGTTCTGTTCTGTAATTCAGTTCCTGTGTAGCCAACTTTCCATTCCGTGTATTAGTGATATCTTATGATGTTTCTTTTTCTGTGTGACTTATTTCAGTTAGAATCATCGTACCTGAATCCACTCATTATGCTGCTAAGGGCCTGATGACATAGATTTCATTGCTGAGTGATACTGCATTGTACGTAAGTACCACAAGTTCTTTATCCATTTTTCACTTTCTGCGATGTTGAACTTCTACTGTAAACGAGGTTCTTGTAAACAGAGCCGTTCCAAACTTTGGTGTGGCTGTGTCTTTTTGATTTTAAATTCCCTAAGCTATAGGACCATAAGTGGAAGTGCCCTAGGCTCTGTTGCTTTGTTTTTTAGTTGTTTCAGGAAACACCATACACTTCTCCCGAGTGGTTGTTGGCAATTTACATCCCGCCCATCAGCATAACAAGGCTCCCAGTTCTCCATGGCCTGTCCTGCCTTTCTGGATTTTACACTTTTTTCAGATGGCCCTTTTGACCGGGGGGAAGTGAGACTTCATTGTAGTGCAGATTTCCTTTGCAAGCTTGCTTGGTTGGCCAAAAAGTGCGTATGCGTTTTTTCCTGAATATATTCAGGAAAAAACGCATACGCCCTTTTTGGCCAAGTGCATCATTGTGGACGTTCTGCCTCTTTTCCTATGCTTGCAATGCAATTCCAGTCTACCTCCTGAAATCGGTTTCCTGCAATTCTGCCCCGCTTTCAAGTCCTCTTGGCAGCCTTACTTCAGTCTATTTTTGGACGATAGCTGTCATTTATAACTCTGCAGGTTTGTGAATTACAGTGCCCCTGAGCTCCTTTCTTCAACTCGCTTTCTTGTGACCTGGCCGCAACACCGCAGGATGTCTTCAGGCCCTAATCTGGTTCTGGCACGGCACGCTGAGCCTTTGGTTAATTCCTCTTCCTGGTGGGAAATGAGAGTTAAATTTGCCCATCCAGACACCTCCAGCTAGTCTCTCATTGGTTCTCGCTATTCCTGTTCATCTTCCACAGAAATTGCAAACTGGGCCAAACAGGAGGTTAAAGGGACTGACTCTCCAAGTGGGGAGAGTGTTAGTAAAGCGTCTGGAATGTTGCACCCGAGTACCAGGGTACAAAAACTGAGACATATTTGAACACGTCTCCCGATCACATGGTTGATCATACTCTAGGTTCCACATGCATGTTTTAGCTGAAGGAAGAATACCTTAAACCTGGGTAGTTGAAACCCGTGGAATGGGTACCATGCAATATGAATTCAAAGGGTCTTCTTTTGCTCACCGAACTTCTCCAATCCTATCACTGCTGCGTTTATGCCCCTGTACACATGCTTGATTCTCTTTCGGAGACATAGCAATCCATAGGTTTTAAGATACTTACTAGTCAGGTACATTCTTAGGCATTTAATATGCGGTGTTGAGTCCATTTCGTTGAGCAAGGAGTAGCTCTTGTCTATTCCATATTTGGCTTAAGGAACTTTATCTGTGCTCATTTCAATCTCTGGTTTTATGCAGCACGCCAACTCACCTTTACCCTTAAGCA